>NC_138077.1:22032381-22562381 GCF_964212035.1 Myotis nattereri
GTTAGAAGCCCTGGCATATAGGCATCTCTACAGTGAACCAGGTAACAACAGATTTTCATATGCACAACCAAAACTATGGTGTTGATAGAAAAGAGCCCTTGTGATTTGTCTTCCTTAGATGACAGTGGTTGTTGACCTTGATGACCACTTTGGCCAGATTATACTCTCTGTTGTAGAATGGGGGAAGAGACCTTTCTAGATTGGCTTCCCTCTTGCTACCTCTTTTCTTGGTTATCAGCATCATCTTCCATGTGTATTCAGTCACTCAAACTAGATATCTCTGGGTTTTCATCCACTCTTCTCCCCTTCTCCTCACCACACCTCCTACTAGTGATCAACTCCTCATAATCCTGAGCACTCTCTCATTATAATGATCTGCCCCGACTTCTTAAATTCCCCACCACCGACCACAATTGAAGGAGCCTATTGTTAAGTTTTCAGAACTAGCATCCTGGCCGCTCTCTCTCTCTGGCCAGCCTGCTGTTCTTGCCAAATCCATTCAGTGCTCCACAACATTAGCCACTTCCTCATTCATCTAGTCCTTTGGTGAGAAATTATTTATTGAGTGCCTACTCTATGGTCATTTCTGTGCTAGGAGCTATGACCATTCTCTGGATTAAAATCTTCCCAAGCTTCCATGTTGCTTACAGGACAAACCTCTTGATGCAGCATGTAAGTCATCTGATAGCTCTGACCTAACTTTTCGGCTTAGTCTAATACCCTACGCTGATGACCTTGAACCTGCCACGTTGAATCAACTACTTTTCCTTAGTCCAGCTCACACACTCTTGAGCTCTTTTATCCTTGCATGTGAGGAATGTCCTTCTATTTGCAGTGTCCTTTCTACTCTTATTATTCATCCTGTATAACTTACTCTAGTACATACACAGATGCTTGGCACATGGACACTACTCAATAAATATGGAATGAACTTAAATTTCACCTTCTCTGCAAAACACTCTTTAATTGCCTGGCTGTTGGTCAGTATGTGTCTCATGCTCCCTAGTTCATGGTATGCACTTCTGTTAAAACCCTGTCACATACCCTGACTGTGAACCGCTTGAGGGATGGGGTTTGAGAGTACCCTGTATTTAGAAAAAGCCCTGGTAAGTGTCATAATTTATTTAGAAGTTACTCTAGGTTGAGGTAGTGGGTTTGGCTTTCTTTGGGAAGTTTATCGCCTGCAAAAGAAAGTGTAGCTGCCTGTGCTCTGCCTCCATGGGTTCTCCACAGATTCCCAAGTTCACAGAAATTCCCGCTCACCTGCCACTTTGGGGTTTGGTGGTTTCCAGTTGTCGGGTAAGGAGCTTGGCAATGGCAGTGAAGCTGTTGCTCATGCGGAAGATGTCTCTGCTCTGAGGGCCCAGGAGGGAGGAGAATGTGTCTGTGATGCTCTTAATCTCCAGCAGGAGAATATGGTGAAAGGAGTGCTCCATGTTGGCCAGCTGACTCACCAGAAATGGCAGGCAGCTCCTGGCTCTCTCCTGCCAAGAACAACAAAGAACATGTACATGTGTTGGTGGGAATGTAAACTAGGACAGCCACTATGGAAACCAGTATGGAGGTTCCTCAAGAAATTAAAAATAGAGCTACCATATGGTCCAACAATCCCACTTCTGGGAATATTCCTAAAAGAAATGAAATCATTATCTTGAAGGGGTAGCGGTACTCCCATATTCATTGCAGCATTATTCACAATATCTAAGACACAGAAACAAGTGTCCATTGACAAATGAGTGGTCAAAGAAAATCTAAAGAAAATGTAATAGAATATTATTCAGCCATTAAAAAAGAAGGAAACCCTACCATCTGTATTAACATGAATGAAAATGGAGGACAGTATGCCAACTGAAATAAGACAGACAGAGAAAGACAAATACTGCATGGTGTTAGTTTTAAGTGGAATCTGAAACAAACAAATACTCATACAAATTGAGATGAGAAAAGAGGTTGCCAGGGGCTGAGGGAAGGGGAAAATAGGGAGAATAAAAGGGTACAAATGTTTAGGTATAAGATTATAAAATCTGAGGACCTCATGTATAACATGGTGACTACAGCTGATAACATTGTACTTTGGAATTGAAGTTTGCTAAAATATGGGAGGTGATGGATGTGTTAATTAACTCAATGGAGGAATCCTTTCACAATGTACTGGTATATGTATATCAAGTTATCACATTATACACTTTAAATATCTTATAATTTAACTTAGCAATTATACCTCAACAAATCTTTGGGGAGGAGATGAGGAAGAACAATGAAGAACAAAGGCCTATATTTTAAGAGTCCCGTGACCTGCAGATGGCAGTTCTATGGGTGTTCACTTAGAGAACTAGCTGAAGCTAAACAGCGTTTCATTCAGAGTGCCTCTGAATTGGCTTCTTTGAAGTTTTAATTTTTTTCCTGATTTTCAGGAAAACTTTTTAAAATAAAACTTTTGTTCTGTTACTCCTTTCTTATAAATAGGTAAATTGTCTCATTGGTCTATCTCACCCGGTCGAAATCTCTCAACTTCCATTAATAATCTGACCTCACACATCTACCCTTCCCAAGTTTGTGGCTTTCTCTGGCCAGTCTCCAAGCCTGTGCCTCACTAATTCTACCTTCCCAGGAGAGGCCTGGTTAATCCTGGATCCATCCATCTGCCTCATATCATCAAACTGGTGTCCAAAGTTTACCTCCTCTCCACATGACACGCTCACTCATTGTTTACTTTGGGCATCTTTCAATATGTTCCATAGTGTATGTGCCTGGTCAAACAAGTAGATTGTATTACTTAGTTTTAATCAAATTAGCTCTCACAAATAACTTAAAAAAAACTGAAGCAAGCATATAGGCCTAACCAATGGACATGGACAACAGGGGGGTGAGGGTATGAGTGGGAGGGATAGGGGGTAACGTGGGGATAAGGACACATATGTAATAACTTAATCAATAAAAAAATTTAAAAAAATCCCTAAAAAAAAAAGAAAGAAAGAAAAGAAACTGAAGATGAACAATGCAGGCATGAGTGAATAACAAGAAAATGGCATGTTTCCTATACCTATCAAAACTCCTCAACAGCCATAGTAGGAGGTGCCATAATTTAACCCAACATGACTAGAACTTTCCCAATTTTTTTTTAGTTATCAAGAAAGTTATTTGAAATGTAAATGTGCACCCAATATAAATAATGCTACACCATTAAAAAATAAAAATAATTTTAAATATGGCTTATTTCATTTTTAATTCCTCTTTTAAAATCTTATTTTTATGTATTCAATATTTTTGTAATGTTAGCATAATAGAAAATATGTATAAGTATAAATAAGTATATGTATTGGCAATTAATGCTCAAAATCCCAAGTGATAAATGTGCAGGTTGAAGTTATTCTTTTCACCAGGAACTGCCTTTTACTCCTTGTTCTAGTATTTGACGCCTTAATTTCTTTCAACATGTAAATCTTGTCTCCTCCATGAAGCTCTCCACTGTGCCCATTTCTCTCTGAATTTTCACTGTATTATAGATTATTTTTTAAAATCTTGTTTAGCACTTGATCATTTCTTTATTCTTGCTTTTATTTAGTTACCAAATAGGTATTACATGCCTATATATGCTTGTGCTAGATTCTAGATGACAAAGATGAATTGGTCTCTGCCTTTAAGAGATCCACAATCCCCCTTTCATTAATAATTCTCTAGTGGTTACATGTACCAGCCAAGTCTCCTAAAGGGGCTACTTCTCATATATCAATCATCTGCCTGGCACAGAACTGAGTGTGTATGTCTCGGTTCATTATTTGAAGCAATCTCCCAAGCCAAAATATGACCTGACAAATAAAGCATGTAGTTGCAAAGGAATCTGTGCTTTACAAGAAACATTTATTACAGAACAGATTTAAGTAGCGAAGTTCTCTACTCTTTAATACTTAACTTGATTTTCAAAGATTCCATGTACAATTGCACCGGGACACATCTCTTGGGGAAGTAGAATACACAGCTTGACAGCTAATTGAAGAG
This sequence comes from Myotis nattereri, assembly GCF_964212035.1. Lineage (NCBI taxonomy): Eukaryota > Metazoa > Chordata > Mammalia > Chiroptera > Vespertilionidae > Myotis > Myotis nattereri. The sequence continues at coordinate 22,036,381 of NC_138077.1, forward strand.
ATATGTATTCATTAAAGGATTAAAATGTTAGATAAATAAAAAATAAGACCACTGGAATAAGTTCCTGACAGCCCATTTTCTATTTTTGGCTCATACAATTGCCAGGTTGCAGAAGGACACTTAGATGTTCTCAGATGCTCTTGAGTCTAATATATATATTGCAACCTAGAGTCTTTCATGCATGCAAGGGCTCCGAATGAGAATTCACAGTATGCAGTGCATCTCAGGGACATTTTCCATTCCCCATTTAAAGGCAAAAGCTGGATGGGTCCCTACCATGTGCTAGACCCTGTTGTAGAAGTTAGGAACACAGAACTGAAGAAAATACCTGCCATGGCAATGAGGCAACAGATAACAAACAAAATGCATATGTAAAATATATAGTGTGTTGGATAGAGAAGTGTGCCTCAGAAAAAAGATGGGGCAGGGAGGGTGTCAATGTTAAAGAGTGTCACCAGGTCAGATCTCACAGAGAAGGAGACACTTGAATTCAACAAGCTTTTAGAATCTAAACCCAACATTCTCAGTAACCATAGAGAATAATTACAATAAAAGTCACCCTGGTTGATACAGGGAGGTCAGGAGATGAAGAACTGGGACATGGGAGATGTGCCATTTTCCTACTGAGCATGTAATTTCAAATTTTCAAGTAACTTCCTCAGCTTCTGATTCAGATTTCTCTTTAGCAATTTTTTTTTACACTGTGTCACAAACATTTCATGTGCTCATCTAAGTGTCCCTATAACTTCACTAAGAATTCTCACCTTGGCCTGGTGACTCAATAGGTTGGAGCATTGTCCTGTACACCAAAAGGTTGTGGGTTCATTTCCAGGTCAGGGCACATACCTAGGTTTGGGATTTGATCCCCCACTCTGGGTGTGTACAGGAGGCAACCTATCATTCTCTTTCTCTCTCTCTCCATTCCTTTCTCTAAACATATCCTTGGGTGAGGATTAAAAATAATAATAATTCTTTTCATTATAAAAATTAGCAAGCCCTTTCTTTAGAGCATTTGTCTTCCTAAAGGTGAAGATGGCTGTGTGAGTATTTGCTGAAAACAACATAATTCTGAATGATCTTCTGGCAGGCAAATTGAGCTGAAGGGAAAATTAATCACAGTGCAGGAACAAGAAAAATCATGGCTCTGGAACTAGCATACGAAACCAAGCCAATTTCATATGGTTTGTTCTAAAACCTTGGAACATGTCCAGGTACCTCTCAGGAGTAACAGATATAATTTGGGATTAGAAAGTGTGATGTTAGGGCAAGAAAGGGGTTAGGAGATTCTGATTTCTTTCTTGGCTCCATGATATTTTGTCTCAGGAACCAGTGATTGCATTTTTTTCTGCTTTCAGTCACCTCACTGTGGGGACAGGGTCAACAGTACCTATTTCAGAGAGGAAGGGAGGGGGAGAGACAGATAGAAACATCAATGATGAGAGAGAATCATTGATTAGCTGCCTCCTGCATGCCCGCTACTGGAGATCAAGTCCACAACCCAGGCATGTGCCCATGACTTGAATCGAACCCAGGACCCTTCATTCCCAAGTCGATGGTCTATCCACTGAGCCAAACCACCTAGGGAAGTACACCTTAATTGCAGACCTAGCCTCATCTCTTCTGACATAAATTGATTTTTTATTATTAAAATAATAATAGCTAGTCTACAGAGAACACTTAATCTAAGTGACAAGCCTATTCTATGTTTTAAAAATGCAAAGGACCTAAATAGACCCCTTTCGAAAGAAGACATATAGGAGGCCAAGAGATATATGAAAACATGCTCAAAGTCACTAATCATCTGAGAGATGCAAATCAAAATGACAGCAAGGTACCATCTCACCCCTGTCAGAATGGCTATCATCAACAAATCAACAAACAACAAGTGCTGGAGAGGATGCGGAGAAAAAGGAACCCTCATGCACTGCTGGTAGGAATGCAGACTGGTGCAGCCACTGTGGGAAAAAGATTGGAGTTTCCTCAAAAAATTGAAAATGGAACTCCCATTTGACCCAGTAATTCCACTTCTTGGAATATCTTCCAAGAAACCAGAAATACCAATCAGAAAGGATATATGCACCCCTATGTTCATAGCAGCACAATTTAGAATACCTAAGATATGGAAACAGCCTAACTGCCCATCAGCAGATGAGAGGGTTAGAAAACTGTGGTACATCTACACAATGGAATACTATGCTACTGTAAAAAAGAAGGAACTCTTACCATTTGCAACAGCATGGATGGACCTGGAGAGCATTATGCTAAATGAAATAAGCCAGCTGGAGAAAGATAAATATCACATGATCTTACTCATTTGTGGAATACAATGAAGAACATAAACTGATGAACTAAAATAGGTCCAGAGACATAGAAGCATCAAACAGACCATCCAATCTCAGAGGGAAGGCAGAGAGTGGGGTGGGGGGGGAAGGAGAGATCAACCAAAGTACTTGTATGCATGATATAAGCATAACCCATGGACACAGACAGTAGGGGGTGAGGGAATGTGCTGAGGGTGGGAATGAGCAGGGAAGGGTCAATAGAGAAAAAAGAAGACATATATAATACTTTAAACATTAAAGAATAAAATAAAAAAATGTATTTATTTCTATATTTCTCCCAATAATACTATGAGGTAAGTCCTGTGATCAATGCCATTTCACAAGGAGGAAACTGAGGCACAGAAAGAAAACCAATTTGCTCAAGGTCACATTGCCCTCTCAGTCTCTATAGCTGTGTCCTCATTGGCTATATGCCCCAGCCTCTCCTGTCAAAAATTCTAAACTCACCCATGCTCATATTTCCCACTCCTTTTTTCTTGTTCATTATTAGTTATGTGGTCCTTTCATTTGATTGTTCTTGATTTAGTAATATAAGCATTATAAACTAGAGGCCCAGTGCGCAAAATTCATGCACGGGTGCAGTCCCTAGGCCTGGCTGGCGATCAAAGCACTAGTGTCTGGTGTAGAAGGGCATGTCCCAGCTGATCTCTTGGGCCCTGGGCAGCATCTGGGCCCTTGGGCCCCCGTGTGCCCCCCTCCACCTGAATCACTATGCCAGAGTCCCCATGTGTAGATGCAGTGAGCGCAGCTGGACGCCATGGGCCGGGGCACGGCGTGGGCCTCTGGGCAGCGCAGCAGCGCCACATGGAAGCCAGTGCACTCTCTCCTGGTCAGCCTTGCAGACTGGCTTCTGTGCAAACCCATGGGGAGCTCAACTAGCCCCTGTGGTGGCTGCATCCAGGCTCACCTGGAAGAGGCCATGCAAGTACGGGGTGGGCTCCTCAAGGGCGCCCGGCACCTGAGCACCCACTGCCAGTGCTGTGTCACCGATGCCCACCATGTCCTTCACTGCCCCTTGTGGTCAGCGCACATCATAGTGAGCAGTCGAACTCCAGGTCGAATGACCACCCAAGGGGAAAATCTGGATATTAGGCTTTTATTATATAGGATACTCTGTGAATACAAAATAGACCAGCAGTTCTCAAACTCTTTGATCGCAAACTCCTTTATTCTCTATAGAAGACCCTCAAAAAGTTTTTGTTTATCTGAATTATACCTATTGATATTTATCATATATGAAGCTAATACTGAGAAATTTAAAAAGTATTTCTGAAGACACTTTCAGTTGGTACGGCTGGGGAAAGGGAGAAAGTGCTGGCAGTAGGCATCTAGTGAGTAGAGGCCAGAGATACTGCTAAACAGCCCCCCTCAACCAAGGCCTAGAAACCCTAAGATAAGTGAAACTGCCTTTGTTTCTCTTTCCTGTGAGTACGTGATGGTGAAGACTACAGCCATGAGTACAGTTTGGTGCCAAGGCCTTGATTTGTGCTAAGTAAGGCACCAGCAACTTTACTCATCGTTGCTTTTGTCCTTTCATGCAAATGTTAACACAGTGGAAAAGGTCAGTGAGGTATGGGTATTATCGTGAAAACAGAACCCCTAATGGTACCTCGGGAGTTCGTGAACCTCACTGAGAACTGATGAATTAAAATCAAGGGTCAGCAAACCTTCTCTGTAAAGGACCAGACAGTGAATATTTTTGGCTTGGTGGGCTATAGGGTCTTTGCTGTGGGAAAACAGCTCCAGACAATAAGTCAATAAATACCAATAGGTGTGGCTGGATTTGGCCCACGGGCATTCATTTACTGACCCTTGAACTAGATGATATGCTTGCAACATTGCCTTGGCCACTCCATTCATTTTTATCAGTTTATTTGTTTTTAAAATACTGCTACTCTTGTGTCATAAAGCTCCTTTGCTACTCTTTGTCAGGATAACAGAATGTAATTCAGAATGTGGCCAAACATGGAAGTGTGGGTGCCCGGTTATGACGACAATAATCTCCCTTTATTAAGCATCCACTGTGTGCCGGGTACTTGGCCTGTGCTTCCTCACTTAATCCTCACAACAACCTAGCAAAATGAGTATCCTGATGGGTACTGATGTCAAAGGGCCAATCACCTGACCAAGGTCACACAGGTGATAGTCACAGCGACAGAGCAAGATTGAATCAAGACCCGCCCGATTTCTGATGGTTTCCACTTGGCCTGGGCTGAAAAGACCCGTTAGTGCAGCCCTGTGTGCTGCAGCCTTCCTCTCTCTGACACCCACAGCAGCATCACCAATTGATTATAGTGCTTTTTCTTGGCTGAACTTTCCCAAGACCCTTCTTCAACACTATTCTCCTTGTGAGGATATTTTAATGGCTGCATACCTCCCCTCCCCATTCCCATATAATGTGACTGAATTGGATGTGGTCCAGGCATGGGAATTTTTTAAACCTCCCAGATCATTTTAATTTTCAATTCCAAATCTCTAAAATTTTGAGAATTTGCTGATTTAGGAAATGTAGATTTGGTCCTAAAATCCACACTTCCTTCTCTTCTATTCTTTATCAATTTGCAAACCAGTAATAGAAAATAATATATTTTATCCAGCTTCTGCTATTCTTGCTTTAGTATTATTTTTGCTTTTATGTTTTATTTTATTTTATTTATTTATTTTTAAAGTTTGTCTTTATTATTGAAAGTATTATAGATGTCCCATCTCCCTTCCATTGACCCCCCACCTCACTCCTGTCTCCTGCATTTTTATTTTATAATGACAAAATCATTATATTTCTTCACAATGCAACTCTTTAAGAGACACTTGTGAGGGCCATTAGAAATGTAAATCAAATGAGTTTGCCCTCAGTGCCTTCTCAATGAAGCTTAGCCAGGGAAATGCAGGCCTCTTTAAGAGCCCTCAGAAGCCCGAGGGGGGCCAGTGCTGCTTAACTGCTTGGGGGTGTATTTATTCCATGAGTCTCTTTCTTTTTTTTATTCTGTTTTAAATATATATATTTTTTTAAATTATTGATTTCAGAGAGGAAGGGAGAGGGGGAGAGATAGAAACATCACTGATGAGAGAGAATCATTGATCAGCTGCCTCCTGCACGCCCCCTACTGGGGATCAAGCGTATAACCTGGGCATGTGCCCTTGACTGGAATCAAACCTGGGACCCTTTAGTCTGCAGGCTGATGCTCTATCCACTGAGCCAAACCAGTGAGGGCATGAGTCTCTTTCTTAATGGTGGTGGGGTTACTAGCTCCAGAACAAAAGTTGATGGGTTTGTGTGGCTCTCCCCCGCACCCACCCCAAGTCTTCAGCTTGAGAAACGAGTAGAAAAACCAATTCTTATCAACTTGTCCTGGATTTCCCCAGTTTTACCATTGAAAATCCCTTATTTTGGGAAACCCCTCAGTCAAAGGCAAATTGAGACAGTTGGTCACCCTATTCTAGAGTCTGGGAGTAGGTGAGAAATCATTTTACCTTAGATGACTCTGTTCAGTAGACTCCATCGCTGGTGAATATGATGATATATCATTCTGTGTGTGTGTGTACACACAGTCAATTATCATTGTTCATGGCAGCTACGCTCTAAAAAGGCACTTCAAACACTGAATTAGTGATACTGAAACATTGCTTCTAAGGGAAATAGGTTCCTGCAAGCCTCTGGTCACACATTTTCATTGATACAAAGCCTTGTTTTATATGTGAGTCTATTTAAAGACATCTTAATTAATATATGTTCTTAATTCATTAAAATTGAAATCAAGCCAACAGCACTATGACTCATGCATGCATGAAGCTTGTGTATTACACCAATTTTCTCTGTAAGGCACATCACAGCCTTCTTGCACTTAAGAACACCAGAGAGCATTTTGACACTATACTTGTGGGGCATTTTAAACAGTGAAATAACCAACAAAAAGCACAGAAAAGAGAAAAACGTGGCACTAAATAGGCCCCCCAAAGAACAGACACTTGTTTATAACAAGAGAGCTGAAACAAGAAGGCCAAGCATTGACTTGTTGGACCTCAGCTGGGAACCTCCATGTCCGGTGACTCAAATTTTTCACTGCTCTGTGAATGGCCCCAGAAGTGCCTCCAGCATTGATTTGGGATCACAAACACATTTTAGTGAGTAGGTGAATTTGCAAATACAAAATCTGTGAAGTGGATGGAAAGAAAGATAGATGATGCATAGATCAATCTATTGATCTCAAATCTTTGTGGATCTCCTAGAAAAGAGAAATTTCTGCTTTTATCTTGGCTGGTCAGAGTTGAAAGACATTCCATACTGGAAAGTCATATCCACAGGGTTGAAAGATATTCTAAACTGTTAAGACATGGCTTTCCATTATGCCATTACTATCATGTTGAGAATGCAAGTTCAGCTTTTCCAAGGTCAGATGGAGTGTGGTTTGAGTTTAGGTCTTCAGCACATCTTCCAGTTGGTCTTCCCTTCTACTTTCCACCATGAGCAGATTCTCTTGTTGCCTTTCAACTGAAGTTTCCCTTCTTTAGCAAGTTACTAAACAGGTGCTCCTTGGTATTCAAGGGGGATTGGTTCCAAGACCCCCTGCTGATACCACTTTAAAACATCTCTAGATTACCTAATACAATGGGAATGCTATGAAAAAGTGTTTATACTGTATTGTTTGTGGAATAATGACAAGAAAAAAAGTCTGTACATGGTCAGTACAGATGCAACCATCGCAGACCTAACTACATAGTACATGTCAACAACAACAAAACACCTTTAAAATATATATATTTTTGATTCTTGGTTAGTTGCTGAACTAACCAGATGCTGAACCTGCAGTTACAAGGGGCTGACTGTACATCCAAATGCATGTGAGCTCTGTTTTTCATCCACATATTAATTCTCCTCATTATACATTATTTTGTATGCACGACCCAACTCGGGTGTGCAGATTGAAGAATGGCCACAGCCATTTGCTTTTTGCAGATCAATTGTTCATAGCAGATAATGAAAAATGTGAGTAACATGAAATATTTGGAGATCTGTTTTTTTTTATCTTTCTTTGTTCTCCATAGAAGAGAGAGAGAGAGAGAGAGAGAGAGAGAGAGAGAGAGAGAGAGAGAAAGAGAGAGAGAGAGAGATGTTAGAATAATGCCACCCTTTTAAAAAAGGGATCCATTTGGTTTGGGACACTGAGTTTGGGAATGAGAACTGTAATTATGAGAAAGCCAAGGAGAAACTTACCTGCAAATCCTTTTAAAATAGACCCTAATATGTTTGTTACACATTTATGAAGTGGTGTTGCTATTGGACATGTTGAAATCTGCTTCTTTTTGGAGCTACTTGTAACTGGTATTTGTTACCATTTTTAAAAGAACACCCTAGAGTCTTACCTAACAATCCTCACAACTCAGTTCCCATTAGGAACAGATGCCTTCCGATAGGGCAGACCTTTGGCTACTGGAGCCCTTCCTCCCCTGCTCTTCCTTGAACACTCCTACCATCTTTCAACTGATTCAAATGTCACCTCTTCTGTGAAACCTTTCCTGGCTCTCCCAGGGAAGCTTGGTTGCTCCTATCTCTGAGCTCCTCAGGCCTCTGATGCATCTTCATGACAGCTCTGACATCTTTGTCTGCAACTTCTGCGTGACTTTGTCTCACTCTCCCTGTGTGCCCCTCAAAGGTGGGGCATGCCATGTTCATATTAGTACCTTCAATGCTTAATGTGTTGCTTGGCATCATGTTCATTGTTGAAAATCACTATTGGCAAGTAAGAGACTGGTGAGGCAAGTTAGACTATTGGCTGTTCAAATTGTCAATAAACATGGAAGATGTTCTTTGGCTAAATATTCACAAAGAAAAATCCCACCCTCAGAGAACAGAAATGTGACAATACCCTAGAAACCCTCACAGCTGAGCCTCTTGTCTGAGCAGGTCTGTGGGTTGTAGTGTGGTAGTCACAGGGGGGCTCAGAACCTTCATAAATTTGAATCCTGGCACCTTGACAGGCCAGTCATGAACTTTGGGCAAGTTACTTATCTCCATAGCTCAGTTTACAAAACAGATTAATAGTAGCACCTGCCTCATTGAGTGGCTGTGAGGATTCAGTAAGTTAGAAACAGAGCATTTTAGAACAATGCCTGGCACATGGGAATGCTAAATAAATGTTAGCTACTTTTACTTGCGTGTCAAATACTACATGCCAATGCAGACATATTTGAATTATCACAAAAACTAAAAACAGGCTGTCTCAGAAGCAATCTATCCCCTTAATTTTTCCAGTTAACAAAATTTGTGAATTGATAAAGGCTGGGGAGCTATAGAAATGTCCAAAAATCCCAAACCAGCTCAATTTAAGCAAACATGGACCAGTTATTTTGGAAACCTGCCAAAAAGCTTACCTAGAAGTGAAATACACTCATTTTACTGTGGAAGCCTGTTTCCTTTTTTAAAAAATGGAACATTATTAATTCAAAACACTATATAACAAGACTTTCTTAGTGACCTGAGCCCAATTTTAACTTATTATCTGTAGATAGCTAGATCTTTTTCTTATTGCAATTATTTCCCAATCTTCTTCAATCTTTTCTAGTGTCTGAAGTAAAAATATTTAACTATTATAACATTTTTAATTCTATAAAATGCTATTGGATTAGGCAAGGCAGTAATGACCAAGCTATCCAGTAATTTATAAATTCTACAATAATTATACAATTAAGAAATTTCATTCTCTAAGAATTATGTTACCCAGACAAGGATATGCACTTCTACTCTTAAAATATTAGTATAAAAACATATTCAAAATACTTGTACAGTAAGTAGTCATCAAATGTTGTTAGCTTATCATATTCAAAAGCTAAGATTTACTAACTCTTTAACAGAACATTAAGAGGGCAAGCTCCCTGAGATCTATTTTTTTGTGGAATAAAGTCTAGATTAAATAAACAAAAATACATTGTTAAAGTCTATTTTAGGCAGATAAACCTCTAGTTTTGAGCTGGTTTTTAAAATAACAGTCCAAAAAGTCACATTCCTCAATTATTCTTTTATCCTCTGATCATGCCTCAATTTTTTAATTGAACATATTTTTTTCCCATTGATAAACAAAAATGCTATTAGAATTTAAACATATTTACATATTCTGAATGATTATTTAATCACCGTAAATGGAATAAGTTCCTATTCTTTCCTTATTATTTTTTATTCAGTTTTATGATTTCAGGAACTACTAGATTCTGTGGGCACATGGGAGAGTAATAAATCATGCCTAGTAGAACAATACTGTCTAGGCAAAACAATTTTTTAAAATAAGTCCCAGTAATAAAAGTCAAAAAACAGCTGATGAAAACAGATGTATCCTTTGTTTTGAATGAGCTCAAATTTTGTAACATGGCAAAAATTAAGGCTCTGTTGGACTCAGTTCAATTTTATGCCTTTGGCACAGAATGCTAAAGTAAACCCCACCCTTGTAAAAAAAACACACACACAGGTATAATTTTCGTATTTATAAAGCAATAATGGCTTTTATTTAAATATGGAACTTAACTATGCCTCCCTCAAAAAGATGTTTGAATGAAATTGACTTAGGTTTTAAAACAGAAATCAGAGAATGTGATTTGCTATTTGAGGCAATAATGTAACCAAATAAATCACGCTTTAAGCATGATTTATATTTTTAAGGGGCAGAAAACTGGACATGGTCTGCTGTCAAATAAAATTTTCCAGTTTAAGATCATCTTCCCTAAAATAGCATTTAGTGCAGCTGCACTTATGTTTGAAATCTCACATCTCTCTCCATTTGTGCTGAGAGCTTATTTCCCAGCCTCTTTTATTTGTATTGACTCCCAAATACTTAACAGACCTTAAAGCTTGTAGAAGTCCATCTAATTTGAACTTTGAACATAGTGTTTTTTTGTGGTTTGATAAAATTTTAAAAGTCCTGTAGTTCAGACTTACTCTAAAACACTGGGGGCTTGGGAACTTAGCTGCTTAAAGGTAAATCTTTTGTGTGGGCTCAAGGGACCCAGGATGAATTATACGAAGCCAGAATTTCTTCTTCCTCCACACCATGGTCCCCTCATGTAAATGACCTCTCATTGATTATCCTGAACAATGGTTCCACTATTTCTTTTGCTTCAATTAAGCAAACTTTTGAAAGACCATTGGGGACTTTAGCATTGGAACATTTCTGGAGAACTCAAAGAAGCAGCCCATCTTTAATTACACAATATCTGTTTAGCAAATGTGGGGTAATCACAGAATGAGAGAAAAAAAGTAACCACAGAGCTTGTGGCCCAGTCATGGAAAACGATTTTGAAGAAAGATGCTGATTATGGGTCAAAAAAGAAAGAAAGGAAATAGGCAGGAAGAAAAAAGAAAGAAAGAAAAAGAAACTGTGTTTGAACCTTTTGCCAGGAAAAAAATGTACTTTGTGCTCATTAACAATGTGGTAAGACTTAACTCAGTCGAACTATACATCAGCTACAATTGAACTTTCCATAATTTACTCATTACATTACATAATTTACTCATTATATAATTAAATACAAGATTCCTATCTTTCTTTGCACCTACTTATTTTCAAAAAGAAATAGCCAGATTTTTTTTTCATGGTAGTTGAGATGTAACTTCCCAAATATGTTAGACAGAAATATTTGGAAGGGTATTATTTCATTACTTATAAGGGAGAATGAAATGGAAAAATACAGTTTGCAAAACTGTAAACCTTGCCTGAGATTGGCAATTTCTTTAGCTATAGTTTTTGTTGTTGTTGTTGTTTTTGATGGGGGGTTGGGGGGGTTGGTACCTTAACCCCCCTCCCCTCTCAATTTCTCCAATGCTCCCTTTCTTTGTTCCCAGATTTTGCCTTGGATTAATGTTTTTTTGGGCCACAGATCAACTATGTTTTCATTGTGAACTGCCTTAAATGCTTGCTGGAAGTAGGTAGGGCATAAATAAATAGGTAAATAAAAATATACAAATATTTGCAACTAATAGGATGGGGTTTTGAAGGTATGTCTGGCCAGGATGTGCTCAAATGAAGAAGTTTAAAATATACCAGCCTGGAGAAAACAACTAATTAAGATAATTTTCCCTAAAATAGCATTTAGTGCAGCTGCAAGTATGTTTGAAATCTCAAATCTCTCTCCATTTATGCTGAGAGCTTATTTTCCAGCCCCTCTTATTTGTATTGACAAATTGCTTCCCACTCATCAGTGAACTCACTTTTATGTAAATGCTGGGAATAAAGTAGTCAAATGACCTTTTAGGATCTCTAGATAGGGTTGTGTTGAATTCTTAAACGGACTTGTGGTTTGTCCTAATCCTTTTAGGCTGCTATCACAAAATATCACATACTGGGTGGCTTATAAACAATAGGCATTCCTTTCTCACAGCTCTGGAGGTTGGAAATCCAAGATCATAGAGCTGGCAGATCTGGTGCTTGGCTCCACGGAGGGAGGGGGCAAGGGAGCTTTCTTGGGGCTCTGTTATAAGGGCACAAATCCCATTCCTGAGGGCTCCACTCTTGTCACCTAATTACCTCCCAAAGCACCTGCTCCCCTCCTAATACCTTACCTTGGGGTTAGCTTTCAACATATGAATGGGGAGGGGGCACATTCATAACATAGCATGGTTTAATCTTGCCATTTCTCAACAGAATAACAGAGGTGTCAGGTCATTATATCTACTGTTTCCATGTATCTACTGTACAGGTTCATAAAATCTATGCATCTTGACTTCAAGGTCATTGTCACTTTCTAAGAGAGCCTGTTTCCTCCTTTCCTGCCAATTTAATTTGTACCAGTCATAAGAAGGAGTTGGTAACCAATAGTGCTTTAGGGATGTGGAGTTGTAGAGAAGATGGGCTCTGAGAAGTGTAGTTGTTTTTTGTTTTGTTTTTTTTTGGGGGGGGGGCGGGGAGGTGACTGTTTATTGAGAGACAATCTTGCTTTATCCAGTTCACTTACGTGGAGGTAGTTGCTTTGGTTTGTCATAGCCAAACATATGCCTGCAGATGTGGGCAGCTGGAAGTAGCAGACTTATACGAAGTGATTTAAATCTGAGGGCTTGGGCGGGGGTGTGTGGGGGGTTAAAGACTGCAGCTGCCATCTTAAAAGAGCAGCAGGATTTGAGCTGGAATTAGCAACTACTTCACCCACAGACCCTTCTGTGGCCAGTGGCCAGTTGTCCTTTCTGGTCATTCATTCACTTCTCCAGCTCAAGGCTGGAAGGGGCAGTCACTAGGTGGAAACGTCCTGCTTTGCTTGGGGCGCGCACAGGCCTACTTCCCTCACAGATCCTGGTGTGAGAAAGTCAGACTGTGTCCCTCGGAAGACAGGAAGATCAGACGGGTGGGGACCAGGCTGACCACTCTTGGCCTGCACCCCGAGGGACAGCTGGCTGGGCAGAGGCTCCGAGGCGCCACTGCGGTGCCTGCTCACGGAGGACCTGGGAGCCCTTTGCAGATTTGGTCAGTTGGGCTCAATTACAGTTGATAATCATAAGACACTGTCGAGAATTATTGCAACATGCAACTTCTGTAACCATTTACTATTCTAGGGTTGCAACTATTTGTTGGGAATTTCTGTCCTTTTATCAGACTCTTTTAGTTTCTTAGGAACTGAAGTACACAGTATTCACTTACTTGTCTGCACTATGAACAGAAACAAAATACTGTTCCTAGGTCACCTGGGTACCAGTGATGAATACATGTGGAGAGAGAAGATAGAAGACAGGAGCTGCCTGCTAATCAATGAGGAGTTTTCATTTTCTGGCCCAGTCTACAAACCAGTGTGCCTTCTATAGGGACTTGGTCCTAAAGAGGATTTGACGATCAAATTGGAATCATCTGTTTGTACATCTCCCTCATCCCCATTCACTGTGAGTCCCTCTAGGGCAGGACCCTGTCTTTCTCCTCTGTGTCCCCATCACCAGCACTGGGTCCTGCATGCATCTAGAAAGAATCAGCGGCTTAACCCCGTGGCATTGAGGAAAAGAGGATATGAAATACCAGCAGTTATATGAAAGCATATTTTGTACTAAAATGTTTTCCTTTTCCTTTATACTGTGCAAGAGGCTTATTACTAGTATTATGTACAGTTAGCATGTAACCTTCTTATGATATGAAAAAACAATAAAGCTATTTTATTTGGGATTAAAAAAAAATTGCCCATAATTGATGACAATTCTACAGCACCAAGCGGTAGCTGCCTCGCACCAACCAAGACTTGAGAAAATAAATCCCCAAAGCTATTGAGCCTGCCAAAGTGTTAACTAACTTTGACCATTTTGGGGGGAAATTGTGGTTTTAAGTCACAGGTCCTTCCTCTTATAGAATGCGCCCCAAATCCTTTCATCTTGATTTTTGCAAGTGAAGGGCACAGATCGTCTATCAGGCTCCTATTTTGCAGGATGTTTTTCCACAGTCAGGATGAGGGTAGTAATGTGGTTTTCAGTTGCCTTTGTCATTCTTTTCCTTTTCCTCCCCAAAGTGTTTTTGTGCAAGGCCTGCCGGATGTCACAGAAACGCGACCTGGGCAAGATGTGTGTCACTTCTTTACTTGAAAAGTGTCCATGACTCTGAGCCCAGAGAGGATGTAATAAACCCGCCCTGGTGCTAGGCCAGCGTCTCCCAGCCAGTTAGAAAAACAAGGCAGAGGGCACAGGATTTGACACCCACCCTGGCGGCGGCTGCACTCAGAGGGCACGCCATCTGATTCTCCACAGGTGCACACTGCTGGTCTCCAGCTAAGGCAAACAACGGGCCACAGCATCCTTCCACGTGCCGTGAGATAATGTGTAAAGAGCATGTTAAAGCATCTCCTCTCTGTTTCCACCCCATAGGTCTGCTGCCTTGTAGGTCTGGCCTGGGCCAAAAACATGGCTATGGCGAACATGCTACAAACCAGTGTGCCTCCTATTGAAACTTGTCCTAATGAGGATTTGACTCTTAAACTAAAATGGTTTCAATTTGTTTGAGACCTAAGTAGACGGATAGAACACATGAATTCAATTCAGCCTCGCAAAAATTCAAAGCCATTTCTAAAACGTCTCTTTGCCACATTGACCTGTGTTAGGAAAGAGGGCTATAATGACTCTAGTACCCAAACAAGTGGGCCGAGACCACATGCACAGCTGAGAGAGACTAATGAGTGGAGAAAATAATGAGAAAAACAAAAGCCTCTGGAATATAAACATTTTATTTCAGCTCTCCATGGACAAGAAACGTCAGTCTGGCCTACATTCAATTTAAACCTACTTCAGATTTAGTTAATGAGAGTTTGAAAAAGATGGCTGCAAACTTATGTGAGCTGTTTTTATAGGTGGGGAGCTGGGGACCACCTGCCCTTTATGAAAAGTAGTGCACTCCCAGTGCATCTCAAAAAATGGGCCTATTTTAAATTATGAAATTTTTACAAAATGTGGCTTTATTATTGTGTTTGCTACTCTTAGTCCCTATAGGAAAAATGCTCTGCAATATAAATATAAAGCAGATACACATTCCACTCTGAGAAAAAAAAAGATCTACATATACTAGTTATTTCGTAAAAATAGAAAAAGGATATAACCAGCTCTGCTTCACACCTTTAATGATACATGCGGTTACGTATGCTACCTCATTTCTTCTTCTGTCTGGCCTTATTTTGACGTGTCCCGTGCATATCTATCTATTCAGCCTCTTTCCCTGGAGAAGAAGGGAAAAAGCAAGCCATTGACCTGGTTGCTGTCCTCCCTAATTTGTCTGTTAGGCTCAAGTTTCAGCCCAAATACATGCAATGGGAAAGCCTTGGGCAACACTGAGAAAGGACGTAACAAAGTGAAGTGCTGACTATTGAATGTTACCAATTGCCAGACACTGTTTTACATGGTTTAATTCATTAAATCCTCACAACAAGTCTATGAGATGACTAAGACTGCTATTCCCATTTTACAGATGAGGAGACTGAGTCAAGAGACATGATGAAACTTGCCCAAGGTCACACCGCTGCTAAGTGGCTGAGTCAGGATTGAAGTCTGACTCTTGAGCCCAGCCTCTTAGTCACCATGTTGCACTGTATGGGGGCCCGCACAGTAAGCAAGATCATTCATGTGATGGATTCTTACACAGACGTAGCCTAGGTGGGGATCACTGCTCGGTCTACAGTGATGAGTGTTCCTCCTTGGAGCTGTACTTCCCCCAGTTTGATGTCTGCTGAGTCCTCACCCAAGAAAATCTCTTTCATGATCCAATATCATCTTTCCCTTTGTCACCTTCCAAGGATCCAGAATCTTTTAGAATCATAGACGGACATGCCTCATCACATGCTTTCTGGTTAATCACTACATGTCTCCTGTCAAACTCATCTCTCAGCTATTAGATAACAGAGATAAATTGTATAAGCTCTGAAGTATCAACAGTCCTCTTAATATTTTTTTCTCCTTTTTCTTAAGTGATAATTATGTCTCCCAAAAGAAATAAGACTTGATTCAATAGAAGTGGTTGGTGAGAATCCAACCTTCAAATTCTTAATTAACAGTATTCTCGATTATTCATTTATTCTTTTGGCCAAAGGTGAATTCAGATCAATAAGGTATAACTCCTTTCTTCTGGGAGCTCAGAGACTCATGAAGAAAAAATAGACATGAGCAAGCAAATGACAACATGGCAAAGCTGGTATGACATTTGAGGTACAGCCAAAGTGTGGTGGGAGCAAGGCGGTGACTAGATGCCTGAGGGAACTGGGAAGAACTTACACAGGAGGCGACTTTTGATCTGGGTTGAAAAGATAAGTAGTAGAAGGGTGTGGAGACTATCCAGGCAGAAAGATAGATTGTGAAGATCAGGACATTTCAGAACAAGGTGTGCTCAGAGAGGGATGTTAAATGCTAGTAGACAGAATATCGGGGGAAGGAGTAACCTGGACAGGTAAGAGCTAAAGCTAGAAAGGAAGACTGGGACAAAGCAAGAAGTTTAGCTAGTATCCATTCTATAGGCAGGGGATTGTGCAAGGAAGTGAGATCACAGTTGTATTTTTAGGGAAAAAACTGGTAATTCTACAAAAGATGCAGTAGAGTGGAGAGGAGCGCATTCATCTCTCATTAGCCCTCTAGCGCTAGGCAAGTTTTCATTATATTTTTGCTGCTGCTTGCTGTTGTTGTTATTATTAGTTGAAATGTATCAAGCACTTACTATGTGCCTGGCACTGAGCTAAGGGCTTTATATGAATTATCTGGATGATGTCTGGGGATGGCCCCTAAGGTGCTACTAAGAAGTCATTTCTGCTGTTATGTGAGAGGTCTCCATGGCAATCTTCTCATTTGAGAAAGACAAAAGGACCCGTGTTATTTTGACATCTTGAAAGGACATAGCTAATAAAATAACATTTCTTATGTATACATTTGTTCAACTGAGCATTCTGCAGAAATGGGGTGACTCTTGGCATGGTGAAGAACCAGCTGTGCTCTTTACGAGACAGCACCAAGGAAGGTTGCACTTCAGGGGCAACAACTCTTCAGTTGTCCCAGAGGAAATTTTCTCTGCCCTTTGGTCCTTCTGGTTTCACTCTCCATCCAACAGTTATGCATTGGATGTCAGCATGTACCTGAAAATGCCCTGTGAGTCACTGTATAGCCTCCTACAGTGACACAATAATTTTATGACTATTAAGCATATTTTCATGTAAATTTGGGCAAAAAAATCCGTGAGGTAATTTGGGAGTTAGAGAAAATAAGGATCTGTAGGGTTAATTTTTGTTTTATGCAACTTCCCTCTGCTGGGTGCAATGCAGACGGAAAAATGATGATGCAGCAACAAGCTGTTGAAGCAGTTTGCCCACTCAGATGGGCCCTGATTTGAATGACAGACCCATCTGGTTCCCCATAACTGGCCCTAGAGTTCTTACACCTGCCTCCGCACAAGCACAGAAGGTGAAGCATAAGTCAATTAATAGCTTGTGTGATTGCCTCTGAGCTGATTCTACCCCTGAGACCATCTCTGTCCTGCAAACTCCCCGGAGACTCCCTCCTTCCCCTTACAGATCAAACAGTGCAGTTCGCCAGAAGCCAGGCAACAAGGGAGGATGGAACAGTAGGAGCCAATTAGTCTCAGATTGTGCATTTCAAAAGTTGGAGCAAGATACTCAACATTTGATGAGCTTTTCTTCATTTCTAACATCTCTCCAATCTTAGCAACAAAATCATGTAATACTTGTAATTCTTGGAACCCCTAAATGCATCTGAAATTTTCACTTTGGTGTCAAAGAGAAACTTTTCAAATTAAGTCAATTTTTAGATTAGTCCAGGATCCGATGAAGAGAGGATCCTAGGGCCTTAGGTCACTAGGGTCCTACTGAGGCAAGAAAGCTGGCATAGGGAACAAGGCCTCAGGCTCTACCTCTCCCTTCCCCTTCTAAGTTAGAGCACTGTGGATATGATGTGTGGCCAGACACCTGTCTCCCCTCCCACCTCTCCTCCATTGCCACTCTCCCAATTTCCTGGGATAAGAAACCATTAAGACAAACAAAATTAGTCTCAGCCAGAGCTGGCAACCATGCTGACATACATGGCAGTTTTAAAGCCTCTCAGCCCTCCAGATCGTCATGCTATCATCCGGAGAAGAGGGACTGAGATGAGCTGCACTGACAACCTCCCCTTCTCTCCCCCTCCCCCAGCCTCGGAGACCAGGAACCACCCCCATTCCCTCCCCTTGACCATAGTTGATAAAAACCTCCACCCAGACCCCCTCAGTGTGACTTGCTGCCTGAGTTTGCCCACACTTCCTTCTTAAGTGCTAATTGTCACTAATAAATCTGCTGTTTTGCTAAACCTCTCTCTCTGTCTCTCTCTTGAATTCTTTCCTGCATGGTAACAAGAACCTAGACACAACCACTGAGTTGAGGCCTCCCTTGGCCTCCCCATGAGCATCACTATGATTGTCTTACCATTAATACTTTAAACATTTCCATATCTCATGTATTCTCTTATCCCTTTATCTCACCATAGACCACGCTCTCCAAACAGAGAGTGGTGAGCCCTTTCAGGACAAAGTTCTTGCTGCTCTCTCTTTATTGCAGTTTCCTTCTCCATAGATGTCCAGGACCCCACACTCAACTTCTGCCCTCACGCCCACCTGGCACTGTACTTCAGTAATTTCCTGTTCTTTTTGGAAAGAGGCTAGGTAGAAATACACATACATATATATCTTGCCTATTGGTTTTGGTCTTTAGGAATATGGCTCCACAAGATTTTTAGAGTTGAATAGGTTCACTAAAATTAAACAGTTAATGGCTGCTTAGACTACTATATTGATTCTTGGAACATCTGAACTTTAGCATTCTTTAAAGTTAAAAGAAGGACTTTCTAAAGGTGATATTTAGGTATTAGAAACCAATAACAAGGGCATTATTCCCGAGTAAAGGAGCCTTGCTGACAATTATAGGTAATCTTGTCAGGCTGATGCTAAATGGAATGGAATGGAATAAAGGCATCAAAGAAGATCAGAGCCAGAGGGAGCTAAACCAGTATAAACCATTACTTTTAAGAAAAGAGACCCAGAGAAATAAAATGACTCGACGATCAGCAACATACACATTCGTTGTCCTCCATCATTCTTGCTGCCCTGTTCTCTCAATTAGCTGGGCACGTGGCCTCCTGAATCCAGACTATATGTTCCAGGCTCCCTTGCAGCTAGAGATGGTCAGGGGCAGCTTAGTTTTATTTAGTCAATGGGATATAAACAATAGGTTGTGTTTAACTGTCTGGAAAAGTCTTTCTCCCCTTTCCCCTTTCTGCTGGCTGAAATACTGACTTGATAGGTAAAGATGATTAGTGATCTTGGACCATGAGATGGAAGCCATGTGCTCAAGAATGATATAGCAACAAAGCAGAAAAACCCTGGGTTCCTGTCACAGGAAGTTCCAGACTGACTGCATTCGAGACTTGTGTATGTGCAAGAGAGGTAGATGTGTATCTTTGTTTAGGCTACCGTTGTCTTGAATTGTTGTGTTACTCTCAGCCTCACCTAGTCTAAACTGCGATAGTTTCCAGTAGTTTGGAAAAGTTTTAACTGATAAGCATGGCTTGATGGAAGCAGGGCAGGATGGGTGATGGACAAGGCCTGATTCTAAGTTTAAAAGAGAAAAATGTTTTAAATTCTTCATGTCAAAGGATATAAAATACTGATTCACAAACAACTGCATCAGAAGTACTCTGGTAGAGGGTCCCCTAAATCCAGAGTCCTGGGTCCTTTTCCTGGAAATTTTGATTTAATGGGTATTCTATAGGGCCCAAGAACTTGTATTATGTAAAAAAAAAAATGTTTCCCATGTAATCCTTACACCAGTGATGGCGAACGTTTTGAGCTCGGCGTGTCAGCATTTTGAAAAACTCTAACTTAACTCTGGTGCCGTGTCACATCTAGAAATTTTTTGATATTTACAACCATAGTAGAACAAAGATTTATATTTTTGATATTTATTTTATATATTTAAATGCCATTTAACAAAGAAAAATCAACCAAAAAAATGAGTTCGCGTGTCACTTCTGACACGTGTCATAGGTTCGCCATCACTGCCTTACGCACAGATACATATGGAATTATTTGCTCTACAATCGTTCTCTCCTGGAAAGTTGAATCAGAACCACCGGAAAATAAATACTTTCTCCCTCAAACATGAGAATGAGAGATTGGTGACGGGGGACAGAAGGAGAGAGAGGGAGAGAGAGAGAGAGAGAGAAAGAGAGAGAGAGAGAGAGAGAGAAATATTTTGATATTCTGAATTCTGAAATAAGTGATTTTTTAAAAATATATTTTATTGATTTTTTTTTTTTTTTACAGAGAGGAAGGGAGAGGGATAGAGAGTTAGAAACATCAATGAGAGAGAAACATTGATCAGCTGCCTCCTGCACACCCCCTACTAGAGATGTGCCCTCAACCAAGGTATATGCCCTTGACTGGAATCAAACCTGGGACCCTTCAGTCCGCAGGCCAACACTCTATCCACTGAGCCAAACCAGTTAGGGCTGAAATAATTGATTCTTGAAGTTATTTGGATCCCTTCTTCCTGCTCCCATCTGGTGTCACACAATATCACCTAATAAACCATTCTCAGGTTTGCCTTAGGTCAGAAAAAAACTACAGTGACATAATTGTTATGTGGCTAGTGGTTTGTTTTTTTAAAATGTATATAGATCACCCTTTCTGTGGGAAGTTTAGTCATTTCCAATGTGCATTACTACACTTGAATGAATCATGAATATATTTGTGACAAAAAGAACACCATCAAAGCACAGGAAGAGTACACTTTCTAAAGATTCCAGGGCCTTCTACATCAGAGGCTGCATTTTTCAGTCCATGAAAAAAAATCTGCAAGATCAGCAGATCCAATCAAACAGCTGTCAGCTGAAGTTGGCCTTAAAGCACTTGGGCACTTAAGCCAGTTCTGGCAGCAAAGGTGACGACGGCACGG
This sequence comes from Myotis nattereri, assembly GCF_964212035.1. Lineage (NCBI taxonomy): Eukaryota > Metazoa > Chordata > Mammalia > Chiroptera > Vespertilionidae > Myotis > Myotis nattereri. Next base: position 22,057,137 of record NC_138077.1, read on the forward strand.
GAAGTGTTACCAGAAGACAGATTGTGGCAGTCGTGAGACATTCCCCACAGTAATGGACAGAAAGGGATTAGACTCAGCAGCGTGTCCCTACCAAAGTAATCCTTTTACAAGATCCACCCTCACGTTGACATGTGCCGGCTGCTTGGGAGCTCAGCTCTCCCACCTTCTCTGGGGAAGCTAGAGGGCAGAGCCCTGCACTAGGAGGACGCCTAGCATTCACCAGGCTCTCTACAAATCTCAGCAGAACCGAAGATCCATTTGGACGCAACATTTGAAAAAAATCTCAAAAAAATACCAAAGATCTAATTCCAATTGAGTCACCAGCCAGCTTGGTCTGGGTAAGTTACCTAGCTTTTTTCAGTTTTTAACTTTCTCCTGTGTAGAATCAAGGGGTTGAGTTGATGAGCTATAAAAATCTCTTTTATCTTACGGGAAACTATTATATATAAGTGGGTAAAAGTTTCCCTCTATAAATTATATATTTGCTTTTATTTTAAAAGATAAAGATCCTAAATCCTAATAGAACATCATCAGACATACATGTATGTGTGTGTATACATGCATGCACACACCCTTCAGAATTTGAACTTCTGGAAATTCTTTCTTAGTCGCCTAATCCCCATGAGCTCTGATGGCATCCTGTGGTCTCTGCTAAAAGATTCCATCATACTAATATTTAGGCTAGAACTTTTAACATCCACGAATGTTTATTTCACTCTCCCAAGTAACCTCATCCAGAGGGTGCAAAGCATACTACATTCAGGCCCCTATTGACAGGATAGCCATGGGCTTTCATTAATAACTAGAGGCCTGGTGCACAAAATTGGTGCATGGGTGAGCTCCTTAGGTCTGGCTGGCAGTCAGGGCCAATCGGGGGCCTTCCAGCTGTGGGCTGGGGCCTTCCTTCTGGCTGCCGGCCAGGGCCTGCTGGACGGGGGAAGGGACCAGGGGAGGTTGGCCAGCCATGGAAGGTTGGCTGTGGGAGTTCACTGACCACTAGGAGGCAGCTCCTGCATTGAGCATCTGCCCCCTGGTGGTCAGTGCACGTCATAGTGACCAGTCGTTCTAGTCGTTCCGGCATTCTAGTCACTTAGGCTTTTATATATATAGATAGGGAGTCTCTGACTCTGTTTACTGGGTTAAGCAGAACTGCGACCACAAATGAGATGAAACTCCTTGATTGGTTTTGTTATTATAAGGTGGTCTTGAATCTGTGATACTGCTCTCTCCATTTTAACCCTTCCCTTCCTCAGGTGCCACTCCAGCAATGAAATCCTCACTTCCTGAACCTTCCACGTAGCCCTGCTATATAATGTGGTCTTGACACAGAGGCCACTGTCCATGAAAAAATTTCAAAAAGAAATGGGAACTCTCAGAAGTCCCAGGAAAAATGTGTAGGCCATAGAGCTTCAATGGACTAAGTGCCAATGGAATTTAAGGAAATGGAGAGAGAGGGAAAAAAAAGCCAAACTTACTTCATCCACATGCCCAACAGCTCCATAAATTCTGGCCATCTGTCCAATGAGGTAGGGGAATCTCTCACCAATCTCTCTCAGCATCGGAAGGAAACTGTTCAGGGCCACTGGTTCATAGCCTGCAATCTCTATGAGGATGTTTAGGATGACATCACTATGGGTTGAGTCCTTTAAATGTCCGATTAAGAAAGGAATACACTTCTGAACCACCTACAAAAAAGAAAGGAGAGGGGGGAACAAAGAGAAACGAGGAGGACAATTAATTAAATCAGATTCAATCTAATATATATATTTTCTTATTAAATCTGAACTCAGCACATTCTGAGATTATTACCCTTGGAACTAAAGCAAATTTCCCGAATCTGCCCAAACCAATGGATATGGACAACAGAGGGATGAGAGCATGAGTGGGGGGGCGGGGGGAGGTTGGGGGTTAATGGGGGGGATGAGGACACACTTGTAATACTTTAACCAATAAAGAAATTAAAGATTAAAAAAAAAATTCCCAAGTCTGGAATTTTAAATTTATAATAAAATTACAGAGACTTCAGTTTCTTTTTCTTTTAACCTGTGCTGTGCTATTAAAGGGTAAAGTTTATAAGCGCTTAGATGCCGCTGTTCATAAATCAAGTTTTGATGTGTTATGTCCTCATCAGAAGTGTTATATTTTCCTTCAAACCACCATGAGGGCTCTAATTTAAAAGACAAAGTACATAAGAGATCCTTTAATCAAAGCCTTCAAATTGGAGAAATATGATTTGGAAACATTTAAATATGTTTTCATTGATTTTTAGAATGAGAGGGAGAGATAGCAACATGGATGAGAGAGAACATTGATCAGCTGCCTCTTGCACACCCCTTACTGGAGATTAAGCTGGCAACCCGGGCATGTGCTCTCACAAGAAAACAAACCGGTGACCTCTTGGTGCATCTGTCAATGCTCAACCACTGAGCCACACCAGCTGGTCTGGTTTGGAAACATTTAACAATAAAAATAAGAAAGCAGAAGAGATGTCCCATGTTTTCTTCAGTTTTCCATTTTGATTAAAAAATGTAATATGATAAAAATTATAAAAATAAAATAATTTCTACTATACTCCCAATTGCCTAATGTTTCTTTCTGTATTTTAATTCCTTTATGAAGGTACAATACTTCATATTAAGGAAAAATGTGAATTTTTGTGTGGAATAAATTCACTATGTTAATACACAGGCATGTTGCATACTGACAATTTAACACATTGTTTTGTCTGCTAAAATAAGATAATTAGAAAGGACAACCTGCGGAAAACAACAATAAAAGCCAAAACTATTTGTTCATCCATCCTTCCACATACTTATTTCTTTTGTGTGTTGTTGGTTTGCCTTTTTGGTTTGTTACCTTTTTTGTAAAATAGACTTGAAATATAGCTTCTGGGATTTAAAACCGAATCCGATGCACAACTCAATCTGCTGAACCACAGTCCGCCCCCTGCCTCAAACCCGCTTTTCCCACCTCTTCGCCACAAGTGTCTCTTTTCTCCATAAGTGACACCGTTATCTGCTTGGAAACTCAAGCCAGAAATCTGAGACTCATTCTTGGCAACTGACTTTTTCCCTTATCAGCAGCTTCAATCATCCAGTCCTAGTGATTCCATCTCCCAAGTATCCCACAGATCTGTCCGCTCCTCTCATTTCCATTCATCTGTCCACTTACTCATGCTGGAAACCAAGGTCAACAGTAATTAATATAAATGTGAGGAGTCTTTTGACATTCACAGGGTGAATATTTACATTTTATTACTTGCTGCTGACTCAATGGCCTAAAGCAAACTCCCCCAAAACCTGACAATCTTACTGTTTACTAAACATTACCATTGATATGTCTGTTTGAATTCCTAAAAGGCAATTGTGTATTCTAGCTAATAAAAGCAGCTGGGAATGGAGACTCAAGAGAACTTGACTGCTATGGTCGAGTTTTCCTCTGGTTTCCTCCAGTATCAAAATTAATATTTCGTCTTGTGTGTCATTTGTGCGTCAGCTCTTCATCCAAGCCTTTGAACCCTGAAAGCCACGCTAGCGGTGGACTTTCACACACTCATTCACAAATATTTACTGAGTCCTGCTGGGGTCCAACCCTAGCGGGTCCAGGGGTCCCCAAAGGTGTGGACGGAGTCGGCGAAGAAGGAATAACAGGGAGGCAGCATTCAGTTGATCAGCAGCCTACCCAGGATCTCTAGCCAGGATCTCCAGCCAAGTTCTGGTCTGGATCTCCAGCGAAGTTCTGGTTCGGATCTCCAGCCAGGTTCTGTGTCTATGTTCCCTCGCTAGGTTCTCCAGCCAGGTTCTGTCCAGGTTCTCCAGCCAGGTTCAGTCACCAGGTTCTAGTCAGGTTCTCTTGCCAATTTCTGTAGTCAGGTTCAGTCCAGGATCTTTTGCCATGTTCTCTCGCTAGGTTCTGTCTCTAGGTTCTGAGGCCAGTTTCTGTCCAGGATCTTTTGCCATGTTCTGTCTCTAGGTTCTTCTCTAGGTTCTGTGTCTAAGTTCTGTGCCTCTTGGTTCTGTTTTCTAAGTTCTGTTTTGTTACATCTGTATTTATACCAGTTGATTCCAATCCTATCAATCTCTATTCCAAAGGTTAGGGCGTTTCTTATCTCCATTCCAGGGAGTAAAGATTATGTAGCTTAAGCATGATTGTTCATAGTTAAAGTGATTAATTACCCGCCTGGCACTTAGTTAAGAGGTTTTATTCCCTCCCTAACTTCAGGGGAAAATCCCTACCTGGGGAAACAACCTTTCTCAGAGAGGTGACCTTGGTTAAAACACATAGTGCCAATAAGGTGAGCAAACATATCAAGAACAGTATGCCATATATGCCAGGTCCCTTGAAACAGCAAGGATGGACCTGCTCCTGGCAAATTCCCCCTTTTTTATTTTTTAAAAGCAGGCATTAAAAAAACCCCAAATGCTCTCTTGTATCCATTTTAAGAGTAGGATTGGCGCTTTCCGCTATTACCTGAGGCCTGATCTATCACCCCAGGGAGAGCTTGCCAATCCTGCACTTTCCCGGGGTGGAAAGGCTGCAGTGGGGTTAAGGATAAGGTTCCTTGGGCCTACCTCCTCCCATGCCTTTACATTTACCTTTCCTTCCTCAGAAAAGCATGGACATACTTCTTGTATAAAACGTTCTGTCTGACTGGGAGTAACCTTAATTCCTCTACTAGCAAGCATATGTGTTAAAAGATCAATACAGAGTCTTATTTCTTTAGACTCAGTATGGAACATCTTCTCAATCTAAGAATCAATACAGAGTCTTCTTTCTTTGGACTCAGTATGGCACATCTTCTCAAACTAAGTTCTGTACTATCCCCCTTTACCCTACTTATCCTCTATAGGGGGGTCTGCAGTACGCTGGTGGAGTCCTATCCGTCCCGAGTGTGGGGTTCTCAATGGGGGGGTGGGAGGGGGCTTACCTAGGGGAATCCTGTTCCAGGGCTTCCCAAAGGTGTGGACGGAGTCGGCGAAGACTATCCACCCTCTTCCTACAGTGGAGTCCTATCAGTCCCGAGTGTGGGGCGCTTATCTAGGGGTCCCTGTTTGGGCGCCAGATGCTGGGGTCCAACCCCAGCAGGTCCAGGGGTCCCCAAAGGTGTGGATGGAGTCGGTGAAGAAGGAATGACACAGAGGCAGCGTTCAGGTGATCATCATAGCCAGGTTCTCTTGTCAGGGTCTCCAGCCAGGTTCTGTAGCCAGTTCTCCAGCCAAGTTCTGTCTAGGATCTCCAGCCAGGTTCTGTAGCCATGTTCTCTCGCTAGGTTCTCCAGCCAGGTTCGGTCGCCAGGTTCTGTAGCCAGGTTCTGTCCAGGATCTTTTGCCATGTTCAGTCACCAGGTTCTAGTCAGGTTCTCTTGCCATGTTCTATCCAGGTTCTGTAGCCAGGTTCTGTCTCTAGGTTCTTCAGCCAGGTTCTCTAGCTAGGTTCTGTCTCTAGGTTCTGTCCAGGGTCTTTTGCCATGTTCTCTCCAGCGAAGTTCTTCTGTCTCTAGGTACTGTGTAGGTTCTGTCTTCTGTTGTCTTGTTACATCTGTATTTATACTAGTTGATTCCAGTCCTATCAATCTCTATTCCAAAGGTTAGGGCGTTTCTTATCTCCATTCCAGGGAGTAAAGATTATATAGCTTAAGCATGATTGTTCGTAGTTAAAGTGATTAATTACCCACCTGGCACTTAGTTAAGAGGTTTTATTCCCTCCCTAACTTCAGGGGAAAATCCCTACCTGGGGAAACAACCTTTCTCAGAGAGGTGACCTTGGTTAAAACACATAGTGCCAAGAAGGTGAGCAAACATATCAAGAACAGTATGCCATATATGCCAGGTCCTTTGAAACAGCAAGGATGGACCCGCTCCCAGCAGAGTCCTTCTTATTTGCAAGATGCTGGAGTTACAGTTGCTAATAAGTATAACTGGCCTTCATGGAATAAATCACTACCTAGAAAGGAGACATTTAGCAAAATAAATAATTGCAACAGAAATGCATATAATACATTTAGTAATACATTACATGTAGAGAAAATTCCATGCTGTGAGACTGCCCCAGGGTCCTAATTTAGGCTGGGGGTCAGGGAAGTCCTCTCTCAGCAGGGACATTTAAGTTGAGCCCACTGATCCAATCACTCTGCATTTGGGTTATCCTAACAGCGTCCTAAGTGTTCTCTCTGCCTTCAGTCTTGTCTGTCCAACCCCTTCCCCATGTGTGGCCACAATGGTGACCCGCCCCTGCTGACAATACCTCACTGATTTGCCATTGCTCTCAGGCTGGAGGCTTAGCTGACCTTTTCTGAACTGACTCCTATCCCTCTTTCTAGGCTTATCTTCTCAGCCACATACTCTCCTCTCTCCCCATCCAGATCTCATCATACATCACACACTTCAATCATGTCTTTAAAAAGTTTAAATTTTTTTTTTTAAGTTTTCTTGACCTGCTAGCTTTTCTCTTGCATCTGGGATTTTACTCATGTGATTCACTTTGCCTATAATTCTTATTGCCCCAACTTTGCTGGGTAACTAATTCCCAGTCATTCAGAGGCCTCAGATTAGCTGTGAATTCCTAAGAAGCCTTCCTCAGATTTCCTTCTCTCAGTCCAGTGTCCCTCCTGAAGCTCCAATCATACGCTAAATGGGTCTGAGCAGGTCCTTCTCACGCTTTCTTCTCATTGCTGGTCTAGATGTCTGTTTTTGCAGACTGGATTGAAAGGTCTACAAGGTCAAGAATCATTTCTATTTTGTACATCATGGTATACTCAGTGCCTAGCATAGAGCCTGGCCAGGAGGGTGAGTTGCAGGAACACCTCAAAGAAAGGCAAGTCTAAATGATTGTACAGGGTAACATTCGGATAATCACACACTCCCATATACTTGAATAGTTAGTTGTACACATTGTGTACACGTATATACTGCCATGCGCCATATGCAGCATAAGTAATAGAGACATAAAAGAAGACAGTTTTGAGATAAGTAAAATCGTCCTTACCTGTAAATTTAAAGTTTACATTCCTATCTAGGACTTTGGAGGAAAGGACTGGGCTAGTTTCTGGTAACTGGCACAGAGCAATGAACAGTTCAGTAAATGCTGCCTGTGCATTGGGAGCGATTGTATGTCCTTCAGGGGAAGCCATGAGGGATCCCTGGCACACACGGCAGAAGTGTCGGCCAGCTGCTCCGGGTCATGGCAGCACACCTAACTCGAGGCTTTTAGGAATGGAAAATGCTTACACACTTCCTGTCCTATTCTATAATGTTCCATTTCCCTGTCCCTGCTCTTCATGTCTTATTCCCGGAACACCCCGGTCTCTGTGACATGTGCTCCCTGTCATGCCAATTTCATTTTAATTCCATCATACCCTCCAAGGCACGCAAGAGTATATAATGTCTGTTGCCCCGTGAAGAAAAATAAAAAAGGAAAAGAAGAAAAGAAAAAATGAAGATTCAAGGCCTAACCAGAATTGAATGCATAAAAGAAGCAAGGAGGAGAGATGCCCAAGCAATGTGAATTAAGTGATACCAATTTTACCAATTAGATAAAAGTTGATTATTTGCTATAGTTCCCTGATAACCCAAAGTTTATTATGGTGGTGATAGAAAAGACAGATATTTCTCAGAGTTTATCATGCATGTGATGGGGAAGGGGTGCTTTGGGCTTCAGATGGGTTATTCTTGGATAAGGAAAAATTTTCCAAATGCAGGGCATTGCATTAGTCTGGTCTTATTGGTGCTGCCTCATTGGCCCAGCTTAACATCTCAGAGAAGGTTGTCTTTGCTGAGAGAGAGGGGCCACTCAGACAATAGGGATGGCTGGCAAGCTGGTGTGGCCTTAGTTCAGGCCATAAGCCCCATTCCATGGAGCACTGAGAAAGCTTCCAAACTGGCCTCCCAGCCTGAAGTCTTTCTCCCCTGTGTTCAGCCTCCTCTCTGCCATCAGAGTCACTGTCCTAAAACCCCATCTGATCATGTCAGGACTTCAAAGATTTCCCTCAGCCCACGACCAGAATCCCAGTGCCATGGCATTCCAGGGTCTTCACTGATGGGGAGATCTGCTGCCTCTTCCCCTATGAACCTTCTGACTCAGCAGCATGCCACTGACTACCCACAGTGGCTTGAACACATACTTGCAAAGTCAATCTCAAATAGCTCTATTTCTGGGAAGCCTTTCCTCCAGGCCGTCCTAACACATACAGGACCTGGGGCTAGAGTACAAATGGAGGTCCCTAGGCCACATCCTAATATTCAGCAGTTATTAAAAAAAAACACAACAAGTTCTTTCCTTCTACCTGACACATAAGCCTTTATAGCAATCTGGGAGGCTTGGCTGGATTTTGCAATTTGTGGCCTTTGTAGAAGGAACAGGGGGAAATGACCCCTAGCCCTCATTCCTTGCCCCTCACTTCCCTCCCTACCCCTGGCTTTGCCCTGCAAGGACTCTTCTATGAATGTCTGTGGATATTCCAGCCCACAGCCTTCGGGCCTGTAGGGTCACACTTAACATGGCCTGTCCTTGGGAGAACAGCCCCAGCCAACAGGCCTGCTCAAGCCCTGGAAGCAGGATGGAGATATGCAGAGAAGGGATTGTGAGTTATCTGGACAGTGTTTGTAGGTGGGGCAGTGGTTGGGAACAGGGTGGGGGCCCAGGTCCAGACCAGAACCTTGTAGAGCAAGTTGCCCAGAGAAGGGTCCTATCCCTGGCTTCTCTGTTTCTTTCTGAGCAGAATTAATCACTGCCTTTTATTTTATTTTTTAATAGAGACCTGATGCACGAAATTTGTGCAAGGGGCTTGGCCCTCGCAGCCCTGGCTTTATCTGGAAGGTTGTCTGGATGATTGATCTGCTGTTCGATCTATTTAGCATATTAGCTCTTTATTATATAGGACTAGAGGCCCGGTGCACAAAAATTTGTGCACTCGGGGGCACAGTCTGGGACCCCTCAGGGGATGATCACCTGCTGGCTTAGGCCCGCTCCCTGGGGAATTGGGCCTAAGCTGGCAGTCAGACATTCCTCTGGCAGCCCAGGAGCCCTCGGGGGATGTCCACTTGCCAGCGGGGAGCAGGCCTAAGCTGCAGTCGGACATCCTTAGCGCTGCTGAGAAGGCGGGAGAGGCTCCCGCCACCACTGCTGTACTGGCAGCCATCAGCCTGGCTTGTGACTGAGCAGAGCTCCCCCTGTGGAAATGCACTGACCACCAGGGGACAGCTCCTGCATTGAGCATCTGTCCCCTGGTGGTCAGTGTGTGTCATAGTGACCAGTCATTCCCAGTTGTTCTGCTGTTAGGGTCAATTTGCATATTACCCTTTTATTATATAGGATAGAGGCCTGGAGGACGGGTGGGGGCTGGCTGGTTTGCCCTGAAGGGTGTCCCAGATCAGAGTGGGGGTCCCGCTGGGGTGCCTGGCGGCCGGGAGCCGGTCCATCCTTGCTGTTTCAAAGGACCTGGCATATATGGCATACTGTTCTTGATATGTTTGCTCACCTTCTTGGCACTATGTGTTTTAACCAAGGTCTCCTCTCTGAGAAAGGTTGTTTCCCCAGGTAGGGATTTTCCCCTGAAGTTAGGGAGGGAATAAAACCTCTTAACTAAGTGCCAGGTGGGTAATTAATAACTTTAACTACGAACAATCATGCTTAAGCTACATAATCTTTACTCCCTGGAATGGAGATAAGAAATGCCCTAACCTTTGTAATAGAGATTGATAGGATTGAATCAACTGGTATAAATACAGATGTAACAAGACAGCAAGACACAGAACTAAGAAGACAGAACCAAGAAGACAGAACCTACAGACAGAAGAACTTTGCTGGAGAGAACATGGCAAAAGATCCTGGACAGAAACTGGCAACAGAACCTAGAGACAGAACCTAGCAAGAGAACCTGGCTGAAGAACCTAGAGACAGAACCTGGCTACAGAACCTGGATAGAACATGGCAAGAGAACCTGACTAGAACCTGGTGACTGAACCTGGCTGGAGAACCTGGACAGAACCTGGCTGGAGAACCTAGAGAGGGAACATGGCTACAGAACCTGGCTGGAGAACCTAGCAAGAGAACATGGACACAGAACCTGGCTGGAGATCCAAACCAGAACTTCGCTGGAGATCCAGACCAGAACTTGGCTGGAGAACTTGGCTAGAGATCCTGGCTAGGCTGCTGATCAACTGAATGCTGTCTTCGTGTCATTCCTTCTTCGCCGACTCCGTCCACACCTTTGGGGACCCCTGGACCTGCTGGGGTTGGACCCCAGCACCTGGCTAGCCTGGGTGAAGGGCTGATGGCTGTTTGCACATTGGCCACAGACCTTTCAGGGTAGGGGTGCCCCCTGGAGTGCCTGGCCAGCCTGGGTGAAGGGCTGAGGGCCATTTTCAGGTTGGCCACACCCCTTTCAGGGTGAGGGGGTCCTGCTGGGGTGCCTGGCCAGTCTGGGTAAGGGTCTGATGGCTGTTTGCAGGTGGCCAAGCCCCCCAGTGGAGACCCTCACCCCATGAGGGTGTGGCAATCCTGGGTGAGGGGCTGATGGCTGTTTGCAGGCTGGCCACGGCCCCCAGCCACCCAAGCTCCCAGTGGAGGCTGGCTGGAAGCAGGTATCTGGGATTTATTTATCTTCTGTAATTGAAACTTTGTTGCCTTGAGCGGAGGCCACAGTCGGCCATGGCAGGCGGGAAGCTTGGCTTCTTCCTTCGCCGGGGCAACCAAGCCTCCTGCTTGCCCCAGCTCCATGGCTGACAGCCCGCCATCTTGGTTGGGTTAATTTGCATATAGTTGCTCTGATTGGCTGGTGGGTGTGGCTTGGGGCATAGCAGAGGTGCGTTCAATTTGCATGTTTCTCTTTTATTAGATTAGAGTTTTTTGCTTCCACAGCAGTCTGCTGACAATTTTAGTATCCTGTACCTGAACTGAAGTGTTATAGACATATCTCATCCCAGACCATGGGCACCTTGTAGATAGGGCCATCTGGAAACATAGCACCATAACTTAAATGCATAGAATAAAAGGTATAGCTATTGTGTGTGTGTCTACAGTGTATACGTGTGTGTGTGTTTGTGTGTGTGTGTGCATGCCCTTTTAACACTATATTCTTAATGTCAGTTCTGCAACTGACATCTATTTTAAATACCAAAAGTGACCTCTGAGTCATGCCAGCTTAGTGATGCTGTGTTTGGTGCTGTAGGAATCGGTATGTAACTAGAAATGCTCTACACTGCTGAGAGAAAAATCCTATAAAATGACTCTCTTCTCTAGAGACCAGACCACAAAAGGAGTTCCTCTGGGTTTGGACATTAAACAATAGAGGGCTGAACTTGCCACTTGCTGCCGTTAAGGCTAGAAGCCCACGTCCTGGGGATAATAACAGATATACTCACATGTGCTACTAAATTCTGTCCCTTTCATTGGCTCCACTACAGCATAATTTTTAGGAGCCAAGAATGCAGACTTTGCTCCAGAAAGCCACTTGGAACATTGATCACCCTGCCTCTTCCTGTAAGTGGACTCGGAGGATTTTCTGGAGCTTCCAGCTGCCGGGAGCTGGTCCATGCTTGCTGTTTCAAGGGACCTGGAATATACGGCATACTGTTCTTAATATGTTTGCTCACCTTCTAGGCACTATGTGTTTTAACCAAGGTCTCTGAGAAAGGTTGTTTCCCCAGGTAGGGATTTTCCCCTGAAGTTAGGGAGGGAATAAAACCTCTTAACTAAGTGCCAGGTGGGTAATTAATCACTTTAACTACGAACAATCATGCTTAAGCTACATAATCTTTACTCCCTGAAATGGAGATAAGAAACGCCCTAACCTTTGAAATAGAGATTGATAGGATTGGAATCAACTGGTATAAATACAGATGTAAGAAGACAGAGAGAGAGACAGAAATTGGCACAGAACCTACACAGAACGTTCTCTAGAGACAGAAGAACTTCGCTGGAGAGAACATGGCAAAAGATCTTGGACTGAACCTGACTACAGAAATTGGCAAGAGAACCTGACTAGAACCTGGTGACTGAACCAGTCTGGAGAACCCGGACAGAACCTGGCTGGAGAACCTAGCGAGGGAACATGGCTACAGAACCTGGCTGGAGAACCTGGAGAACCTGGACAGAACCTGGCTGGAGAACCTAGCGAGGGAACTTGGCTACAGAACCTGCCTGGAGAACCTGGAGAACCTGGCTGGAGAACCTAGCAAGACAACATGGTCACAGAACCTGGCTGGAGATCCTAAGCAGAACCTCGCTGGAGATCCAGACCAGAACGTGGCTGGAGATCCTGGCTGGAGATCCTGGCTAGGCTGCTGATCAACTGAACGCTGTCTCCGTGTCATTCCTTCTTCGCCAACTCCGTCCACACCATTGGGGACCCCTGGACCTGCTGGGGTTGGACCCCGGCATCCAGCCATGAATCACCATCCAGCAACCGCCTGTCTTCACCTAGGAAGGATGGTTTCCTGAGAGGGGGATACCCAGAGGGGAGTAATGGAGGAAGGGCACCACCTGCCCAGCCAGCCACGTGGAAGCTCACAGACGTATGGTTGATGGTGAAGCTATGCCTTGTTTGCAATCTCATGGACTACTCAGCTGCACATAGAGAAGATATTTTCTCACGGGCCTACTATTGACCCCCCATCCCTGGAAAAACAGGTTATCACCAGTCACAGAAGGTAGGTAGTGAGGAAGGCATTCCTGCACTTTGCCCTCATTGGAGAACCCAAGCACTTTACGTCCAGATTACAGAGCATTGGCACAGCTTTTATGCAGAAAGAAAAGCATTGCTTTCATCCACATTTCCCAAGGTTAACAACCTCTTCCTTTCGCTTCCTATTTCATCTGACATTAATTGAACTAGACTATCATTGAAAGCCTTAGTCCTCGTTTCTTATTGTTGCCACGTATTTCACTGTCCTTTCTCAGTAAACCCTTTGTCTGAACTCCTCCCATTCCCTTTGCCCACTGTCTAATTAAGGGACAAATTAAGAGAGAGGAGGTGAATCAGGTGCTCCTCTAGCTCACTGCCTGTGCCCCTCAGCAGTCAAGGGTGAGCAATTGAAGGGCTGAGGACCGAAGGAGGCAAGGCGGGGCTGCCTTACCATGAAGGTGAGTGTTGATGGGAAACAAAGTGATGGAGAGTTACCTGTCACAGCTTCTTCCCACCAGGTAGGATCCTGGCACAGGCAGGGCCCATTCTCACCACTGTGGATGCTTCCCAAACCATTACTTCTTCCTTCTGGGATCCATACTCAGCACCCACAGTACCTGCAGGAATCTGTTGCCACCCTCTCCTCCTTGTTCAGTTCAATTCTCCTCCTCTTGCCCAGCTCACCTTTCTGACTGCCACCTTCTGCTGTGGCTTCTGGACCCACCATAGGCTTTACCAGCCACAGCCTTACAGCCTCAATTGTTGAGGGTATTGAGGTAAAAAGATCTCATTGGCGAGATTTAAACTGAGTTTGCGATGTAGCTTGGACTGACCCATATGGCTCTGGGACAGGTATCTAGCCAGTGTCAGCCCCAGATTATTTATTTATTTATTTATTTATTTATTTATTTATTTATTTATTCATTCATTTATTTATTTAAATTGAACTTATTGGGGTGACATGGGTTCATCCCATAGGTTCTCAGGCTTTAGGACTTGGACTACAACTCACACCATCAGTTCTCTTGTTTCTAAGATCTTCAGACTTACACTTGACCTACATCACTAGCTTTCCCGGATCCTCTGCTTGCAGGTGATAGAGTGTGGGACTCCTCAGCTTCAATAACGGCATAAGCCAATTCCTCATGATAAATAAAAAATTACACGCACACATAAATCCGATTGGTTTTGTTTCTCAGGGCGGAGTAACCCCAGGCAGTATCCAACTTCTGCCATCACCCTCCTGACTGTTATGACTCTAGAAAAGGTGGATGAGCATGTGTAGGCCTATGAGAGAGTTAACTGGAAGTACACATCCTATTCACATGCCCCACAACACGCGTGGTTGTGTGGACCATCAAGTGCATCCTGTACTCTTTACCTCTGGTTGCTTTCTCTTCGTGGCTACGTGCAGGAGCCGCAGGAGATGGTACTGCTCTGGCTGCTCCAGCTGGGACATCAAGGCCAGGAGTTCTGCCAGGTGTCTGTTAATTGGCTGAGGCTGCTTTTCATACACAGCAGGTAACACCCTCAACAACATGGTGTTGCCTGTTGAGAAAACAATAAAGGGATGAGCCCTAGAAATAACATTACTAGCAATGCAATCACCTTTGCACGGAATGCAATACATAGCACGAGCTGATGCCCAAGTCTTCTGCTGAAAATAACAGTACCTTACGCTGTTTAGTTCCAAAAATTGTGAAAGCACAATTTAAGCCGAATCCATAAAAGAGAATATTTTATGATGTGATCAGTGTTATATCTAATGAAAAATTTTCCTGAGTAATGCACCATGGGGAGAGAGGAAACTTTGACAGTAACCAGACCACACCCTTCAGAAGAAACGGTTCCGATAAAGAATTCCTGATGAGAACATTTGGATGTTGCTTAAATGTAAATTAAGCAGTGTCACAAGCACGAACCTACATGGAACTGAAGGACAGCAAAAAAGTTGCTGAGGAATGTGTGCACATTCCTGAGAAATACCAGGCATCTGACTTACACAATCAACATATGGAGGCTAGGCCTTATTTTTATGAGAAGTTTGGAGAGTAGCAAAGCAAATTCAAATCTCTAATTTCTGCACTATTTCAAGGGAAGTTTAGAGTCAGCTTGTTTGTCACATGTGATTTGCCTCAAAGACATGTATGAACAACTAGATTTAAAATGGCAAAATCTCAAGAAAAAATATTGTATAAACTACAGGGATTTATCTGCAAACAACATATGGGAAACATCTGCCTATCACTTTATGGTATGGATTTTTTTCTCAAAATCCTCTCAAGTTCTTAACTGTCTCAGGAGAACTGGCTCCTATGGATTTCTTGAACAAGAATTTTCCTGCCTCTGTTTACTTTAAATTCAGCTTTGTATACAGAAAATATGCACAGAAAGGATCAAATAAGCAGTAATTACACATATTTAGACCTTTATTAAATGGTGGGGACAAATCCTATCTAACAAAGACAGAATATGCAAATTGACCATCACTTCACAACAAAGATGGCAGTGCCCACAGCCAATAAGGAGGGAATATGCAAATTGATGCCACAAAGATGGCGTTCCACCCCGCCTGGGCTGCTCCGGGCCTCTGGGCAGCACTCGGAGGCAGAAGGCAGCTCCTGGCCAGAGTGAAGGTGGTGCTGGCAGCCAGGGGAAGGAAGGCCTGTTGCACAAATCTTTGTGCATTGGGCCTCTAGTTCATGTATAAAGGACATTTAGATATGAGAATAGAGGAAAGAAGGCCAGCATTTTCAGAATGTCAATGACTAAGTTTAATAAGGCTGTTTCTAGATCAAGCAATGTATTTGAGTGACAAAAAATAATGAGTCTTGCTTTTTCCATATGTGGTTTACAGAATTGGTCTCAAACAGATTTTAATCAGATGCCCATAGAGTACAAGGTATTGGAAATATTCAGGTTTTCTTTTTTAAAAAAATGCATGCATTGAAAAATATTGTTTTATTTTGTTTATTTTTAGTAACAGCTTTTCCTTAAAGGATCAGGAATTTTAAATGCAATGCCCAATCTATACAGAACACATTGGATCATAGAGCTTAGTTATGTAGACAAACTGATCAACTCTGCAAAAGGTCATGATGAATGGGACTGTTGTTGGAATTCAGGATGGGAAATTGGTGTAAGGCTTTTTGGCACAATACTCCCTGGGAGCCTTGAAGGGGAAAACTCCAGATTAGTCATTTTTCAGCTAGCTTGAATTTCAATCAAAGAATACAAAAGTAAATGCATAAGAACATTTTTTTTTAATTAGAAATTGATGATGACACTTTGATGTAGAAATCCTATAAATTCCATTAATAAATTAGTATATTCTTTTAAATTATGAAATATTCAAAGTCATTAGACAATACTGTAAGGAGCACTGGTATACCTATCAACCAGCTTTGTCAAAACTTAACCTTATGGCATAATTGCTTCCCATCCCACTCATTTGTTTTTCTCCCCAGAAGCAACCACCATCTTGAAATTAGTATTTACCATCTTCATGAGTGTTTTTTTCACTTTAATTGCATGTGTATGTATCAATAAGCATTTTATAGTATTGTTTTGCATGCTTTAAATTTTATATTATTGTATCATATTGAATATATTTCTTTGCAACACAGCTTTCCCCCATTTGACCTTACTTAGAAGTTTTATCTCCAAGGAGCTCTCCATTTATTCTTACAGCTGTGTGGTATTCCATTACATAAGTATGCAACAATTTATTCACACGCTCTGTGGTTGAAAGATATATTATTATTAACAATTGCTTTTACCAATAGTGCTGTAATTTTTATACCTATTTCTTTGTCTATACGTGGGAGGCTGCTCTGGGGGTTGCTTTGGAGCTCAATCACCTGTGTTTGTTAAAACACAGATACTGATTCAGCCGATTGAGGGTAGTGCTTAAGAATCCGAATTTCTACTAACTTTGAAGGTGATGGTCCCTAGACCATATACTAAGGTAGCAAAGTAGTGGGTGTGTCCCTGGGAAAGTTTCTAGACCTCCTAAAATTTCTTTGAAAAGTGATTGTAATAGGTTTCTATTGCTGCCATAAGGAATTACCAAAAATTTGGTAGTCCAAAACAACACAAATTTATTATCAGACACCTCTACAATGCAGAAGGCTGACGTGAGTCTAACCAGGCTTAAGTTCAGGTGTTGGAAGGGGCTAGCTTCCTTTTTGGAGGTTGTAGGAGGGAATATGTTTCCTTGGCTCTTCTAGCTTCAGGACACCACCAGAATTCTTTGGCTTAGGGTCCCCTTCCTCCATCTTCAATGTCATCAACATAGCATCTCTCTGACCCGGCTTCCCTTATCACACCTCTTTCTCTGATTCTCTCTTCCACTTTTGAGCATCCTTGTGATTTACATTGAGTCCATCTGGATAATCTAGGATTTTCTCCTTAACATATATATAACACCCTCAATTCCATCTTCAGTGCAATAAAACATACCATGTTCACTAATTATGGGGATTAAGATGTGGACATCTTTGGGGGGACATTATTCTACCTACCAACATGATTTTAACAACTTATACACCCATCAGCAGCATGTTTCCATTGCTCTACATTCTTGCCAACATTTGGTCTTGACAGACCTCCCTTTTTCCCACTCTGATGGGATGTGAGATAATAGCTCATCTTTTTTGTTGTTTTAATTTTCATTTCCTTAATTACTCTCATGAGGCTGAGCACACCCCATTTTATATGTTTATAGGTCGTTTCCTCTCCCATGATTTGGTCATTCATATCCTTTGCCTATTTTGGATTAGGATGTTTGGTTTTCTTATTGATTTGTAGACATTCCTTATTTAATCTAGGCACTAATTATTTGTTTATCTGTTTTAAAATTGCAGTCTTAATCTAGTTGATTTTAAAAATTTCTTTATAGTCTATTTTTGTTATCATTGAGAAATCTTTCTCTCATATAAGTACATATAATTTTTTTCTATATTTTCTCCTAAAAGCATTATCGTTTTGTTTTTATATTTGTCTTAAATTCATCTGAACTTTACTTTTGTACATATGAGGAAGAGATCTAGTTATATATTTTTTTGCATGTTTATTTTAAACCATGGTCCCAGGTCCATTTATTAAGTAATCATCAATTGCTTCTCTTCTGATTTGTAATAGCTTTTTCCAAAATAAGGTTTCCCATGTGTCTGGGTTTGTTTCTGGGTATTTATCATACCTTCACCAATTATAATTTTTTAAAATTATATTAACTTTATAATAAACTAGAGGCCCGGTGCATGGATTCCTGCACTACTGGGGTCATTTGGCCTGGCCTACAGGGATTGGGCTGAAACCGGTTCTCTGACTTCCCTGAGGGATCCCAGATTGCAAGAGGGCAGTTCTTGGGTGATGCACCCTGGAATTGGGCTCCTTCCTCTCTGGTTCCAGGTGCGTCAACCGAGAACCGCAGCTGCCAAGTCACCGCAGCTTGGCAGCTCCTGCATTGATAGTCTTCCCCCTGGTGGTCAATGCGTGTCATAGCTACTGATCAGAGCATCTGCTCCCTGATGGTCATTGCATGTCATAGTTACCTGTTTGACTGTCAAATGGTTGGACAATTGCTTAGGCTTTTATATATATAGATCATTATATTTCATAAGGCAAATTTCTTCACCTTCAACTTCAAATTCTTCTTGGCCCCTTTACATAAATTTTACCACAACTTTATCAACTTCCTCAAAAAACTAGAGTAGGATTTTATTTTTTGTATACATTGAATGTATAGACTAATTTGGGACAATAGACTTTATGAAAATGAGTCTTCTCACTGAAAAACATGATATATCCTTGCATTCATATATGTTTTTTTTTACATTTTCAATAAAGTTTTGTAATATTGTACTTTATGTATCTTTCATTAAATTGATTTCTAAATATCCCATATTTGTTGTTGATATTGTAAATGGAAGCATGGAAGCTTTTTTTTTTTTTTTAGAAATGTATTTTCAGTTGTCTGCTGGTATTAAGAAACCAATTGATTTTTGTATGTTGATCTTCCACCCTGCAGAAGTTGCTCAATTCTCTTATTAATAACCTGTCTTCAGAGTCTCTTAAGGTTTTGCATATGGATAATCAACTCAGAATAATTGATAACAACTTTGTTTCTTTCCTTCCAACATTATCCCTTATGTGGCTTATTTTTGTCTTTATTGGCTGGACCTCCAACACTTTGATGAGGTGAACCCATGTCCATGAGTATCCTTTTATTATTCCTGTTTTTAAGGGTATGTTTCTAAGGATTCACCATTATGTATATATATGCTTTCATAGGTTTTTGGTATTTATGTTTTATCAGTTTACATTCCTGTTTCCTAGTTTGAACATGAATGACTACTGAATTTTATTAAATAACTTTTCTACATCTGTTAATATGATTATATGGTTTCTTATTCAAATGGATAATGTAATAAATTAATAGATCTTCTAACATTGAATCAATCTTGAGGTCTTGGAATAAACTCAACTTGGTTATGATGTATTTCCATGCATATGGTGCTGGGTTTGTTTGGCTAATATTTTCTTTGGAGCTTTTGCATCTATGTTCTTAAAGGAGACTAGCCTGCTATTTCTTTTTTGAACTGTCCTTGTCTCTTTTGGGTATACTTACTAGACATATAAAAAGAATTTAGCACATTCCTGCATACTCTACTTGCAGGAGCAGTTTGGATAAGATGGAAATTATGAGTTCTTTCAATGTTTGATTAAACTTGCTTGTAAAACCTGGGTGATGCTCTATATATTTCATTAAGTTGAACTTGAAATGACATAGTTTCTGTATCTTTGAGCAGTTGGTTTTTGTTGTTGTTGTTTTTTACATTTGAATGCTTAGTGATGACGGAGTTGTACTTTGTTATGAGAGAGGTATGTTAAAATCTCCCTCTATAATTATGGATTTGTCAATTTCTCCTTATAATTCTGTCAATCTTCGATATATATTTTTAAAAACGATCTTACTAGCTAATTCTGAGATAACTTCTTAATAGTCTTTCTTTCATCATAATTTAATTATTCTCTTTTGCCTTAAAGTCTGTTTTTGACTGATAATATAATCATTCTAGCTTTTTTGAATGGCACACTTTTTGGTATATTCTCCCACCACCCCCTTAAATTGGTTACTTTCAACATTTTTAGATTCTAAAGTTTACTCATGGCTCTTGTAAGTAACATATAGCTGGGGATTTAAAAACTATACCTACTGACAACCTTTGTTTCTTAACTAGAAAGTTTGTTTCATTAATATTTATAGTGATTATTGGTAAATTTTGATTTATTTTTATCACATTCTGTTCTGCTTTTAATTTATCTTGCTCTGCCTATATTTTTATCTCCTCCTTCACTCTTTCTATTGAATAGATCAAGTGTTTTATTTTTTAACTAGAGACCCAGTGCACACATTTGTGCACTGGGGGGAAGGGGGCCCCTCAGCCCGGCCTACACCCTTTTGCAGTCCAGGACCCCCTCCCCCCCCCGGGGAATGTCCACCTGCCAGCTTAGTCCCACTCCCCACAGGCAGACATACCCCAAGGGGTCCTTAGCGCTGCCATGGAGGCAGGAGAGGCTCCAGCTAGCACCACTGCGCTTGCCAGCCATGAGCCTGGCTTTTGGCTGAATGGCACTCCCCCGTGGGAGCACACTGACCACCAGGGGCAGATTCTGCATTGGGCGTCTGCCCCCTGGTGGTCAGTGTACATCATAGTGACCGGTCATTCTGCTGATTGGTCGATTTGCATATTAGAGTTTTATTATATACGGTTAGCTCTATTCCTTCTATTTGGATGTTCTATTTCCTTTTGATTTTGGTAGTTATTCTTAAAAATAGAAACATCCTTTAACTAAAAAAGTGAAATTAATTTCTCTCTATTATCCTTCTGAATAATGAAAGGATTTTAGGATACCAAATTTAAAGAGTACCTTTTGGATTGTTTTCTTAGCTTCCAGTTCCTTAATATTCTCACCAGTTTTGTCTAATTTGCCACTTAACCCAATTTCTTGAGGGTTTTTTTTTTAATTCAGTTACTTTTTTTTTTTAATTTTAGAGGTTATATTTGGTTCTTTAAAAAAGAACCTAGTCTTTTTTTTTCAGTTTTCTCATTTCTTCTTGTAGATCTTAAATAATTTAAACACACTTGTGTTTACATATTTTTCATTGTGCATTTATTGTTACAGTGGCAGAGAGCATACAATTAAATCTGGAATGTGTGTAAGGGCAGGCCCCAAATCACAAATTCTTAGGGACTCTATCTGTAGGGTTCCATCAAAGAGTGACTTACTTACTTTTCCCTTTCTGGTGCTGGGGCAGAGAGTAGGGCAATACCTCCCTGAGAGTCTGGCTTTAGGTAGGTCCTCACCTCTAACTCCTCAGGCTGGCCTATGCTTTAATCCCACCTGGTCAGTCACTAACACTTGGTCCTTACAGAACGGACACCCCACCCTCCAGGAGGGCTCCAGCATCAGCTCTTGGCCTTACCCCTCTTGTTTTGGTTCCTTCTCTACCTTTGGCCCCTGGATACTTCTCTTATTTGGCATTTATTCCTACATTTAAAATGTTTCTGATTATTCTAGTTTAAACACATTTCTAGGTGTTTTGTGCAGGAAAGTTTCAGTTTATATAGACCTTCCTATATTGGCAGAAGCAGGAATCCCTAAATTAACTTTAAAAAACACGATCTTCGACTCTGAGCCTAGTGGAATAACATTAATTTGCACAGAATATCTTGTTATGAAAAACAGACCTAGGATCCGTTTATTCCTTTCCGCCAGCTATTTCTCATGTTAGCTTTGCCAGTTTCGCCGTGCTGCCATTTAAAAGGTGTGTTTATGAAAGCAGAGTCGCGACTCCAGAAGGATTAAAGACGGAATAACGAGGAACACACTTGGATTCCAGAGTCATAGAACTTTCTTACCAAGTTGGTTTATTTTGGAATCAGCGAGTAACTTTCACAGCTTAGACGTATAAAAACTGCTTAGGAAAGAAAAGTGAAAAAAAAAAGTTTTCTGCACATAAAGGTTGTGAAATGATAAAAGCGCACACAAAATGCTGCCAGGATGATCTTGTTTTCACACCTCTGTGCCCACTGAGTCATTTCTCCCCCTCACCAGGCCCGCCCCCTCCCTGTCATCCCTCAGTACCACCAATTCCAGTTACAACGGCTAATCCTCAGGGGCACAGCCTGAGCCCAGGACCGCCCCCCGCCCCTTTCCCCTATGACCCTCCTCCAATTAATCTGACTGCATTGCAAACCTTTGTGGTTTACTATTGTGCAGCCTCCACGTCCCCCTCGCCCTCCCACCCAGCCCCCTCCCCCTCAAATTCAGGGGAACTCCCGTTATGCAGTGCCACCGGCATTACTCATTCATCCCCATTCCGGCGTCCCCGGCATTTATTAAGGGCGCTGGGCTCCTGCCGCTCACTCTCACTCTCCTCGGCTCCAGCTCTGCTACTTGGTGCGGCTCTCCCCCGGCTCCCCCCGCCAGCGGTGGGAAGTCTCCGAAGCACTTCGCCTCTCTCCAGCAATGCATCTCTGCGCGATTCTGTTATGTGTTCTCTGGTCTGCAGGGCGCGCCGAGAACTCGGATGATTATGAGCTCATGTACGTGAATTTGGACAACGAAATAGACAATGGACTTCATCCCACCGAGGACCGTAAGTTCACGTTAACTCTCTCTGCTAACCCCTAACTGCAGGTCCAGCTCTGTAGGTCTCAAACTAATGCATAGACTTTGTAGGTAATGAAACGGGATAAAAAGTATAGCCTGTTTTGCAAAAAGAGAGAAACACTTCAGGAAGGAGTTCAAAAAGTTATTTCTGTCACAGCTACATCGTGATCGGAACCACATGAAATCGCAGACACTCGAGCCACATGAACGGCAGTTTCCTAGAGTTCAAGTTACTCATAGACTAGCATGAAAGGTTTTTGTCCTTCTCCAGATATTTACACGCGGCTTCTTTGAGGTGCCCTTACAGGGAAAGGGGGTGATGGGATGGGCAGGAACTTGGGGCCACTTAGAGAGGTCAGCTTTGGATCACGCACACCCCAGGAAGGTCTGGGCGGGCGCGTAACGTGTTGTGTCCCTGCGCCCTAGCCACGCCGTGTGACTGCCGTCGGGAGCCCTCCGAGTGGGACAAGCTCTTCATCATGCTGGAGGACTCGCAGATGAGGGAGAGCATGCTGCTGCAGGCCACCGACGGCCTCCTCCGCGGCGAGCTGCGGGGGCTGCGGGCGGAGCTGGGCCGGCTGGCGGGCAGCCCGGCGAGGCCGTGCGCGCCGGCGGAAGCCAGGCTGGCCCCGGCGCTGGACGAGCTGCTGCAGGCGAGCCGCGACGCGGGCCGCAGGCTGGCGCGCCTGGAGGGCGCCGGGGCGCAGCGCCCGGAGGAGGCGGGGGGCGTCCTGGGCGCGGTGCTGGAGGAGCTGCGGCGGACGCGAGAGGACCTCCGCGCGGTGCAGGGCTGGGCGGCCCGGCGCTGGCTGCCCGCAGGTAAGGACCAAGGCCAAGGGGGGACGTCCCTGCGGCTTTGTTCTCCGAGCGCGCGTTGCGGGACGCCAAGTCAGGCAACCCTCCAGGCCAACACACACAGGCGCACCACTCCCTCCCTCCCTCCCTCCCTCCCTCCCTCCCTCCCTTCCCCCGACCCCCCATTTCTCCACGCATGGCCATAGGGCTCAGACACACTATACATGGCAAGGAAATTGGCTTTCAAAAGTATTTCCCAGCCCCGGGGAGCCCCGGACATGGCTGTGGACGTGACCATCATAGTCTTGAAATAGGCGAGGGCCCCTTGCTGACACCGGATCCACCAGGCCCGGCAGGACGGGCTCTATTAGCCAGTTACAAGCCTGGCCTCTCCGGCGGGCGGTCCCGCTTCGCTTCCCTTCCCTCTGTTAGGGATTTCCACTCCTTCTAATTTTAGCCCGCCTCTGTCTTTAGGGGAGCTCTGGTTCCCCGCGCTATTTCGGGGCCCAGACTAATTTTAAGGGATGTTTTTCAATCCCTGGCCCGGCCTCTTCTCCCCGCCCGTTCTGAGCAAGAGACTTGAGGCTGAATCTGATCTCAGGATGGGTTAGTAGGATTTGTGAGCCCCCCACCCCGCCCCCCACCCTACCCGCAGCCCCAGGGTCTGTGGAGTTAGCTGGTGAGGGGAGTTCCCAGGGTGTGCGCTTTGGAATAAGCCGGACGCTGAGGGATCCAAAGCGGAACCATCAGTGTAGGAGCCAATTGGTTACGTGGTGCCACCCCAAGGATTTTTTTTTTGGGGGGGGGGGGGAGGAGCGGAGAGAGGAGGGGTCAGGGCCAAACCGGAGAGCGGTGGTTCAAACCAGATGCAATTTGTTAGAGTCCCACGTGATACTCGATGAACCTCCAAATGCACATGAGCCTGCAATAATACATTTTAAAGATGGCTGAAAGAAATAAAGAGAAGATTTGGAGCTAAGTAACACTCCTTTATAAGTCAAAATTTCTAGGAAATGGTGATGTATCACTTGTGGGCTGTATTAGAAAACCAGTGTTCTGGGTAAGAAACCATAATTGCACTTTTCCTGGGAAACTCAGGGACTGAAAGCAATGACAGACAATGCCATCCTTCCCTCTATCCCCAACAGGGCTACTCTGATTGGATGGAGTGTGGGGAAAATCATAGGCATGTGTGAGAGCACATTTCATTTACAATCACAGAAACCGTACCGGAACACCAGTCTTCCCTCAATATTTGAGGATTGTTTATCAGGACGGAACACATTTTCTTAAATATTAAGTAGGGCTTTGGAAAGGGAGAGGAAAGCATACTATCAAATATACAATAGATCCTCAATGTAAGTGACAAGAAGGCAAAGTATAATTCTGTGGCTATTTTAAATGAATGAAATTTCTTGTCTTTTGCAAACCATGCAAAGCCATTGCACACTTCATGCACCTGGAAAACTAAAGAATTAGGCTAATGTTCACCTTCTCCTCTGCATTTTAGCTAGAGCAGAGGAGGGGTGTTTCTGAGTTCTAAAATGTTAATTTTTTATTAAATCCAATAACAGATTTATCCACATGCTTTGATTTTCCCTCCATTGGTTTCCTGCCAGCTTGGCTTCTAAGGGATTCCTAATCACTCTGCTGGCCCCCGAAGAACCTGGTTTTAATTTTGTTGGGTCTTTGATAACATAATCAGGAAACCCTATTAGTTAAAAGCCATTTCACGAGAGAGTGTCTGACATTTTAAAGAGATATCAAGAGCCTCAATCACTGGTTCCCAAAAGAAATCAGAAAAAAAACCTGCCAGCATGCAGTTCCACTCCATGAACTCCAGCAGCCAGGGCAGCCTGCAGGGGAAGCGGGGCCTTTGAGAGGCAATGAAGGAAGGCTATGGAATGCAGCCCAGACTGCCTGCGCTTAGCTAAACAGGAAATCAGTTAATTAGGGTGCAGTAGGCACCCTCTTGAATACTACTTTTCTGAAACATTGCAGGGACTATCTTTCAAACGCCCACCCAGGCATCATGTGATCTCTTGTTCCGTGATCTTTATTTGATTTATTTAACATAGCTAGGGGAAAAAAAATGCACCTACCAATTTCATTGGAATAAAGAATCAACGCCTCATTAAAAAAAATCTTCAAAAATTCAAATTATTCAGTGAAAAAGGTAATGCCAACGTGTGACAGGACCCATTTTGTGCTTTAATATGGTAGTTACTTTTACAGGATTTTACGAATCTCAGTATTTTCTCTATTTACATCTTTAATTTTCTTAGGACAGAGCCTCACCCTTAGCCACTTGCAGGCATTTAGCTTAGCTGACCACACTTTGCATGGACCTTTGGTTCCTCTTGGTTCTGTCTATTCACCAGTTAGTCTTTAAATGCTCTGGAAGTTTACTTTTCAAAGCTATTTTATGACATTGTTTTTTACATTGTTACTAAGGGAATACCTAGTCCTAGTTTAACTCTCACATGTGTTCTATCAGACATATATGAGGTTAACATAACGCAGGGCTCACCTGTTCACGGTGTTAGCACAGAGTTTCCCAGCTCCCTTACCAGACATGTGACCTGGAGAGGGACAGAGGAGGGAGCTCACTGAGCTCCCAACCACTAACTTTGAAAGTCTCTTCTAAGTGCTCGTTAGCAGAAATCTGTTCTCTACCAATCCCCTTGGAAGAATTCACTCTTCCTTAAAGTTTTCTATCGTGTTTACAGGCATAAGGACAAAGTCAGAGTTTTCAAGCATATCCTTGGGCTCCACGGCTCTTTCTGAGTGCTACAGTGTTACTTGCTGACTTGCAGAATATTGGAAGGCAAGTGGAAGGGAGAGCTTTCTATAGAAAACAGTAAAGCTTGGAGAAATTAGGAGGGTCATCAAAAGCTGCACAGCTGACTAGTAGTGCAACAAACTGGATTCCAGCTGTTCTAGCCGAATCCAGGGTTTCTTGCACCATGAAAAGGCAATGCAGTGTGCAAGTCGCGCTTGTGGCCTCTGCAGCCAGAGTGCCCAAGTCCAAACCCTAGTTTTACCACTTACCATCTGTGTAAACATAGCTCAGTTACTTAGCGCTCTTTGACTCAGTTTTCTCATCTGTCAGATGGGAATATTGACTATTTCTGGTGCTGATATGAGGGTTAAAATGATTTGTAAGATGTTAAGATCAATATCTGGGACATAGTGAGCACCCAATAAAAGTTGGTCATCGTCATTACACATTTTTGCCTTTCAAAGATAGTTTTCTACAAACTTTTGCAAAGTTTATAAGTATTTGAGAGCATGTGGTATATTAAAATGTATTCAGCAACAGCATGACTGTCCTAAAGTTTTTGTTTAAAAATGCGTGTTAACAATGGCTAAATGGGCTCAGCTAGATCCATTGACTTTCACAGGCTTTTGTTCTGGGAGTTTGGAGAACAAGTCAAGGAGAAGGAAACGAGTTTGGCTCTGAGTTCTTGGAAATTATGGTGTCATTGTTTGAAGTTAATGCATAGTGACTCAACATTTTTTTTTTTTTTTAAAGTTGTAACAAAAAAAGCTAATTGGGAGGGGAAATAGTTACGAAAGCATGATTTTCATTATTCTGTGGGTTTGGACAATTTGGCTCCTCTGCACGCCTTCTCCTCCATTTATTAGTAGATGCTTCATTGAATAAGACAATTGGCTTCCCTTCTTCCTGTTTTCTCTGCTCCACAGAGAACACACTTGAGGCCCCTCACATCATATTGTGATACTGCAATCAATTTTCAGTTGTAGTCATTAAAATGCCCAGGCTCATATACCTAAATGCCAGAATCATTTCTGAATGACTTTATATATTTTTTTCATATTCTTCTTATTTTCTTGCTCCTCTAGGCTGTGAAACAGCGATTTTATTCCCAATGCGTTCCAAGAAGATTTTTGGAAGCGTGCATCCGGCGACACCAGTGAAGCTCGAGTCTTTTAGTGCCTGCATTTGGGTCAAAGCCACAGATGTATTAAACAAAACCATCCTGTTTTCCTATGGCACAAAGAGGAATCCATATGAGATCCAGCTGTACCTCAGCTATCAGGCCATCGTGCTGGTGGTGGGTGGAGAGGAGAACAGACTGGCTGCCGATGCTGTGATTTCCCTGGGAAAGTGGACCCATCTGTGCAGCACCTGGAACTCCGAGGAAGGGCGCGTGTCCTTGTGGGTAAATGGTGGACTGGTGGCCACCACTGCGGGATTGGCCGCAGGTCACATTGTTCCCGAGGGAGGCATTCTGCAGATTGGCCAGGAAAAGAACGGCTGTTGTGTGGGCGGCGGCTTTGATGAAACATTAGCCTTTTCTGGGAGACTCACCGGCTTCAATATCTGGGATCGTGTTCTCAGCAATGAAGAGATAAGAGAGGCCGGCGGAGCAGAGTCCTGTCACATCCGGGGAAATGTGGTCGGGTGGGGAGTCACAGAGGTACAGCCACATGGAGGGGCTCAGTATGTCTCCTAAGTATTGTGAAACTCTACTTGAAGCCAAAGAAAGAAACTCACTTTTTAAACATATGCCAGTGTGGGAAGGTCTAAACGCCACAGTGCATATTCAGAAACACTTGAGACGAATGAAGGGGAGAGTTGAGATCAATCTTTATTTATCTTGGCAAAATACTGAATAAACAGTTGAGCGAAGACATCGGAGAAGGCTTTTGGGGATATTGTTACTAGACTTTATGCCACGGTGCTTTCAAATTAATGTTGTGTCTTTGTCAGATAAACTCTCAAATAAGTAAGAAGGACTGTGTTGTTGAACAGGACAATTGTTTTACTTTTTTTTTTTTTTTCTTGATTAATTTTGTTTTGGCCAGAGATGACTTTTACATCGGAAGAATAATGAAATAACGTTTGTTGTCGATTGTTCATTGTTTTTGGCATGTACCTTATTATAAAAAAAAAATGATGGTGAAACATATTTATACTACAATGTGACTTAACAAATACAAATGTAGTTTATGTGTTATAATCAAATGTCACTTTTTTGAGAAGATAGTTATATAAGTTATATTGTAAAATGGTTTTGTATTAATTTTATTAAGACTATTTTTGTAAATAAAATATTTTATAAACCTAGCCCATGTCGTGTCATTATAAATTTAGGAGGTTTTTGGAGTAACTCCACACTTTCCATCTTTCATCTGAAGTGGGCAATTAGTTTTCAGATAGTAGTCTACTATGTAAATAGTAAGAGTTAATATTATCAGAAACAAACTATGGTATTTTAAGGTTTGGCTTTCAATATGTCATAAGGAAGAAATATGATCTTGGCTAATCCAATTCATCACTCTGGGTTAAGTTTTTGCAATTGAGAAATCAATAAATTGAGAAAATAATGATCTCTAGGTCCCTTCCAATTTGGTGATTTATAAGTGTATTTATTCATCTTTCTGTCCTGTGTAACATGAAAAAAAAAGAAAGAATGATCAGAGTTCCCTAGATGCTCGTGATGCCTGAGAGAGATGGCTTAGGAATGTTATTTGGGAGATCTAAAAATCTTAAAAGAAACAATGACTCGGGCCCTTAAAGCACATTCCATTCTCTTACTACACACCAGGAGGGGACAGTCAAGCCCCTTTACCCTGCCAATGAGGAGCTGACTTGCCACCACACCGGTGTTCTCCTCCTGGCAGGGCCGACAGAACTCCAGAAGCTGCTTCTGCATGTCAATGGGAAATCTGGTAGGACCATAACTATGATGGGTCCACCTAAAGACAGGGCCTGAACAGCCACAGGTCATATCCTATTCATGACATTTGGAAAGTTGGGCCTGGAGGAATTATCAAAGTACATTTTGTAACCAAATAGCTTGGTGTCCTCAGGCAAGTTACTTAACTCCTCTGAGTCTTCTCAGTAAAAGGAGGGAGTTGGACTTTTGATACCTTTTAGCAATAAAATTCCATGAATCTAGGAATCTTTGAGGATGCTTATGGGTCAGTATAGCTTCATTCTACCTGTGAGACTCACAAAACCAGACTGATGGCTCTCAAAGAAAATTGCAATTATGAGCTTATAGGACAGTCTCAGACCCATGGAGATAACATAATTCAAGGTTGCAGCCACACTATGCAAATCCCTGTTTAGCCATTGTCTATATAATTTGAATGCTTAGCTCAGTGGTTCTCAACCTTCCTAATGCCACGACCCTTTAATACAGTTCCTCATGTTGTGGTGACCCCCAATTTCATTGTTACAAATTGAACATAATTAAAGCATAGTGATTACTCACAAAAACAATATGCAATTATATATGTATTTTCTGATGGTATTAGGCGACCCCTGTGAAAGGGTCGTTCGACCCCAAAGGGGTCGCGACCCACAGGTTGAGAACCACTGGCCTTAGCTGAAAGAAGAAATATTGGACCCAGCCTTAAGCAGAGAGTTAGGAATGCTTTCAATTCCTTCCCACATTTCAGCATGAATTATGTTTGTGCAAGAGACCCAAGATGATTCAGGCCAAGATATATGCAAACACATATGCTGACAGGTTCACTGTAAGTGAACTTAACATTTTTTACAGGAATCACATGTGGATGGCAGAGAAAAGAAATAAATCGAAGAAAATAATTTTAGGATTACAAAAGTAGAAATTTCATTTGCTACATTAGTAAGTCTGGGTAGTTGTTCCAGAGAGTTCTAATTGGTCCCTGATATCCATTTCCCCCTCTTTTCCTAAGTAATAGAATTCTGGTTTTAATGGCACATATGGCCACTGTGAGTAAAGCCTATATTTTACAGCATTAATTGCAGCTAGATGTGGCCATATGACTAAGTTCTGGCTGACATTGAAATATTGAATGTGATTCTCTTTCCCTTCCTCCTCTCACTGATTGGAATGTGGCAATGATGGCTGGACTCTCAGCAGCCATCCTAGACCATGAAATGCATTGTAACCATGGAGAAGAAGCCTGGCTCCCCAGTGATGTAAAGTTTCCTTGCCAGCCCTGAGCTGCCTGTCCCTGAACTTCTTTTACATGAGAGAAAAATGAACTTCTAACTTCTTTAACCCACTATTGATTGTCTACCTAATCTAATCCTTATCCAGGAGAGCAATTCTTTTTAAATTAAAAAGACCATGTACTTTATTTTCTCAAAATGCTCACAGGCCTGCTATGTTCATTGCAGTATTATTTACAAAGGCCAAGATTTGGAAACAACCCAGGTATCCATTGAGAGACAAATGGATCAAAAGATGTGTCATATATTTAAAATGGAGTATTACTCAGCCATGAAAAAGAGTAAAATTTTGCAATTTGCAACAACATGGATGGACCCAGAGGATATTATGCTAAGTGAAATATGAGACAGGAAGACAACTATCATATGATTTCATTTATATGTGGAACCTAAGAAACAAAACAACAATAAAACAACAACAACTGGAAACAAACTGAAGGTTGCCAGGAGTGGGGGTGGGGGTGGGGGTCGGGGGATGAACAAGAAAGTGAAAGGTATTAAAAAGTCTTATGAACTGCCAGTTATAAAATTAGTCACAGGGATATAATGTACAGCTTAGGGAATATAGTCAATAGTATTTTAATAACTAAGTATGGTCCCAGATGGATACTAGTCTTAATGTGATCTCTCCACAAGGTATATAAATGTCTAATTACTATGTTGTATACCTGAAACTAATATCATATTGTATGTCAACTATAATTTAAAAAAAATTTTAAAACTATAGGCTATACTTAGAAAATGCATTTTACAAATGCTCAGAAAGTTGGTAGGCTATCTGACTTTTTTTTTTTTTTTTTTTTTTACTAATAGCACTTAAAGGGTTTAAAAATACATGGTGACAGCAAGAAATGTGTAAAACTGAGATAAAATATTTTAAAAAATTAGTATGCTGGCTTAGTTTAGCACATTCATTCATCAAAATGGTTGCTATGGGCATCGTCATATTATGGCATAGTAAAATAATTGTGCAAGATGGTTCAAGTTATTAGGAAGAAACCTATAATATGTTATATATGTGAAGAATAAAATATACTATGTGTGTACTAGGGTGACCAACAGTCCTGTTTGCCTAGGATTGTCCCAGCTTTAGTACTGAAAGTTCCATGTCCCAAGAAACCCTTCAGCTCCAGGCAAATTCTGACAGTTTGTCACTTTGTCACTTGAGTAGATACATATGTATGTCAGTCGAACAACTTTTTTGCAGGGATAATATATGAACAAAACAGAGTTGCTATATCTTCCTTGTCTATTATAATATAAACTAGAGAACGGGTGCACGAATTCATGCACCAGTGCGGTCCCTTGGCCTGGCCTGTGGGATCAAGCTGAAACTGACTCTCCGACATCCCTGGATGGGTCCTGGATTGTGAGAGGGCGTAGGCCAGACTGAGGGACCACACTGGTGCACGATCAGTGCAGGGGAGGGACATGGGAGGTTGGCCAGCTGGGGAGGGGCCACGGGAGGGCTCCAGGGTGTGCCCAGCACCTCTCACTCAGTCCTGATCAGCCAGACCCCAGCAGCAAGCTAACCTACCAGTTGGGAGCGTCTTCCCACTGGTGGTCAGTGCACATCATAGCGACTGGTCGACTGGTCAACTGGTGAGCAGCCTTAGTATATCATTAGCATATTACACTTTGATTGCTTGAATGGATGACCAGACACTTAGCATATTAGGCTTTTATTATATAGGATTCATTTATAATGGCTTCATGCACCAGTGCGGTCCCTTGGCCTGGCCTGTGGGATCAAGCTGAAACTGACTCTCCGACATCCCTGGATGGGTCCTGGATTGTGAGAGGGCGTAGGCCAGACTGAGGGACCACACCGGTGCACGATCAGTGCAGGGGAGGGACATGGGAGGTTGGCCAGCTGACTATATTTTAAATTCCTTTAAAATATAGTCAGAAGACTTGATTACTAAGAATCGTAGATCTTAGTAATTAAGTAATTACTTAATTAACTTCACTTTAACAAAGAATTAGATTTGTAAACAAAGAAGAAATTATAACTGAAATTTTATTTCACCAAAATTTTATATTATAAAGCTCTTCTTTGAGAAGCTTACTAAGGCGAAATGTTTCCAGAACTATCTTTTAGCCACTTAAGAAATAGTACTTGTGATGTTAAAAATCTTGGTCAAAGTAATGTATATGTTCATTTAAATGTTCTATATTCAGTGAACTTGAAAACTGAAATTGCTGACACTTACATTTAGTTTTATAAATCTGATGTGTAGAGGAAAGCTTGCTGGGCTTCCGGTTAGAAATCCAGTATTTAAAACTTAACACCATTACCTACTAACTATAAGAAGTCAAGCCTGCCAACTAATCTTTGTGAGTCTCAAATTAGCCAATAAATTAGGGATACCAGGACTTACCTACTTTGCTGAAGGGCTATTATGAAAATGACATAAAAACAAAAAACAGATAATGTATCTAAAAGTGCTTCCTTAGCCATAAAATAATATTTGAAATAAAAGAGTTATCTTGAAAAAAGTTTTCCCAAGTCATTCCCAGAGGATTAAATAGAAAATAAGTACACAAACAACAATACAAACGAATAATATAAAGATTCCTTTACATTGTGGCTAACTCATTCAGAGCTCAGCACCTAGATGCTCATTCCTAGGCAGGCCTTATTCTACTTCACAGCACCATCTGCTGGTGGAGTCAAAAAGGTGCAAACTCTGGCTAGCACCTGATCCAACATTTGGTTAACAACTCAGATCCTTTTGTTTCAAAAGATGTCTCTATTTATTAATCCACATTTAGGTTGGCTTTTTACAACATTATATTTAATATTTAATATTTCCCTATGTATATAAATATTCAGGTTGAATATTCTTAATAAGGTTGGTTGGTCACCTATTTCCTAGAATATTTGGTTAATAAATTCTTTCCCAACAATCTGTAATATGGTGGGTGAACTGAAAACCTTTTCTTTTAAGAATAATTGTATTATGAATTTTTAATGGCTAAGTATCTCCTAGGGATTATTAAACTCCACAAATTGCTATGGTTCTGCCTTTAATATGGGCCTGGCACATGGCATATGATTGTTAATGATGACAACAAGGATGATGGTATTAAGAGGAATCATAGTAACCATGATGAACTATGGTATGGCATTGTGCAAAAGTATATCTGTTTTGTCTATTTAAGCTCATTTCTACCCTAGGTGGTACATGTTGTTACTGCCATTATAGATGGCAGGGGGTCAATTTGCTATCTCCATGTCTTCTGAGGCAGCTCACTAATCAGTGCTTTGAATTTTCTCTGACATCGAGAAATAAATGAGGTGAATTCATCATAACTAACTCGACAGTTTTTTTAGGCTGTTGCCAATAAGGAAGGAATTTGGACTCCTGCTGAGACAATATTACATTTTCATTCCAAAGACTTTCTACTTAAGCCTCAACTCATTTGAGGTCATCTTGTTGCTTGTGCCAGCGGACCATGTAAAAGGCATATGGACAAAGAGACATAGTATTTCCTTATTATGACCACAGATTCAGAAATGCAAAGGAAGGGACATCACTGCTTTAGTTGTGATACCAGTTGCATCACAGAGTTCCAAACCAAAAGCCCGCACGTAATCCCTTAGA
This sequence comes from Myotis nattereri, assembly GCF_964212035.1. NCBI lineage: Eukaryota > Metazoa > Chordata > Mammalia > Chiroptera > Vespertilionidae > Myotis > Myotis nattereri. The sequence goes on from NC_138077.1 coordinate 22,090,819, forward strand.
GTTGAGAGACCCTAGGGGTTTCCAATCATATTCTTATCTGGTGTGAAAGATAAGCATTAGTTATGCTTTTATAATCCAACTAGAGGCCCAGTGCACAAAAATTTGTGCACTCTGGGGGTCCCTCAGCCTGGCCTATGCCCTCTTGCAGTCTGGGACCTCTCGGAAGATGTCCACCTGCTGGCTTAGGCCCACTCTCTGGGGGATAGGGGCCAAGCTGGCAGTCAGACATCCCTCTGGCAGCCCGGGAGCCTTCGGGGGATGTCCACTTGCCAGCGGGGAGCAGACCTAAGCTGCAGTCGGACATCCTTAGTGCTTCTGAGGAGGTGGGAGAGGCTCCTGCCACCACTGCTGTACTGGCAGCCATCAGCCCGGCTTGTGGCTGAGCAGAGCTCCCCCTGTGGGAGTGCACTGACCACCAGGGGGCAGCTCCTGCATTGAGCATCTGCCCCCTGGTGGTCAGTGTGTGTCATAGTGATCAGTCATTCCTAGTCCTTCTGCTGTTTGGGTCAATTTGCATATTGCCCTTTTATTATATAGGATAGAGGCCTGGAGCATGGGTGGGGGCTGGCTGGTTTGCCCTGAAAGGTGTCCTGGATCAGAGTGGGGGTTCCGCTGGGGTGCCTGGCCAGCCTGGGTGAGGGGCTGATAGCTGTTTGCAGGTTGGCCACACCCCCTTTAGGGTGGGGTGTCCCCACTGGGGTGCCTGGCCAGTCTGGGTGAGGGGCTGAGGGCCATTTTCAGGCTGGCCAAGCCCCCAGGCGACAGAAGCTCCAGGCCACTCCTTTTATTCTTTATTCCTGGATTTATGTACCTTCTATAATTGAAACTTTGTAGCCTTGAGTGGAGCTCAGAGCCGGCCAGGGTGGGCAGGAAGCTTGGCTTCCTCCATTGCCAGGGGCAACCCAAGCCTCCTGCTCATTCCAGCTCTGTGGCCACGGCTGGCTGAAAGCAGGTATCTGGGGTTTATTTATCTTCTATAATTGAAACTTTGTTGCCTTGAGTGGAGCTGGCCACAGCAGGCGGGAAGCTTGGCTTCCTCCATCACTGGGCAACCAAGCCTCCTGCTCACTCCAGCTCCGTGGCTGCCGGCCACCATCTTGGTTGGGTTAATTTGCATATAGTCGCTCTGATTGGCTGGTGGGCATGCCTTAAGGTATAGCGAAGGTACGGTCAATTTGCATGTTTGTCTTTTATTATTGTAGCTACCGGGCAGGTTCCACAGAGCATCTTCACATGACAAAGAACAAGTTTGGAGAATTACTCAGGACCACAGAAAAAAATTCTCCCATGCTGAAAAGGCTCTGATGCTACAAAATATGAAATTACCTCTTTGCCCTAGCTGGTTTGGCTCAGCGGATAGAGCATCAGCCTGCGGACTCAAGGGTCCCAGGTTCAATTCCAGTCAAGGGCATGTACCTGGGTAGCAGGCACATCCCCAGTAGGGGTGTGCAAGAGGCAGCTGAATCGATATTTCTCTCTCATCGATGTTTCTAACTCACTATCCCTCTCCCTCTCCCTTCCTCTCTGCCTAAAAATCAATAAAATATATTAAAAAAATTACCTCTGATATGACTTAAACAGGAACCATGGGGAGTGGGCCTAAGCCGTCAGGTCTCCTGGATTAGAGAGGGCCCCCAGATTGGAGGGGGTGCAGGTTGGGCTGAGGGACTCACGCCCGTACACTGGGCCTCTAGTCCATTATAAAGATTCCACTGCCATCTGAAATTTCCATATATGCATAGATGCCTATCTTGCCTCTTTATTCTATTCCTTGGGCTACTTGCCTGTCCTTGCACCAGCGCTACACCATTTTAATTACAGATTCTTTTTGACTTATGAAGGGTTTATGTCATGATAAACTCACCATAAATTGAAAATATCATAAGGCAAAAATGCATTTAATAGACCTAACCTACTGAACGCCATAGCTTAGCCTAGCCTTCCTTAAGTGTGATCAGAACACTTCCTTTAGCCAGCCTACAGTAGGGCAATTATGTTGAATTTCATCTCAAGAGTAATTGCCTTCCTCTTCTCACTAGAAGCAGGAGACAAATGGGAATTTTGTAGACATGATGGGATGTGAAAACACAAAGCACAAGATCCAAAATAACCCTGGCAACATAATATCCTGTAGAGGATCAGTTGTTTTCCCTCATGTTCTCATGGCTGACTTGAAGCTGTGGTTCACAGTTACTGCCCAGCATCAGGAGAGTATTGTACTGCATACGGTTAGCCCAGGAAAAGATTGAAGTTCAAAGTTCAATGTTTGGTTTTTACCAAATGTGTCCCACTTTCACTGGTAGAGTCAGGGACTGTCTGTATTATGACTTTACAATGTCTTGATATCTGGAAGTTGCTGGCTCCCTCTCCTCCCCAAACTTCCCCATTTTCTCCTGCAAAATTGCTTTGGCTACCTGTTCCAGTGTATCTTACTTGTGATTTTAAAATAAGCTTTTCATTTTTCATGGAAATTTTTGAGGGGATTTTATTTCGTTGCATTTATGGATTAATATAGAGAAAATTGATGTTTGCTACATCAAGTTGTCCCATCCATGAACATGGTTTATTGCTCTATTTGGTTATTTTTATTTAATTACTTTCAATAAAGTTTTATTATTTTATTTTAAAAAATCACACATCTTTTTCTCTAGGTATCTTTTATTTTGTTACTTTAATATTTTTAATATTATATTTTAACTTTGTTATTACTGGTCTACAGGAAAACAACTGGTTTCTATAAGTTTATCTCTTTTTCAGCAACTTCATTTAAATTTCTCTTATTCTGCCCAAGAATTGACAAGAGAGTTTTTAGATTTTCTGCTATAGGTGGTCATATTTTTGAGAAATAATAATTGTTGTCACTTTCTTTCTGATTCTCATAATTAGGATCATAAAGTGCCATAGTAAATGGAAGTAGATTTAGTGGCATTCTTGTCTCATTCCTGACTTTAAAAAAGTGCTTCTAATGTTTCATATGTGTGTGTGTGTGTGTGTGTGTGTGTGTGTGTGTGTGTGTATATATATATATATATATATATATATATATATATCCTTGAAAGTATATTTTTTATCAGTTTAAGAAGTTTTCCATAATGTATAGTTTGCAAAATTTTTTCATGAATTGATACTAAACTTTGTGAATCCTCATCTGAGGATATTTTTCCATTGATTTTTAGAGAGAGTGGAAGAGACAGAGAGACACACACACATTGATTGGTTGCCTCCCACATGAGCCCCACCAGGGCCAGGGTATGTGCCCTTGATGGAGATCCTTCAGGCTGCAGGCAGACCCTCTATCCACTGATCCAAACTGATTAGGGCAAATTGGTACTGAACTTTAGGAGATGCTTATTGATCATATAACCTTTTTTCCCTTTAGTCTTTTACTGTGGGAAATTATATTTTGAATATTAAGCCATCCTTGCATTTCTTGGAATAAATTCAACTTAGTCATTATGAATTTTATAAAATGAGGATAATAATAGTTTGTCCCTCATAAAATATTAGAAGAATTATATGAGTTAAAATATCAGAACCTGGTATAGAGAAAGCACTCAGCAAATGTATACTATTTTTACCTTTAAGCATTGCTAGAGTCATTTTCCTAAAGTTTTTCTCTGTGATTTGTGTATCTATGTTTATAGTTGAGATCAGCCTGCATTTTCCTTTCTTATATTTTTCTTGTCATGGCTGTACTAGACTTGTGGAATTAGCTGGGGAATATACTTCTTTTCAATTATCTGGAAAAAGTTTAGATAATTATCCCTTATATATTTGTTCTCATTTGCCTATAACACTACATAGGATAGTTTTTGTTTTGCTTTTATTTGGTGGCTTGATTTAAAAATACTGATTCAACTGTCTGATTTCATATAGGGATATTCAGTTTTCTGTCTCCTTAGCTATCAGGTATAAATCAAGACAATACTCCTTCTTGCTGCAGGGTGGGTTCAGAGAATACAAAACAATTAAAGTCTAAACAAAATGAATATAATAAATTTGTGTTTACATTTAATGTAGAAGTAAACACTATTACTTATATATAATCATTAATAATGAGAAGTAGCAAAAAATGGCTTGGAAATATTGAAATATTTGCCTTCAAGGATAAATAGATAAGCTCATTTGACAGTCTCTCATGACTGATTTATAAGCATAAGGAGGCTTTTGGTTTGGAATCAGGAACAAACATGTATAGTAGAATTGAAAAAATATGATCAATAGAATAATATCAACCACGTATAAGGAGCAGTCACTACTGGTACACCACAAGGCTTGACTGGCCCTACCTGGCCTACGTTTTAAAATTAATGTTTTATAATGAAGGTAGAGTAGTTCTTTTCATAAAATTTACAGATGGCAAGAGCCTTGGAAAAACTACAGATACATTGAGATGAAAGAATCATTATCCAATTCCTTGGCATGCCAAAGCAGTGGGCTGAATGTATTAAGAAGAAAGTGAAAAGCAATAAAGGCTAACACTTACGTAAGGCTGCAAATGGGTATGTGACCCATGTCAGGTCAAACAGAGGCAGTGAGACTAGATATGGAGTTTCTTTTCCTTAATCAGTATTCCTGAGGATGTGAGCCGGATGCTGCAGAGGCCCATAATGTGGAGCATGAGAGTGGAATGACTCCACAGGAAGCAGAGCTGAGTAATAACTTTTGGGACCACCCCTGAGCCCTGAATCAAGCCACCTGGGAAGTCTGATATACTCATGCACTTTTTAGTCAGATGTTCCAGTGAGGAGTTTCTCCTCCTTCTGTTCCTTCTTCTAATTTTTCCTCTCCTCCTCCTCCTACTTCTCCTCCTTCTCCTGCTTCTTCTCTCTCTTCTTCTTCATTATTCTTGCCATTGTCACCATCATCATTAAGGCATTTATACCTGGGGTCTCTGTTACTTAAAGTACTACTAATTGGTAAAATGGGATAGCAATAGGACTCCTGTGATGGAATTATTGTGGGGATTAAATGATATAATCAGTATAAAGTGCTTAATATAGTATTTGGCTTAAAGAGAGCATGAAATAAATTTTACTCAATGTAGTTATGGTTATTATAATTATTATCATTCTCACTGAATGGATGACCACTTGGTGGGCATTCAAGCGTTGCCTGGGTAAATGTGCTAACTTATAATTAATGTCCCAAACTAAGATTCTATACTTCTATAATTCTACTCTTGTAATGTCAAATCAAACAACTGTAAACTTCAACATTTTCTGTAGAAGTAGAAATATGGGAGATTGAGGATTCAGATAATATAAGTCAAAAAGCAAGTTCTATAGGGGAGAAAACTATAAGTAAAGAAAAACGAAATCTTTCTGATGTCCCTAAGGCTGTTGTCAGGGTATATATAAACAAAAACTTGCAGAGCAGGAAACTTACTACTCAGAGACAGCAAGATCACTTCTGCTTTGAAGCTCAAAGTTTGATGTGCTCATGTGAGTGACTGTGGAGTTTACAGATATATCTGTCCTAAAAAATCTAAACCCTGAAATATGTAGTCCCAACTTTTCAGGTCAAATTATCATTTATTTTATGGTAATTTTTGTTGTGCCAGAGCAAATAAACCAAATCATTTGTTTATTTCAAATGCTTGCAGTGAATTAAGAAAGTATTTTGCATTTCAAAAGATTTTTTTTTTTTTGTCATTGAAAATGCATTTCAAGAAAGGGAAAAAACACTCAAATACATGACCTAAGCTTTTGGCAGCTACAAAGAGACAATTCAAAATTTTTTTCCATATATCAGTTACATACAAGTCTAACTATCATGGACTTAAAATGTGTGCGGTTTATAAGTGTTTTTAATTCCTATAAAATCTGTTCCAAATATATAACCAAGGTGGTGAAAAAAACATAATTGCTTTTCTGGGCTTTTAGCGAATTTAATACGTAAAAAGTGAAATTAGCATTCAATGCTGTGGCCAAGAGAATGATACTGACTAGTAATATCAATGAAAAATCTTTAGAGGGGCACAGGGAGGGTGATAAACTTACACTGTCGTGGATGGAGTTCAGATATATCTGGACATCTGGCAGACCATTGGGGTAGCTGGCCAATGTCTTGGGGGGGGGGGTGGGTGAGGGTTGGGGTCCTAAAAACTCTTCTTAGGAATGTTTGGTACAATCAACAGAACCTTAGTCCTTGGGGGGTGATAGGCATTTTGAGAACTGGAGAACTACTTTTTTGCTAGCCCAACTCTTGGGTCAATAGTGGAGCCCAGAGAAGAGACAGTTTAAGACAAAACAGAACAGTCTGTTGCCCCGTCTATTGACTTGGTCCCACAGTTTGGCACTGAGAGCCAAGCAACCTTGCTCTGGGGCCCCTCCACCAAAATGTGACACCAAGGAGAAAGACGGGTGTTCTCCCCGATCCTGCCACATGGAATTAGTGGACTGAGGACTGGTGCCTCCTGACCTTCAAGAGGAGCAGTGCAAAAGGACAGGCAGGCAGGGCAGTGTGGAATGGAGTCTGTTCCTGGGACCTTGATGGCAGCAGCCATGGAGTTTGCTGAGCACAGGATGGTAGAGGTGGAACCCACCACAGCAGGCCCTGTCAGGAAGCATGGAAAGGACAGCAGCAGAGGCACGTGGACTGGCTGGACATCACAGCAGAAAGAGAGCACACGTAGGACTCCCTTGGGAACTCTACGAAATACTTTTTCTGGAAGCATTTTACAGGGATTGACATTCAACTTGAACATGTAGGAAGGGACGTGTAGGCCAAGATACTCATGGACCTCATACAGCTTTATTAATGGGCAGTGGGGACAATTTGGTGCATATCCAATAATGCCATATATTCTTCTCTTATCCCAAATTAAAGGCAAACAAACATGGTTTCTGATAGATCTGAAAGCAAAGGAAAAAACACAAGGCAAAGAAAATATTTTGACTGGACTAAACTTGATCTCTTTCATTCAAATGTAAAACAGTTAACAGAGGTGTCCTGATTTGAGTTTTTATGATAGCATTGAACACAAATCAACCCCCAACAATGTTCACATTTAAGAAGTCTTTACACATTTTCTGGTGTAATTGATGTAACCTTTCTTGCCTTTGGAAACCAAAGGAAGAAGAGGTTTTTCATCTGCCACCGATGGCAGTACAGACAGACAGGCTTATCATAGTCGGTAGATGGACAAGGTGAGCAGAAGCATAGAACACAGTTCTCTACACTGAGATATGTAGAGTTGGAAGCTTACAATGTAGCTAATGAGCCCAAATAATTCATCTGCCCAGTAAAGAGACACAGACGCAGCCAGCCCAAGGAACCTTACCCGTGTTCACAAGTCAACTAGTGGTAAAGCAGAGACTCTAAGGTACCTCTCAGTACTCTAGGTCTCACTTTCCACACCCTGAAAACACTTCTAAATGACTCCTAACACGTGTCCCCAAGCTCAGCCTTCACACCGTACCTTGGAGTATGCTCTTCACTATGACTTCTGTGTGATCAGCCAGGAGATCCGCCTTGGTGATTGCAGCCAGGGACAAGTAGTTGGACATATTCCTACACAGTTCTTTGTTGCTTCTGTGGAGGAATTTCACTGCAATGGGGATGGCTAGTGCCATCACAGGGGGCCGGTTGTAATTCTGAGGAAATGTAAGGAAACAACATATAGCAAGAGGCTCATTACCAGTATTTATTCATTCATCCAAGAAATATTTCTTGAGCTAAGCTCTCAAAGTGCAGGCATTAAAACAAAGGCCTCCACCCTGCTTTCATTGAATTTGGGAACTTTTGTCCTTATAGGGAGACTTAAGGGCAAACAGGCAATTCATAGCATAGACTCATGAGAGTCAGGATAGGCAAAGTGCAGGGTACTAATCAAGCAAAGAAGGAGCACCCAACCCCGTCTTGCAGGTGGTGTCTGGAAAGACTTCATGGAGCAGGTGATGTCCTAGTTGAGATCTAGTGGATGAATAAGAAATGGCCGGGTGGTGGCAAGAAAAAGAGTGAACAGAAGGAAAAAAGCACATGTGGAGGCACAGGGGTGAGAGAGGTTGTGCATTTAGGTAACTGTAAATCGTTCAGTATGACTGGAGTGTGGTACATGTGGAAAAACTGGGAGGTGAGAGAAGGGACTGGAGAGGTAAATAGGGGTGCAATGATGAAAGGGGTTTCGAATTGATCATTAGGGTGATCAGGAGTCATTGATGAGAAGAGTAACATCAGATTGATGCTGAAGAAATTGCTTTCCAACTGTATCTTAACTGAAGTTTCAGTTAATGAAATTCAGAAGAAAAAAAATGAATGAACAGAAGACTAAAATATAAAGAAAATTTGATCCTAAAATAATTATCTTCTTGATTTACTTTGTCACAGAGCATCAATATCTTACACATAATAATTTTATCAGCATTTAATTACCTAATTTGGGAATAATATTTGAAAAATCCAAGTTATTTTCTTTAAAGTGAATGGTATGTCTTCACTACCATCAACCATTCTGACCATTCTACCCCTTAGGGTAAATATAAAGCAAAACTTGGACAGTGCACAATGTTTTTGGGAAGCTGACTTCATGTTATATTAGAAATAAAAAGTTGCCCTAACTGGTTTGGCTCAGTGGATAAAGCATTAGCTTGCAGACTGAAGGGTCCCAGGTTTGATTCTGGACAAGGGTATATACCTTGGTTGGGGGCACATCTCCAGTTGGGAGTGTGTAGGAGGCAGCTGAATCGATGTTTCTCTCTCATCGATGTTTCTAACTCTCTATCCCTCTCCCTCTCCCTTCCTCTCTAAAAAATTATTAACATATGTATATTTTTTTAAAAAAGTGGTTGCTTTTCTCAAACTGTTAATGTGAAAAGTGCTATAGCTTTCCTCAGAGAATTATCCCCTCTAATACCTCCCACAATTCTGGGTTTATAGTAGGTATTCAATAAACATTTGTCAAATTGAATGACTAATGAAAAACATGTTATAGTTGTCACTGAGTACATAATGTGGTAGGAAAGGAGGAGGGGGTGGCATCTTCCCTCTTGCTGGCATCACGCATGGACAGCAATGGCCCAGTGTGAGCCCAACACCCCAGTGCCATTCATTTTCACAGATGGTTGGACAGGTGAGTTGATGCACACTTCTTAGCAGATTCCAGCTTCTACAGCCATCATCTCAGGTACTTCTAATGCACACATTCTGCCCTTGATTACAAGGATGGTCAAATGACTCAGACATTGGTCAGAGATTTACATTTTCCTGGTCCAAATGATGGGTTCAGGGATGAGCAAGCTATCCTATCTAATAATAGAGAAACATGGTAATTAACCATAAATTTGCAGCCAGGCAGCTGAAGCGAACAGGAGGCTTGCTTGCTCCGGTGATGGAGGAAGCCAAGGTTCCCTGCCTGCCGCTGCTGGGTTCTGAGCTCCGGATGCAACAATGTTGCAATTATAGAACCTAATGCAATTATAGAACCTAAAGCAGGAACCCCAGGTACCTGCTTTCAGCTGGCAACAGCCTCAGAGCTGGAGCCGGCTCTCAGCTCCAGTGACAGCTATAGAAGGTAAATAAATCCCAGAATAAAGAAAAAAAGAAAAAAGGAAAGGCTGGGAGCGTCAGTCGCCCACCAGCCTGAAAACAGCCCTCAACCGCTCACCCAGACTGGCCAGGCACCCCAGTGGGGATCCCCACCCTGAAGGGGGTGTGACCAGCTGCAAACAGCCATTCAGTCCGTCATCAAGGCTGACCAGGTACCCAAGTGGGACCCCCACCCGGATCTGGGACACCCTTCAGGGCAAACCAGCCGGCCCCTACCCATGCACCAGGCCTCTATCCTATATAGTAAACGGGTAATATGCAAACTGACCCTAACAGCAGAAGGACTGGGAATGACTGATCACTATGACACACACTGACCACCAGGGGGCAGATGCTCAATGCAGGAGCTGCCCCCTGGTAGACAGGTCGCTCTCACATGGGAGGAGCTCTGTTCAGCCACAAGCCAGGCTGATGGCTGCCAGTATAGCGGTGGTGGTGGAAGCCTCTCCTGCCTCCTCAGCAGCGCTAAGGATGTCCGACTGCAGTTTAGGCCTGCTCCCTGCTGGCAAGTAGACATCCCCCGAGGGCTGCTGGGCTGCCAGAGGTATGTCTGATTGCCATCTTAGGCCCAATCCCCTGGGGAGCGGGCCTAAGCCAGCAGGTGGTCATCCCCTGAGGGGTCCCAGACTGCGAGAGGGCACAGGCCAGGCTGAGGGACCCCCTCCCCCCGAGTGCACAAATTTTTGTGCACCGGGCCTCTAGTTCAATTATAATTAAGGAGCATTAAGGGCTCTATGAAACAGATTATATTTTCTGAAGATTCAAGGTATTGAGAATACACAATGGAGTAGCTGCTACCATCCTGTGACCTCAGAATTTGTTTGACATTCAAGGCAATATGGTCCTATCTGAGAGACAAGTTAAGGAAAACCAGTTCCTGGTGACATCATTTGAGCCCCATCCATTAAACTACCTTAGGCCAGTTCTAGCCCTAAATTTTTTAAAGTGAGCCAGTTAAGTCTCTTGTGCCTAAGTTTTTTTTTTTCACTCAGTCCCTAGAAACAAAAATAGACCTGCTAAACCCTTAATCTATTCTTGTAGTTTCAGCCATTTTTCTGACTCAAGGGTCAATCTGACTTCTGAACAGAGACAATAGATATTCAACAACATAATCTGACATTCCACCATGAAGTCAGCCATACTGAATGCTCTGACACTGTTCCTTGGTGACAAATCATGTCTATATAGCAGTTTCACTTACTGGGTCTCTGTCCTAACGTCTTAGAGCTCCCAAAACTCTATAACTATCAAGACCATGGCCAGCAACCTACTTCTCTGATACTAGGCTTTGCCTTTATCTAGTGATAAATTGGGCCTGATAGGACCAGGCCAGTGGTTGGCAAAATTCGGCTCTTGAGCCACATGCTGCTCTTTGGCCCCTTGAGTGTGGCCACGAAGTTTCAATTGCACTGTACCTGCGTGCCCGCACGTGGTATTTTGTGCAAGAGCCACACTCAAGGGACCGCAGTTTACTGACCACTGGACTAGGCCATTACTAGTATGATGAACTATGAGGCCTCCCTGAGTGGCTGGCTACTCCCCTCACGTTAGCTTTGGAATTCTGGGTGTGTGCATGATCAACCACACAGAATTCTCAGATCCACTGACGCTAACTTTTACCAAAGGATTTCTTTTTGGTGCATAATCAGTCAGGCCAATATACTCATCCACATAAGCGTGTCTCCCAGGTCACACCTAGGGTAACCCATTTATATCATTAGGATATCAGGAACCAGATTACTAACCAGAGTTTTCACTCATGGGCACAAGATCAGAGGGGAGCAAAGAAAGATCCTGAGGCATATTTCATCTAGGCCATGTGAAACCTAAGTAAAATAACAGTCCTGCACTACAGCCAAATCACCATCTCTGGTGACTGGAGCTTTCCTGTTCATGAGCTTCAATCTCTACCCCCTGGGCAGAGCTGGACAAATGTGCCAAAACAATGATCCCACGCTGAGCATCCTGTTTTGTTGTTGACTTACTCTTCAGACATGTAGTGTTTAGAAAGGCCAATTTATGTGTCTATTTTCTCAATTATAATATTTTATCCCTGTGTCCTTGAGGTTATATTCATATCACCTGAATTAGAGCATTGGATGTTTTCCAAATCTCTCAGTCTTACTTATATAATTTCTTGGGTTGCCCCCATTGACAGCCAATTTCTCCATTTCGTGTGGACTTTTGCTAATTTAACTTTTAGGTGACACATCTTTGTCCCTGTGATGGCAGGTCAAAGCCCCCATTTTGAGAGTAGAACATAATGAGACAATTCTTCTCAGAGCTTTCCTACAATGAACTGCAGACCCAAGTCTTCTTTATCTGCTCTGAGTCCTTAGCCAAGGACAACTTTCAACTAGAGGGGTACACGTCTTCCATTAGAGCAGTGGTTCTCAACCTGCCTAATGCTGTGACCCTTTAGTACAGTTCCTCATGTTGTGGTGACCCCCCAACCATAAAATTATTTTCGTTGCTACTTCATAACTGTGATTTTGCTACTGTTATGAATCATAATGTAAATATCTGTTATGCAGGATGTATTTTCATTGTTACAAATTGAACATAAAGCATAGTGATTAATCACAAAAACAATATGTAATTATATATGTGTTTTCTGATGGTCTAAGGCGACCCCTGTGAAAGGGTCGTTCGACCCCCAAAGGGGTCGCGACCCACAGGTTGAGAACCGCTGCATTAGCGGCTTATGCCTCTAAGCACTTTACCTGCTCCTTGTTGAGAAACCGCAGTTGGAGGCAGTGGGAAGTACAACTCAGGTGTTTCCAACTAATTGTGAGCACAGGCACAGTGAAGGGTCCATGGAATTCAGTATTATCAGCAACTAATATTTTTGCACCTTGGACATGGACTAACACTTGCCAGCAACAATGAAATAACAGGATGTCTTAGCCAATTTGTTCATATTTTTTTTTTACCACAATTCTAGATGTTCTTGAGAAAAAGAGTGGGTAGCTGTTAAAGTTTTTAAAGTGTAGTTCCAAGGGAAATGTATAAAATTCCCTGAAAACTGTATAATATCATCATTTAACACACACACACACACACACACACAAATTTTAAAAAAACAAAAAGAACTTTAATACACTCAATTTTTCTGTTTCTCCCCGCCCCCCATAGGTCATCTGGAAACGTCTTAAATGATAGAAGGGAAACATGAAGCAAAAAGCAAATAGTTCATATAAACACTAAAGAATTGTCACCAAATTGCTCACAACCTCTAAACAGTGTCTAGACGGTTCCTAATGTATCAAGAAGCCAGGGGCACTGCTGACAGCAATGGGATATGAGTGAGGAGCTGGGAGGCCAAGATAAGGCTGGACAGACACAGGCCCTAGGACCTGACAGGTACTATACAACCTCCTTCCCACAGCTGAGCTTTGCTCTCAGGTGAAGCAAACGGAGTTGCTAATGCAGTAGATCGCAGGCCCGTGAAATTGTCTTATCACTAGGATTCCTTGGAGCACAGGAATGCTAATGCTAATGTGCCAAGAAAGGCCTATGAATACTCACACAAATAAACCACTTTAGCAGCAGCTGTTAATGCCAGAGCCTGTGAGAGATCTTGCCCCTCAGTGCAGACGTGAGCAGGCTGGTATGTGTATCATCTTACACACAACTCAGTGCCCAGTACTCAGGGAATAAAGTCAGTGAAATTCAGGGTAGAAATAAAGACATGTTCATGGGGACAGTTATATCTGACTGGAAAAGCAAAACAAGAGGCCCTTGTTCTATAGATGCCAAGAATTATATTTCTTAAATAGATTAGCACAAATTTGAGCTTTTGGTGGAGATTTTCCTTTTGAAAATGTACTTTGGGAACGTTTCCCAGGGTTTTAAGATTGAAAAGAATAAAGCTAAGTAGAAGAGATATTTATCTGAAATGATAGCAACTAAAAAGCTCTTTGGCCTTGAATTCAAGTAAGAGCCGTAAAAGAGTAGTCTCAAGAAATAGCAAATGTCATTTATTAAAATAGTTATTTTATGGTTATTCATCCGGCATCATTGATTAGATAATCAAATTAAATTTGAATTTACATAAAAAAATGCTTGGCTCTTAGTAGCACAGCCTTGTAAAATCTAGATGGCACGTACACCTAATTTTTCCCAGTATATTTTCTGCCACATAATCAGAACAGGGCTCAGGAACCTGGGGGTGTGTCCCAATCTCCTTTCATTTCATGCCACTGTTTCATGTGGCACTAACTGAAAAATAAGTATCATGGCCCACTCTGAAAGAAGGGCTATTGGTGTGGAAGCCAGAAAACAGCTATGTCTCTTAAACTATTTGTTCATTTGTTCACTCACTCATTCATTCAAAAAATATTATTTTGAGCACTGACTGTGTGCCATTCACCTGTTCTAGGTGCTGGGACTACATTTGTGAACAAAACAGAACTTATATTTTGGGGAGGGGACATAGGCAATGAACAATGGCTATAACAAGTAATTAAATTAATAGCCTTTTAGAAAGTGCTGTTTTAGAGTCTTCTGCAGATGATGCTTATGATGACACCAAAGTCAATACTCACGCAGCACTTTCTGTGTCCTATAGATTTTGTCTGTTTTTAAATGTCTACTCATTTAATCTGCTCAACAAACTTATGTGGCAAGTACTTTCGTCATCTGCATTTTACAGATGACTAAACAGAGGCACAAAAAGATTAATTTGCTCAAGATCACACTGCATGTGAATGGTAGGTAGAGCTGGGTTGCCTATTGGATAAACTTCTAAACCAGCATAACCAATCCTGCCCTAAGAGTTGCATTGGAAATGCTCTCAAAAGTGTCCAAAGCACTTTGCATGCAATGCCAATCAGGGGCTGATTTTGAATCTTCATGCAACATAACTGAGGAAGAAGAAATAAGACAACTGACGTGTGGAATCAAAAAGAATGGTCAGTGGAGTCCTCCTACAGAGAAAAAACAGATACTTTCTGATTTTCTAACAGTAGGATTTGGGGATTATTCCGATTCCTCCCTCCAGATAACCCCCTTGGGCAATCTCCCTCTCCATAGGGCTCATCAGCAGTGTGAGCAAAGATGAGGGAGATGAAATGCCCAGCTACCTTGACAACAGCTCTGCTAAGTGATTTGGTTGGAGAAGAGGCTGTAACTGCTCTAGAATCTCATTCTAGCCCACCAGCCATGTCAATGGTGATAAGCTCCTTGAGGTGCATTTTAATTTTTTTCAACCCTCTCCAGGTTTGGATTTATCCTACAATCTAATGTGGAGGGTGTCTTCCCCTTTATGATTTTTTGAGGGGCAAAGAAATAGGCATTGGCCAATCCTATGTAAAAACCAGGGCATAGAAAACTATGGTTTGAGATAGGCACTTCCAGAGAGTGGCTGGACCACACAGGGAGGTGGCTTTTACAATAAAAGATGTTCTTCAGGAGCAACCAAGTTGTTATGCCCATTTTACAGTTGGCAGCACAGAGCTTTGAGAGATAAAATAAGTTTTCTCTCACTTATGTAAGATCAAGAGCATCCGACTCTAAGGCCCTCAAGCTCTAAAGCTCTTTGCTATTCCACCTCTCAGCATCTCCTAAGGGAATCAGAATTTCAAACCGGAAGGTGATCTGGTTCATCCCCTATTTTCTAGATGATAGTTTGAGAGCCTTGTCTAAGGACTGAGGGTGGGCTGTTAAAGCATATCACCTAAGGCAAGAGATAGCAGAACCCAGAAGTGCATGCTGCGCAACTGTATGGATTTTATATTGAGGAATGTCTAACAGGTGAATTCTGGAATTTTATATTACTTTAAGGTTAATGTGGCAAATTCATAAATTTAGGGACAAAGAAAAAGAATTCGATACAGGGGTCAGCCAAAGTAGGTTTACAGTTGTGAGTGTACAAAACAGAGAGTTTATGCTTCTATCATTATTTACTAATTATTGTATTACTTATTTGTACAATCCACTTTTGTCCACCCCCTATAATTACTCATTAAAAGAGGAGTAAAAAAGGTCTTTTGGGGTAGATTGGAACAAGATCGAAAAAGGCAATTTTGGGGAAAATAAGACAGAAAGTTTTTGTGTGTGAGTGATATATTTAAATTTGAAATGACAATGAAATGGCCAGAAAAAAAAAAACATCAATTGAAATAGCCAAGGACATGGAAAGAACTGGTGGGCCTTTGCCTGCTGCAGGGATTGTCTGTTTGGGGAGATGGGGTGGATGGAGAGAAAATCGCTCTTTTTTATTGTTGTGCAAGCTAAAAATGGTAAGGCTGCCTTTTGAAAATTGATCTACTCTTTATTTTACTGAAAAACAAAACAAAACACAGAACAGAATATGAGTCATTTGGATTTATACACGGTTCCCACAAGAACCCAAATTACAAGTAGGATAAAAATCATCTTTTTGGCATTCATTGCGGGCCAAATAGTTCTCCTTAAAATTGGATGAAAGCTAAACGCCAGTGCTGTGACCACAGCCTTGCTTTGCTTCCTGGGCTCGCTTTCTGGTGTCGCATCCCCAGGGGTGGCCTGGACAAGTCTGCCTTTAGGTTTCCCCACTGTCCATTACAAAGCCGTCTGCCTCCTTGGAGGGCACATTAAGAACACCCTGTACCCACACTGTCCCTACAGGCTGGTGTCTCTTGTCCCTCTCAACCAAGAGGCCTATCCCTTTGTCCTTCTCTTTATCTCTTTCCAAAACTATCAGTGCTTGTCCTTGGGTCCCTAATCTCAACAATCTTACAAACTCATTTACAGAGTCACTGAGTCATTGACCGGCAGTAAGTTCGGCATTTTTATTTCTCAGAAGCATTTGCTTCCTCTTTCCCATCCCACCCCCAACTTTGAAGTAGAAGCCCTAACCCCTTACCCAGAATGAAACATCCCTTTTTATTAGAATTTAGGGCACTTGGAAGGGTAGCCTGCTCTTCTGACCTTGGTCTCGTTTCACAGATCTGGACTTTTGTACAAGTTGTTTTTTTCTGCCTGGAATGTCCTCTCACTCCACCATTTCTATTTGGTGAAATTCTTGCTTAGTGTCCATAACCCTTCCCAAAGGTGATCTCTATCCAGAAAATCTCCCTGACTCTCTAGAACTGGCTACCCCAGCAGCCACTACCCTCGTGAAGCTGCTGAGCCCCTGAAAGGGGAGTCCTCCAAAGTAAGACGTGCTAAGACGCACATTGGGTTTATAAACGTAGTAAAGTAAAAGATCTCACTAATTTTTATATTGATTACATGCTGAAATAATATTTTGGATATATTGAGTTAAGGAAAATATACTATCAAATCAATTTCATGTGTTCCTCTGTACTCCTTTTTAATGTGGCCACTAGAAAATTCCAGTGACATCGGTGGCTCATGTTTGTGGCCTGCATTCCATTTCCGTGGGTGGCACTGTGCTCGTGTCTAGACCAGTGGTTTTGAAATGGCAGTGGGAGCTGAAGAATGCAGCTGCTTTCTGGGTGCATGACCTTGGAGTGGCACTTTGGAGTAAAATAATATGCTTCTGATGTATGTTAATAACACATTCAAGGTAACCAATGAAGAACATATATTCAGTCTTCGTTGTTATAGCCAAGCAATATTAATCTCTCATTATACATGAAATCCCCATTTCCTCTCCTCCCATCCCTAACTCTAAAGATAAAAAAACACACAAACAAAACAAAGCATGAGTAGCAGGGGGAGATTGGGGGTTAATGGGGGGGGGGATGAGGACACACTTGTAATACCTTAACCAATAAAGAAATTAAAGATAAAAAACACACAGAAAAACCAATGTGATAATGTGTGTAGAGTCTTTTGTTCAGTTCACCAGCCCCTGGACTGAATGTGAAGTATGAAATATGCTCCAGTTTAGCATAGACAACTGTGAGAAAAAGTAGAAGAAGAAGGAATGAAGCTAACAGTAGCGGCTACACACAGTGCTAGACGCTTTAACACAATGAGATGTTCTTGAACTGTGCTTAGTGGAACCAAACTTCTGAGGGCTATTCATATACATTGTGTTCGGGTGGGGCTAGGGGAGAAAGTTTCATGGCTGAATCGCAGTGGAAAATGCTGTACTAATTCATTAACCAGATTTCTTTATCGCAGGACTTTCTGAAGACTTTAATATACTATGAAGCATGTGATAGCTCAAAAGGGAAATGTTGAATTCAGTGTTTACCAACTTATCTGATCAATAATTCTCTTTTGAGAAGTACCCATCAACATCATTGGTTGGTAAAATGTGTCATAGACAATGTTGCATTTTACAGGGAGGAAACTGTGGCTTAGGAAGTTAAGTGTCTTGCCCAACATTTCCATCTCACATAATTGTTTTGTGGCTGAGCCAAAATTCCAAATTGATATTTATGCCAGAGGAGAGAATTCAAACATGATCAGAACAGGTTAGTATTATTATTATGGATAAATAAAATAAACCGATGAACAAAATAGATCCAGAGACATAGAAGCATGGAACAGATTGATGAATCTCAGAGGGAAGGCAAGGAGAGGGTGGGGGAATGGGAAGAGATTAACCAAAGAACTTGTATGCATATGTGCATAACCCATGGACACAGACAATAGTGTGGTGAAGGTGGGGTGGAGGGAGTCAATGGGGAAAAATGGGGGACATCTGTAATACTTTCAACAATAAAGATAAATTTTTAAAAAAGAAATACACTTAAAAATGACAATTCTCTCCACATATTCCAAGCTCATTGTCCCCCAGTTCAGACTCCACTCCCTCTTTGGTCTCCTTTTCTGCATTTTCCAATATTCCTCATTTAAATCTTGGCACACATTGCATTGCTTTATTGTAGCTTTTTATATGTATGTGTCTTATCTCTCACAACAAATTAGAGCTTGCTGTGGTTTTCCTTTGAATGCCTCACAGGGGCTTGATAGAACCTTCTTGGTTTATTAATGACCAGTTTGTCTGGCTTAGTTATTGATGGTTTGCGGTATCTTTTGACAATATCCAAACACTATAGAATATTGGCTCTTGGTTCAGAGCTATCACATGTTCACCTAAACTGCCAAGCCAGTATCAACTAGGCATGATGTTAAACACCAACATACCTGCAAAATACAGCTCATGATATCAGAGGCGATTTTTGCATGAGGGGTGTCTTCGTCTTTCCCGGAGGGTCTCAGATTGTGCTCCAGGCAGGAGTCCCAGAGCCCTACGAGGGCCTTCGCGTGCTTTTCAATGGACTCTGTCTCTCTGATGGCTGTTGTGATTCTTGTGATGCAGATCTCAACCACGGCCTGGTCATTGTTGTTGGTTTGGTAATCCTATTGGGAAGAAAACCTTCACTTAAATAATACTTTGGAAAATAATCCCTCACAGGTCCGACAAAATACACACTGAGTCATTTAGCAAACAGGTGGGCCACACTGTGTGCCAGGAGGTAAGGCCCGACACCACCAGGGCCTCCTTCTTCCGAGATGGACTCTTGAGGAAGAGGCAGAGTTGGAAACGTGCTCAAATGGAGCAGGTCCATGTGTCACAGACACACAGACAGGGAGCAGTGAGAGGCCAAAGGAACTTAATTATTCACTTGCAAGTGGGTTTAATCTTCAGGCTATTTCGGTTTCTAAGTCCATTATTTTTTGCTCTGACATTTCAGTAACTTCGGTGAAATGTTTCAAGTTACCTTCCCACTTCTCCTCATAAGCTTTCTCTCTGGACACAATAGGACACATCATGTCATCTTTCTTTTTTCAATTCAGTTAACTTCCAAATCCATATTAACTTTTCCCAATGCTGTTCTGTTCTAATTCTCCCTCAAATACCTAATCATCTTTATTGAGAGATGATATGATCCTTCAAAACATCTAATGTGAAAAACAGGCACACTGGTTTAATTTGGAAATCGGTCTGACTGGGAACTCCACGGTGGACTGACAAAACTGCAAGCACAATAGAGCAGTGAGGCCATCAGATAGGAAGTGATGGGGCTTTCTATCCCACTGCAAGTTCCAGCTCTAACAACTTTTTTATACTATTACCATGAATGCTGCAGTAACCATCTTATACACAAAGCTCTCTATCCCTTTTTTAAATATAAATATATATATTTTTTAAGATTTGAGAGAGAGAGAGAGGAAGGGAGACACAGAGAGAAACATCGATTTGTTGTTCCACTTATTTAATTCATTTATTGGTTGCTTCTTGTATGTGCCTTGACCAGGGATCGGATCAAACCTACAATGTTGGCGCATCAGGACAACACTCTACCCAGCAGCCAGGACGAAGCCCTCTCACACTCTAGATTACTTCTAGCCTAGATTCTCCAGAAGTGGAAATTTCTGAGGAAAAGGAGAGGAATAATTTTAAGTCTCATGATACACTGCAGAATTATTTTCCAGAAAGGTCTTACTGATTTATACTTTCATCAGCTGGGTGAAAACATGCTCTGCCTATTGTACCTTTGCGAGAGCAAAGTATTTTTTTTAATATTTTATTGATTTTTTTACAGAGGAAAAGGGAGAGGGATAGAGAGTTAGGAACATCGATGAGAGAGTAACATTGATCAGCTGCATCTTGCACACCCCCTATACTGGGGATGTGCCCGCAACCAAGGTACATGCCCTTAGCTGGAATCGAACCTGGGACCCTTGAGTCCACAGGCTGATGCTCTATCCACTGAGCCAAAGCGGTTAGGGCAAGAGCAAAGTATTTTTAAGTTTTGCTAATGTGATCAGTGAAAAACAATATCTCATTGCTAATTTCCTTGATAGGAAGGGAGATTAAATATTTTGTCATGTTTATTGGCCATTTGTATTTCCTCCTTTAGGAATTGCCCACTGTATCTGATGTCTATTTTTCTTCAGATGACTTCATTAGTTTTGGTCCTCCCTTAGTGCAATATCTTTTTCTATTAAGGATATTAAGTCAACTTTTGGCATATTGCTTATGAATGTGTCTCCATGCTTCCGTATTTTTAGATTCTATTTTATTTTATTTGCTGCTATTTATTGACATGCTAAGTATTTAGGTAGTCAACTCTGTCAGTCTTTTGGGGGCTTTATTGATTTTCATTTTTTAAATGGGAAATTTAAGTTGTTTAAATTATTAATATTTTTGAAAATGAAATTTATGGACATGGTTCAAAAATTGAAAAGATACAAAGAAAGAGTTCACAGTGATAAGTACTCTCCCTCTCACCCCAGTCTCCTTGCCCAAGGAAAACCAGGATCGCCAACTGCTCACATACTTGACAGAGGCCCTCCAAGCACAGGCAAATGTTCATTTACACAAACTCCTTTCTTTCTCTGTAACTTCTTTAGCAGCTTTTCTTTTCACTTTAAGTTTTCCTTATCAAAGATTTAAAAAAATTCACCCATATTTTTTCTAGATTAAAAAATATGTGAAAACATTAACATTTGGTATTTTAGAAATTAATCTCTTCAGTATCCACTTAACTCTTAAATCTATCGCATATTTATGGAAGTAAGCAAATATGCACATTGTATTCTGAATAGCTAATCAAGTTCTCCCACCATTATTTACTGAACAATTCATTTTCAATAATTGGTTCATATACATCAGGTTCATTTCAAGGCTGTCTTTTTGTTTGCTTGTTCCATTTCTCAATTCTTTTACAATACTAATTTAGCTATTTTCTTCATCTAAGCTTCACAAACTTTTAAGTGTAATTGGTGCATTTTATGTTTTTGTTGTTGCTGTTGGAAAAATCTTTGTTTTTTCCTCATTATAACTTTTAGTTATTGCTGATTAAGTCAACCTGCAGTTGACTTAATTTGTACCCAAATGTTTAGCTCCACTCTTTATAATTTTGATAACTTTTCAGATCATCCTCATCAATTTTTTGGAAATATTTTTGTATTATATCTATATCTCATATATCTCCTGGAATATTGTGTCAGCTATAATTTCCTAAGCTATTTCACACAAAAGTGATAAGAGCAAGAATACTGGTTTAATTTCTTGTTTTTATTTCCTTATTTTTGATATAAAATGCTATGGCCAAAAGCAAGAAAATGCTAAAATGTTTTATATCATCCTAATATATAAAAAGCCAGGGGCTGTCATGACTGAAACAACCGGACAGAGGACCAAACAGCAGGCCGGCCTGGGGTTAGTGAGGGATGATCAAGCAACTGAACAGCAGTCTGTGTGGGGTGACCAGGTTGACAGGGGTGCAGTTAGGGCAACCAGGTTGGCAGAGGGGGACAGTTGGGGGCGACCAGGCCAGTGGGGGGCAGGCAGTCAGGGGCGATCAGGCAGGCAGGCAGGTGAGCAGTTAGGAGCCAGTGGTCCCGGATTGTGAGAGGGATGTCTGACTGCCGGCAGTCGAACATCCATCGAGGGGTCCCAGATTGGAGAGGGTGCAGGCTGGGCTGATGCCCTCCCCCTCCCCCAATGCACGAATTTCATGCACTGGGCCTCTAGGATAGAATAAAAATGCTTAGTATATAATAATATATAATAATAAAAGAAAAATTTCTCCAAGGAAAAAATAGCAACCCTAAACTTGTATATACATAATTATAAAGCTCCAGATTCATAAAGTACACTATTTTCAAAGTTTATTTGTTGAATAAATGGAAAAAATTATAGATAAATTATTAGGATTAATAAGAGAGCTGAATGAGTCTACTGGATACAAGACCACTACACAAATGCCATTTCTGTTAAAATCACCTTAAAATATACTTGTGAAATACAATTTTAAAAAGGATGCCATTTATAATCTCAGCTAAAAATGTAATACTTATAAATTGAAAAAAAAGATGTGTAGACTCTTAAGATCCTTAAGAAAAACATGATAAAACTTTATTGAATGATACTTAAGAAGAGCTAAATAAATGGATAGGTATACAAGATCTACAGATAAGAAGATTATGCCATAAAGATGTTAATCTTGTTCAAATTGATCTATAGACAATGAAATTCCAATCAAGGTATGACAGAATCATTCATGAAACTTGAGAAGCCTAATACAAAATTATCAAAAAACACAACCAAATCAAAGCAATTTTAAAGAAGGGATTGGAGATACTTGTCCTACCAGATATTAATATTTATTACAATAAAAAGTGAAATGCAAGCTATATTTGGAGTAAGAGATGCATAAATGACAAAGGATTAATACAAGAATATATAAAAACTCCCTCAAATTAATAAGAAAAACTATATATTTTTAAGTCTCAAAAGAAAAATGAAAGAAAAACAAGACCTAATCATAAATAAGTGCTTTACGGAGAAGGGAAGCCAAATGACGAATAGCAAATAAACTTATTTTTAAAATGATCAACTACACTACTAATGAGGGAATTGCAACTTTTAATGATAATCAGATACTCTGTTTTACTTTAATTGACAAAAGCTTTAAAAATCTCACAAAGCAAGCGTTGGTGAGGTAAGGCCACTGGGACTCTTACTCATGGGTAATGGGAGTGTAAATTGGTGCAACCACTTTGGAGACCAATTTGGTGGGACATCAGAAGGTTGAAAACATTCAAAACCTCCAAACCAATGGTTTCACCCCGAGTTGTGTACACTAGAAATACTAGTACATTTGCCAAAATTGCTAATCATCAGAATGTTCACTGTAGCACTGTTTAGATAATAAATGGCCATCAAATGAAGAATGGATAAACAAATTGTGGCATAGCCTTGTAATGGAATTCTCTATCCCACTGAAAACAAATGAATTGGATCTACATGCAGCGACATAGCTAAACCTCAAAAACATAATATTGAGCTTGTAATTGTATTTATATAAAGTTTAAAAACATGAAATATAATACTATAAGTGGTTTTGAATCATGACCATGTAGCAAACAGATAAAAACATGCACAAATAAATACCACAATCAGGATATTGATTACCTTTGGGAGAAAAGGGAGGAGAAATGGATTAGAGGTTGTTATGCAAGTGATTTTAAATTTTATCTAATTGCTTAAATTGGGTGAATTTTGAGTGCCTAACATTTTTTTATTGTTATAAAAAATTAAAGAGAACTGGAAGGTGGTGGAACAATTAGGCCTGGGTGAACATCATGGGAAAGGTGGGGGTGGGGGTGGGAGAAGGGGGTGAGTGGGTAAGGAGACAATTTCACCTGAAGTAGTCTGGGAGGAGAGCCAAGGTAGCAAAAGAAGTGATTATTAGGTAAATGTATTCCAGAAAGGACTTGAAATGAAAAGCTTAAAGTCACATTGGCGAGAATTTTTAGTGCAAAGTCACACTTTCAAAGCAAACAATAAGGACAAAATAGTTTCCATCAGTGTCTTGGAGGGCATGAACTACAAAAAGGACATGAACTACAGAATAGAATCTAGTAAGTTTCAATTATTTTGTGAGTGACTTTACAGGAAGGAATGGCAGTTGGCTTACTGAGTTTTCAGATCTACAAAGCTAGGAATGTAATTAATATATTGGACAGAATCATGATATTTATTTATTTATTTATTTGTTTGTTTGTTTTAACCTTTTTTGTAAATCCTCACCAGAGGATATTTTCCACTGATTTATATATTTTTCCACTGGATATATATATTCCAGAGAGGGGGAGAGAGATAGAAACATCAACCATGAGAGAGAATCATTGATTGGCTGCTTCCTGCATGCCCCACATTAGGGATCGATCCCGCAACCTAGGCATATGCCCTGATCAGGAATCAAACCATGACCTCCTGGTTCATAGGTCAACGCTCAACCACTGAGCCATGCCAGCTGGGCTCCATTGATTTTTAGGGAGAGTGGGAGAGAGAGGGAAAGACAGAGAAAAACATCTATGTAAGAGAAACACATCAGTTGGTTGCCTCCTGCATGAGTCCTGATCAGGGCCCAGGCCAGGGAGAAGCCTTCAACCAAGGTACGTGCCCTTGACCAGAATCAAACCTGGGACCCTTTGGTCTGCAGGCCAACACTCTATCCATGGAGACAAACCAACTAGGGCTTGTGAGTGACTTTAGAAGAAGGATTGGAGGCTTGCTTACTGAGTTTTCAGATCTACAAAGCTAGGAATGTAACTAATATATTGGCCAGAATCATGAGTTTTAAAAAGGAATGGGTATTCTGGAAGAAGGGCCTAAAAACAAGCATATAATTGCAATGGTTTAAAATGTGACAAAATTCACTTAAATTTTGTTTTCACATTATCCAATTACAAGTCTTGATTCAACCTGAGAATTTTGGCACATCACAGTATAAATGTGGCCAACCATGTGATGTTATTATTGAAAAGAAATTTTAGAAACAGAGTGTCTGACTGGTATTAGCAATTGTTCTAAACAATTGGTTCAAATACTGGGCAATGATACATTATATTAATAAAATAGGAAGATTCCAGCGGAGGGTAACCAGAATGTTGAGAATTCAGGCAGTACTTGGGAGCTACATTGAGGCATCCTCCAAGAACTTGAAAACAGGATTGTCCTTTGAGGATTAAACAACAACAACAGCAAAATCCATTCATTTAAGTGGAATTAGCCAGCTATTGGGCTAACCCAAGATGCTCTATGCACTAGGGTGACTTCACAGGTGAGTGAAAAATAATCTCAGGGAGGTAGAACTAAAATGTAATTATAACAGAGGAAGAAATCTAATCAATAATAACATTTCTCATCCAGTGAAAGATTGGGTGAACAGCATGGAACACGCAAGAATTCTAACTCACATGAGTTTTATTTCACATCGAAAATCAGTAAGCCAGCATTCTCATTTATACCTCTGAGCCTTGCATTTGGATAGCATGATTTGGATAGCATTTCTAAGGTACTGATAAAATTGAGTTTCCAGACCTGAGACGGGAAATATGAGGTGATGTAGCCTTTCCCTGTCATAGGCCTGCCCTTTCCTTGTCTTAGAAAAACATGAGGGCACAAAGGATGTTTAGCTGGGAAGAGAGAAGCCAGAAGTGAGACAGATACCCATCTTCAGATGTTTAAAATTCTTGTAGGAGCAGACACTAGATCCTTTGGATTGTTGGGGGTGGGGAGGAAGCACAATTGATAGAAAAAAAAACCACAAAGAATAAGATTTCATCTGGCTGAAAGGAGAAACACACTAACCATTTGAACAGTAAACAGCTATCTTTTTGTCAGTTAGGATTCCGTGGTCATAAGCAACAGAAGAAGTCTAGATAGCTGTAGTAAAATAATAATGAGATATAAGGTGGCTCACAGATTTGAAGTAAAAGCTGCACTATCTGGCCTTGGAAGGGTGATAGAGGAGCAGGAACCAAAAAGCTGTTTCTTGAGGGCACCATCATCATGATAAATCACCCTGTGCTGATTTCCCCCCTAAAATTACTGGGAAAGAAATTCTAATTGTTATAGCTTGGGTCAGATGTCCCCACTTCTTTTCTCCCTCCTCCTCCGGCAAAGGCAAGGTAGGGAATGTTGACCGAAGGCCCCATCAAGGCTGCATGCAATGGAAAAGGGAAATTTATGAAAGGAAGATTGAGAAGCAGGAAAAATATCAGAAACCTGCTATGTCCTTCCTTGTCTTTGCAAGTGCAGAAGGAAAGGTCACCTATTTGTTAGGAATCCTAGAGAAGAAACCCTCGTGCTAGAAGGAAGTTGGAAATGATGATTTAGAAGGTCCCTTCTAGTTCTATGCTTCTAACAAGAAATTGAGAAGTGGAATTGATTCCGGAGACCCAGAGTCATTAGGAAAGACCTGATCATAAAGGAGGGAGGGGATGCAGCTAACGGTGAAGTGAGCCATAGAGTAGCTATGGTGGTTCAGTGGACTGATCACTGGCATTGGTCATAGAATGTCATGGGCATTGAGGCATCATGGATGGGTTTTGGACTAGGCAGTTTGATCTGGTAGTTGTTGGTAGAATGAACTAGAGAAAGGCAGGACCAAGGGTAGGGGGGTGGTCAGCTGTTGTTTTGAAGGCCTGAGCCAGGGTGACAGCAGCAGGAAGGGAAAAGAAGGAGCAGATGAGGAGGCATTTCTATGGCAGTTTCTGCAGAACTCACAGGGCAAGAGGAGCGTGAGAGAAAGGGGTCAGGAGTGACTTCGGGTTTAAAACCTAGAGATTTAGGAAAATGAAAGATGATAACTTCAAATTAAGACATATTGATTTTGAGGTCCTGGATATCAATTACTATGAGCTTGAAGCTTAGGGAGAACTGTCAAGCCTAAAAATCATAGATTTTGTATCCCCTCATGTAGAGATTGCACTTGAGGTTATATGAGTAGATGATTTTCTGTGAGGACAATGTATAATGCAAAGGGGCAAATATGTCTTTTTAGAAGGAAGTAATCACTAAGAACTAGAGTCACTAGAAATCATTAAAGGAATAATGAAACCAGAACTGGCTTTTAAAGGAGCAGAAAGGGAGAAGGAATTCCACTAATAGATATATTTATAACTAGGATTGATTAGGAAATTTAAATATTGGGTTGATCTGAGTGATTGTTGCATTTAAAAATTGGATTGACCTCCATGATTCCTCTAAAAAAATGATGATTATTATTCTGCCACCCATCTGCTCTATGCCATGGTTACAGATAGAGGCAAGGAAGAAGTGAGATATGAAATAAGTTAGTAGATGAAGAACACAGGAGACCTACTGACTTGTAGACTTGTGGGTCTGCTGGGATACTGACTGGAGGGCTGAAAGGATGGACAGTGCTCCTGATGAGACAGCGGGACACATGACAGGCAGAGCTCACAGTCCTAAGATTATGAATTTAATATCCGCGAGACAGTGCAATTGGTGAAGGAAACAATAACAACACACCCCCATACCAGTGGCCTCTAGTGGAAATGTGGAATTGGGTTTCAGGGAATGTCGATATATACCATGTATTTATTATGTCCAATAGATATTATAAATAAGATAATATTTGTTAGAAATATATATATTAGATTGGATGAAAATCAGTGGCATATTCACCCAATTTATTTCCAGAGGAGTGTGATGAATGGGGCTGCTGGCAATAGCACATAAATCTTGCCCAGAAAGTGGAAATGTATCAGGGATACTTTGTGTTTTGAGCCAGACTAAGTTGATTAATGTTCTGGAAAAAAATGTGGACACATTATTGCTGTCAAAGGCATTACCTGAGAAAGGACGCGTGCTTGGGCAGTGACTTCACTGGTCACCGGGGGAGTGTGGCATGTTAATGGCCACCAGCAAGAGAACATGTTGACAGCTTGAAGAGGAAACTGAACTGGTTGCTAGCACGGCCTTCAAACATTTCTTCTTTGTAACTTGGAAGAGAGCTTTTATTTCTGAAGTGTGTACACATTTGCTAATTCGGTATTTTGTGGCTTGAGTCCTGTCTCTTTCCTCTGCCCCGTGGGTATTTATGCCACTTGTTGGCCAAGGCTGTTGAGCTGGGAGGCTGTGCGAGAGGATGCTTGGTGGCCTTGGCCTTTGAAATGGGACCAGGCTCATGAAGGGTCCAAGCATGATGAGGAAGGTCAAGATCAAAGCACACCAGGCACTCCGCACCCACCCCCTTGGGGAAGTACTTTCAGAATACATCATCTTGACATCCAGGAGAAACGAAGGAATGGGAGGGGTGATGGAAAGTGTAAACTTGCCTGATCGCACTGGGGGCTAATAATTAGGCAGGCGAACTAAATGCTGGGGGGTGGGGGGGGGTGGGGGGATGTAGAAAAAGGAGCAAAGGAAAGGAAAACAACCAAACCCGAGATGACATAGAAGCAAAGAGAATCAGTGTTATCAAGCCCTGGGCAACTGTCACTTCTGACAGCAGAGTGATGGTTGTCCCTGTCTCACATTACCTGCACGGCAGGAGGTGTCATCTGCTTTCTTCCATTATTCAGCCTCCTACGCACACCTGCTTTGTTTACTAACGCTGGTGTGCAGCTTGGCAGGTCTGCTCCCTCTCCTCTTCATGCCATTCCAAGGATATAGAAATAACCCTTAGAAAAACCCTTTGTGAGAATTCCACTCTGGTCTGCAAATCCCGGAGTTCTGGTCTCCCTGAGTGGGCAAAGGCGGCCTGGCTGCCCCCAAGTCCATGGCTTCGCTGGTGTTGTTTCTTAGATGCCAACTAAACCACAGCGCAGAGTCAAGAGAGACCCATATTAGTGATCCTTCCTCTTTTCCCCACAAAGATCCTTCCCCCTAGGACTGATTCAATTTGTTGGCCCTAGAATCGATCATTTCTAGTCTGAATGGAGGTCTAGTCTGAAAATTAGTGTACTTACTGAAGATGAGCTAATTATTTTAATTTGCTCCAAAGCTTCTGTCAGGCTGTCTTCAATCTCAGAGTCATCCAAGGAGAAGAGGTCCCCGGCTCGGGAAAGATCTTTCTGTCCCAAGACCAGTCTGAACAGGTGATGCATGGTGAGGAGTTTGATGGTCAATGGACTTTGTGTAGGCCCAGGGCCATGCGTCCGGTTATCAGAGGTTAGTAAGGCAAAAACATGTAGCAGGAGGTATGCTTTGTATTCCTTGAAAGATCATTTTTCTCCAGACGTTGAGGTCTTCTTTGACACTCTCTGCAAGAGAAACAAATGACCCAATGTAGCCATTAGTTGAAAAACATGACCTCAGAATGTGAACTTGGTGCCCAGAGAAGGGGGAAAAAAAAACCCCTTTGGAAATGTGCATAGAGAAGTGATTTTCAACCTTTTGCATCTTGTGGCACACATAGACTAACTACTAAAATTCCGCAGCACACCGAAAAAATGCATTTTTTCCTGATCTTACAAAAAATAGGTATAATTTTGAATCATTCACAATGGACGGCTATTGTTATGTTGGCTATTGCCATTTGTTTTTCTTTGACAATCTGAGGGAAAAGAGGTCAGTGCCCCTGACTAATGAGCCAGGTACTGAATGTTTTAAAGTTATTGTGGCACACGGGTTGAAAACCACTGGCATAGAGTAACAGATTCCGGCTTGATATCTTCATATGATATTTCCTTATTTTTTTGTCTCAAACATCCTAGAAAAATTATTAGCTTTATCCAGAATTTAATTTGAGCCGTAAAAAGCAACATAAATGCCACATTTATTTTTTTTTCCTTTCTATGTATGGTACTTCTCCTTTTTTTCTCATGCCACAGGGAAACGAGTGGATAAGCAACAAAGATGCCTAACACTTGCTGGAATTCCCACAAACAGATTCCCATGGAAACCAAACAGAAAAGGGTAAGGCAAGGAAGGGAAGAACATAGACCCACTGCCTGGTTTCCTCTCTTTTCCTGGACATGGAAACCAATACTTACCCTCTTGTCTGGGCGTCTCTGCTATATTAATCGTAGAAGCTGCCCCAACCCTCAGTCCAGAAGATGACCTCAGTACTTGCCCTATTCTTATACCCTCCCTGAACAAGTAGCAGTGAAATAAAGGACTCTTCCTAGGAGTGTGCATCCAGATAAATCTGGACAGAATGTGAGCATGAACTTGAGCATTGAACTTGAAGATAGCATTTCACTGCAGGCTGAAGGAGCAGGGTTTTGGGATCAGGCAGTCCTCCCTCTATTCCCACAGTGGAAATAATAAAGTCCCACTCTACTTCTCACTCAATTAACAGTCCAAAGAGAGTAGGGAAATGGCACCAATTAAATACCTGACTATTCTCATCAGCTCCCTTCTGGGCCTAATAAAATCACAGACCAATCGCACTGCGGAGATCTTGGCCGTTATTTAATGGCCAGGGAGGTTTAATGACTTCACCAAGGCCCCATGGTAACTGTACCAGTGCTGTTTTCCTGATTTCAGGCTGGTGGGCTTTCCCACGATTTACAGTGGAGTCATCTCGTACATGCAAGTCACTTACAAATGCAGCCACACGCACGGAGAGTAAGAACTGGCAATGATTCATTTAATACAGAGGTCTTCAAACTACGGCCCGCGGGCCACATGCAAATACAAATATTGTATTTGTTCCCATTTTGTTTTTTTACTTCAAAATAAGATATGTGCAGTGTGCATAGGAATTTGTTCATAGTTTTTTTTTTTTTTAAGCTATAGTCCGGCCTTCCAACGGTCTGAGGGACAGGAAATTGGCCCCCTGTTTAAAAAGTTTGAGGACCCCTGATTTAATATAAGCAATAGGCAACTCTGACAGTCATTTTACTCTGCATGTGCTTCACAGAATGAGTGTGAAAAGGATTAGGGGAGCCTGTTGCTTCCTGGGCCATCTCAGACAACCCTTCTGAGCTATCACTGTGGGAGCACCTCTCTATGCTGAATGCAACTTTAAAGTTTAAAGACACATACTTTCTATGCAATGTGGTCTCTAAACACAAGCCAAATACATTCTCAGTGCTATTCCAAAAGATGCAATTCATAGGCCTTTGAAGAGATTTCAAGGGTAATATGGCCTACATGCAACTTTTACAATACCTACCAGCTTTAGAAAAATGACACCCAATATTTATACTGCACGTGCTTGTCTATGCGCCAGGTACTGTTCCAGATGCTAAGTAAACATTAACTCATTTAACCTCAATAATAACTATATGAGGATTATAACCTTGATAATAACTATATGGCAGGTGAGGAACCCAAGGCATTAAATAACTTGCCCAAGCCACACAGCTAGTAAACTGGGGAGCTAGATTTTGAGCCCAGAGTGCTAAATTCCAAGTTCATAACCATTGTGGCATATTGATTCCTTGTGAGGCTGCTATTAGGAATAAAGGCCCTCAGAGCATTAGTGACATTTGAGGATGAAGAGATGGGTAGAGTCTTAAGAAAATGAACTCTTCCCTCCTGCATTGACCCTACAACCCTGCCCATCTGTGCTCTGGGGTTTAGGCCAACCAGGGAGCAAGAGACTCACAAGGAAGAGAAGCGCAGAGGAAGAGAAATGAAGGAGAGTGGTAGGGAAGGTTTAGGGAGGGGCGTAAAGAAAGAGGGGTGAGGGTCCTACAGAGAAATTTGCACCCTGGCTAATGTGGAAAGGTGAATTACAAGATCTACAAGAAAACATAGAAAAATTGGGATACTTTTCCCCCTGAATTTTCTCCTTAACACAGTCTGTGCCCTCCCCCTCCCCCCCTTAGACATTTATAGTGACAGAGTCTCAGAGAAATAATATTCAGGAAAGTAAGACATTGGATGGAAATGACTTTACCTTGACCAGTCAGCTTCTTGGTCAATATCTGGCATTTCCTGAATCAGACTCAGCTGCCCCACACATCAGAGTCGGAGCTCTGAGAAGGAGCAGAAATACCAGTGGGGGGAGAGGAGCACCCACAGTGACAGCTGGCGAGGAGCCCCATACACGCTCCCACCTTCAGCTGTTACTCTTGAATGTCCATCATGTGCCAAACATTATTGTGCAGCACACAGCTGCACATGAAAACGTTCACACATCCAGGGTGGGGAAGGGACGGATGAGACTTATACCCAACATTCTACAACGCAGGGATGGCCCAGAGAAAAGATTCCTGTGTACTGTAAACGTTTAGGGAAGTACAAGGGTGAGAGAGCTCTGTCCTAGGGAAAGATGATAAGCAATGGCTTTGTGGAGGAAGTGGCGTTTGAGCCAAACCTTTTAGAATATGCTTCATTCAATGCATGTGTCCTGAGTACACACTAAATCAACTTCTTATCTGAGGTTCAAGTCACAGACTGGGCACTCAGTGGTTTTGGAACTTTTGGCTCATGCTTTTCCCTTCCTTGAGCCTCAGTTTCTTGATCTGCAAAATGGGGCTAATACATGCCTAGTCTATCTCATCTGGTTATTTCGAAGATCAAAGCTGCTAACAGGTAAGAGTTGGTTGTAAAATAATGACACCAACAGTTGATGCTTAGCGAATGTTATACATGTGTCAGGTACTACTCCAAGTACTTCTCAAAAACCGAGTAACTAACTTCATTCACAGGACAATTCCATGTGATGAGAAACTGATGTTCAGAGAGGAAAATAACCAGCCCAGGGTCACATGGAGAGTAAGCTGCAGAGTCAGGGTGGGGGGTGGGGGTCGGGGGGGCGGGGAGGCACTAGGCCGGCCACGACAAAGCCCGCTCGGGGCTGTGTACAGTGGTATACACGACCCTGTGTGATCATTATTCAGCTGCCTCCCTTCCCATCAGTCCTCATTTAAAGTGCATCCCACATGCTACACTACACCATCCTCTCCTGGATAAGGATCAGCAAACACGTTATTTATTTTTCAGCAGCTCCGGTCAATGTTTTGCTCAAGTGTCTGGTCTCTTTGCAACGGCAGAGAAAGCCAGACCAGATCAAGTTCCACCTCGTCTTCTGGGAAACCCACTAGCCTTCTCAATGGCATTGCCCGGTGGCCTATCCGCATGCACACAGACGCACCCACCAGACACACGCAAGCACGCACATGTGCACACACATGCACATATAGGCACACACTCAGATACTTTCTATACACCAAGCTCTTTCTTGACACTTTCTTCTCTTAGTTCCCCCATCAACCATGCAGGTAGGTATTATTACCAAAGAGGAAGCAGGACTGGGGAGATTAAACATCCTGTCCGAGGGTCTACCCAGAGCCAAGATTCACGTCCAAGTAGGTCAGCCTCCAAATCTCGCACTTTTGGAATTACAAAAAAATCTGGCTTATGAAATTCCCTCTTACTCCCAACTTTCACGCTCATAATTTCTCTTTCAAGCATTTCAGGGAGCCTAATCTGAAGTCCACTTTCTCATTATTTAGTATATACTTTTCAGCAGGTATTGGTTGACAAGTCAGGTTTCTGTAAGGAGAAATAGACACCACAAAAGGAGAAATGATTCTGCACCCAGCACGACACACGTCCGGGAGTCCCAGCTCTCCCCGCAAACTCAGTTTACCTGCATGCTACTCCCCAAGGCGCGCTTGCTCTTACTTAGCTGTTGGTTTGGGCAGGAGGGTTCAGGCAGCGGACTCCCAGGGCACAGCGAGCGGAATCCACTCAGCGCAGTGAACCTGAAGCTGTTCATTGCGGTGCCAGTGCCTGGTGAAAGAATCCCAGGAATGCAGCCCGATGCCACCGGCAGCAGCTCCAGAGCCGGTCAGGTGACAGGCTGCCCCTCACCCAGTGGACAGAGAACTGCCTCTGAGCGAAATGCTGTTTCCTGGGGCGAAACATAAAGCCTGCTCCAGTAGACTTGTTTTTAACAGAGAAAACAAAATTCCCTGTGTTCGTGAAAATCTATACTTTCCCGGGGAAGAATGGGGGGTACTGGGGGGAGAAGCCACGCAGGAAACATGGTTTCAACAGGAACTCAAGCAGGTGACTGGAATGGCTATGGGGAGCCCTTGCACAAAGCCCGGGGAAGAAAGAGTTGTAACTTAATTAACACCTCCCTCCCTCTGGAGATTTCACACTGGGAGTTGGAAACACTGAGCGTTTGTCCTGTAGGAGCCACAGCTCCTGAGGAAGCCATCCTCTTGTTCTGCCTCTAGAGCAGCGATCTTCACCCTTTTCCATCTCATGGCAACACAAACTAATTATTGGAATTCTGCAGCACACCAAAAAAATGTATTTTTTTTTTTTTTTGCTGATCTGACTAAAAAAAAAATAGGTATAATTTTGATTCATTCCCGCCAGATGGCTATTGTTGTGCTGGCTGTTGTCAATTTTTTTTTTTTTATACTTGACAATCTAAGGGAAAAGAGGTCAGTGCCCTTGGCATAGCATGTTTTAAAAATTCCTGCGGCACACGGGGAGACTAATACTGCTGCTCTAGATTAATACTGCTGGAAGTTTAAGAATGCAGGAAGTTGCAAATAAGCGGAACAAACTTACTCCACAAAAATGCACACAGCAGGTTCTCGAATAATGTCCTTTCTTTCAACATCCGTTTTGTTACAATATTGATTACTAAGGAATTCAAGTCCCAGCCGGGGAGGCCCCTGTCTGTGTGGAGTATGCAAGTTCTTTCCAACATCCATGTGGGTTTTCTCCCACAGGAAAATGTGTACATGAGGTGAATGGGCTTGTTTACATTGTCCCAGACTGAGTCTGCATGTGTGTGAGAGCGCCCCCCAGTGGAAGGGCATCTGTCCAGGCTGCCTCCTGCCTTGCATGCTGATCTGCTGGGAGGGGTTGCTGCCATGGGGACCCTGAACTGGAACAAACGGTTTGGAAAATAATGATCTGACTTGTTTTTATTAATCTTTCTTAAATGTATGTGTAGCTCACATTTATTTCAATGGTTATTATTAGAAATGTTTTGGGTCTTTATTTCAAAGCTTGGTATGTTTTTGTGACCAGATCTATGCCATAGGAATTTAACCCTTGTGTATAACAATTAGCCCATGGTGAAATTGGTTTTGTTATACCTCATTTTGATGAAAGTTGCCTTTTCCAAGAATCTATCGATGACCTTAAGTGAGAACTTACTGTACCCTCTTTCCCCCACTTTATTTTCTGGAAAATTCTTCATAAAAATCCATTTGGACCAGATATATCAATTTGTACTTTAAATATTGCAGGGAAAATGTTTATCCTGCTTGACATATTGATACTTCGGAGGAGAAAAAGGTACCACAATCCTCTTTTATTGTTTCAGTGATTAACTGAATTTTCTGAAAGTGTTTTAAACTGTATAATTCTCTATCCCCATTTTGCCTGTTCCTATAGTAAGTCTCCTACCCATCAAATCACCTATGTGCTGGTAAAGTGTAGGGGAAGCTGTGCTGTAGATAAATTCATCTGTGTGATCAATAAGATGTGGGTATTGTGGATGTCTTCCCAGAGTGCTACCCAGCAAAGGTGTGTGGTCAGATGGCCGCACACC
This sequence comes from Myotis nattereri, assembly GCF_964212035.1. Classification (NCBI taxonomy): domain Eukaryota; kingdom Metazoa; phylum Chordata; class Mammalia; order Chiroptera; family Vespertilionidae; genus Myotis; species Myotis nattereri. The sequence goes on from NC_138077.1 coordinate 22,126,023, forward strand.
CGCCATTGAGCCGGCCCATAGGCTCCAGACCTCATACAGCTTCCTAGAAATTTGGTGATCAATTATATTTTTATGACATCAACACAGAGAAATGTCCCCTCAAAGAATTTCTTTTATAAAAATGGAGAATCTGGCCATCTGTGAGTAGGTGTATTCTTTTATTAGTAATTCTTTCTGGCTTAAAGATAGTGTTAACATCTCTTCCTTTCATGGATAATCTCTATTTCTTTAGCATTCATTCTTTTTCACCCTCTTCATTTCTAATAGTTCTTATCACTAGATTTTATCCAATTTTCTTACATGTTTAAAAGAGTGTAGGGTCCAGACTTGGACACTATGGGACCCCAGTGAGAAGTGGGAACCTGGATACAATTGAGCTCGGCTATGCCATTGCCTGCAGTGTAAACCTGGGCAGATTAATTAACCTCCCCAAGCCTCAGGTTTCTTATCTGCAAGGGTTGTTGGGGGGTTTAATGAGATTATGTGAAGCATTTAGCACAGACCTTGGCAGATAGCAACCACACAAGAAGTGACAGCAATTATATCCTTAAAAGTATTATCCTTACAGGCAGGCCATTCTTCTGTTAACTTGTCCCTTTGCCATCCCTCTTAAAAACTAATGCACCAGTGTGCCGATACCTAACGTTGAGTGGACCATGTTAAAGGTGCCCAGGCGTTCCCATTTGTGCCATATTTACATCCTACTTGTATTCTCCCTCGATCTTCAATCTGGGTACATCATGAACTATCTTGAATGCGTCCCTATTGTTTTAGTTTTTTGCAAACTTACCTTGTTCCCTGGAGAGAAAGCCTTACTGTGGCACTATGCCAAGCAGTCACAGTGAGGAGGGAGTGTAAAATTCCCTTCAGGACACCAGAAAGAATGTTCTTTAAGACTTTTCAAAGTGACCTACACTCAATGGATGCTAATAAAAAATTGCTGGCTTGCACGAGTAGATTCTGCTAAATGGAAATATAGGAAAACTCAGGAAGCCAATTTATGCTGAAGAAATCCTCTAGCATCCATCCCCAGATTCATATGTTCCCTGGTGTCTTCGCTTCTAGCATAACAATATTTATTCATACCATGCCTTGGACAACACTATTGTGCATTAAAAAATATCTCACTTCATTAAAAATCCCCACTGATTAGCATAGACCCACTTGGGTTCTGGAAAGGTTTCGATAACGTTCTCTGATAGATTTTCCCTTGAAAGAAAGGATTACAGATTCTTTTCAAGGAGCATCTTTTTCACACCGTGTGAAAGCACTGAAGGCGTTCCCATGGGAATTGGCCGCATACTTTCAGCCCTTTCCACAAGATGTCCATTGTTCCCTGGGCGGCTCTTGGGTTCCGCTGCCACTACATGTTGCTACACTTCCCTTCCACTGCAGTGTAAAGCAGAGGCTGGGTATTCCACCTGATGCTAAAGAACTGTCCTTGGGCTTGTTGCTAGGACTCATATAGTTCTACGCTTGTAGGAGGCTTGCCACCATAAGCACACAAAAAATAGGCAAGAGCTCAAAAACCATATTTAAATTGGAATATGTATTGCAACTTGCTGAAACAGAAATAGATAGGAAACATTTTTCTTCATGGAGAATGAGGGAAACATCTTCAAGGCTAACCAACTTTCTAAACCAAGAATGTGTGATCTGTCATCATAATGTCATAGTGTCTCCACTTTCACCAGTGAAGTTGAACTTTGCAGGTCATATTTGTTCTGGAATTGATATGCATCTTGTTAAAACTTTTAATTCAAATTTTGTAGGTTTATTTTTCCAGAAAGCATACCCCAACTCTCAAATTACAGGGAAAATTCAATTTTAAATGTATCTTTATTTACACTTAAATTGCATATATCAAATAACTGCATGTCCAATTCCAACAATGCCTTAAGTGTTTTTTTTTCTATTCTTTACATTGAAAACATTTGTAAATGTCATGAAATCCAATGATTGATTACTATCGCTATTTGAACAAACAAAATACATATTTAAAAGAACAAAAGAGTGGTTAGATTTGATGATGATTTCTAAGATATCCTAAATATCAGTGGGAAAAGTGACAGCAACAACAATCAGTAACGATGACTGTCCTGCTCAGTGGCTGTCATGATGCTACTGAATTTTCGTTGAAAGCCATAGGCAGGGTCAGTCTCTTTGCGGGTTGCAAAATGTTCCTGGAGGTTAACAAAAGCACGAAATGGAAACGCGCCTGCACTATTATGGAGTAAAACAAAACTGCACAAAGAAGCACAGTGTTTGGCTCTTTAGGCCTAGAGACATGTTATTAATAACCCACAGAGAGGTGGCTTTTTTACCCATAGAACTGGAAAGCGCGCATACAGGCCAGTGCGCTTTATCTGCATAAGCAGCCAGCCCCTGGGAGTTCCCCTGCCCAGCTCCAGCAGCCCACCCCTGTCTCACGGAAGCTTCTGGCATTTACTTTAATTAGCTTTTGTTTTTGCTGAACAAAAGGACAGGAGAGAGGACAGCCATACCTCTTAGCACAGGACACTCTGGCCATCATAGGGAAGAGAAGGCAAATGCCTCATCTGTAGAGCAGTTCGTCTGGACCCCGGGACCATCACGCTCAGACGCAGTCTGGTAGCCCCTGTCCCGTCCGGTCCTGGTGACAGCAGCCGCGCTGCCCTGTGCTGCTTGTCAAGGCTGCGGAACACTGGCTTCTCCCCTGGACTCACCGTGCAGAATCGGGCAAATGAGTAACTTCTACTCCCTCTCCCAAACTTCTGCCTAGAGCTAACAGTTGGCACAGAGCTTTGCTTATTTCTACGGGAGATTTACAGAAGCTTTTCTGAGCAAATCAGTGTTGGAAAGAATTACAAGATTTGCCTAACAGCCAGTCATTTAACTTCTGTTAATGAATAACCCACTTTAAGGAATCAAGGAAGTTTTAGGTTAATAACAGATGTGGGCCTTTTTTTATCAGGCAGGCATCAGTAAAAAGGCTTGGGGAGGGATGGAGAGAGGAAAGTAGGGAAGGAAGATAGTATTTAAGCAAATTTGATGGAAATAATATACCACAAGAGAAGGAAAATGGCTACGTATGCTATTGATACTGCTAATGAAACACTGAACTAAAGGAAGCACTAGGGACTTTTCCAAGCTGGTACTGTTCCTCCTTGCACCCGTCCACATTGCTAATTCACTCCCTTTTACCATCCAAATATAGAACTCCTCCTTTCAGGTTTAACACAGGAGGGATCCCTTACCAGCAGTCCTGTATCGTCTTACATCCCTATCTCTCTTCTAAGAAGATTGCTTTTCAACCCCCCAAAGCTTAAATTAACTGGCGGTACCCGTGGGTTGTTACATCTAGAGGCTCCCTCTCTCCTTTTAAGTGTACGACACGGGCTTTCTCCCCTTGTTGGTCCGAGGTTTTGCCTACACATAGAGTGATAGACTATTTGCGAGCCATTCTAACCAGCTTTCAGTCAAACTACGTGTGTGCCTGCGGTGGGGGAGAGTAAGGTGTACAACTGGAAATATCAATATTCCCGTGTCATTGGCAACACACTGCTAGCAAATAAATTGCTGGCTCAGTTAAAAGGCATATTTATAAGGTAACGAGGAATTTTTTGTGTGTTTACCACCCAATAGCCACTTATCTTACTTCTGAAAAAAATTGCACCCAAATTTCTCTTGGGAAACAGTGTTTGGCAGATTTGACTCACATAGCCAGATTGGGTCTTAGCTAGTCAGAGAAAGTGCATTCCCCTGACCAGGGGAGGGGTGTGACTCCTTCCAGCCCTATGGGAGTCATGACAGATACGCATGTTTGGCTTTAGTGGGACAGAGTCAATCCTGCTGGGCTTGATCAGAAGAAAATATGAGGACCAGTCACGCTTGCCATTTTGCCACCAAGAAAGCAAATCTGAGTGACTTCATTTGGGCCCCTTGAACCAGCTACCCCTGATGTTGACATGACCTACCCTTTACTGTAAGCCAGTTCTCTACTAGCTTAAGGAATTCTAGATTGGGCTTTCTGCCAGTTGCCATTAAAAAAGTTCTACCCAACAGAATCAGTGAAACCTAGGTTTGTGGGCGGGCTCTTCTGGGTCCCCACAGGGCAGCTCCTTGCAAAGGAAATGAACTAGGAGACTCATTAGAAACTAACTATGACAAACGAGTCCCTTTCATGGCAACCACAGGCTTCCACAGACAACCAGTAGAGACCAGAAAGGCTTGAGAAAGAATGTGGTCATTCAGTGTACCCGAAAGTGGAATTTTCCAAATTAATTCTTCTTAACTACATGTTCAGTTCCTCAAATACTTCCATTCTAATCACCTAGACTTGTTGGTGGTTCTGAGCCACATACCATTTGACCTCAATAAACCTGACCATGAAATCCATCCATGCATGCACAATTTTCATACATTCCTTTGGGTAATTAGTTTCACAGACTATTGCTCTATTTTTATCCCCCTGCCCCCTGCTCCTGCCCCCACGCCATCTTTGGTAAATTTGAAATAAAGAACATTCTCTTTAACCACAAAGTCAGACTAAGGTGCTTCCCTTATGGCAATTATATATATTCTAAAGCAACTTTAAATGGGTAAGCTACATATAAACACAGAATTCCTGGACGGTTTCATTTTCTGAAAGTAACTTTTCTTACCTGAAACCTGTGACAGTCCTTCAGGTACACCATTTTTGTGTTCAGCCACCCAGCATTGCAAGAGCCCATTACAGGGCACAGAAAAACTCAGACATGTCCAGGAACTCCCTGGAAAACTTGAAGCCCAGATGGTTTCATTGGTGTATTCTATAGAAATAAATAATACCAATTGTATGAAATTGTTTCAGAAAGTTTATTTCACAATAAGATGCTTTGAGAACTATTCCTATATGAATTATAAAGAAATATCTATAGACTAGAGGCCTGATTTACGAAATTCGTGCAAGGGGCTTGGCCCTCACAGCTGTGGCGGCTTGCCTTGGCCCTTGCAGCCCCGGCTTCATCTGGAAGGACGTCCGGCTGTCTGGCCTAATTAGCATATTACACTTTTATTATTATAGACTAGAGGCCCAGTGCACAAAAATTTGTGCACTCGGGGGGGAGGGGGGGTCCCTCAGCCCGGCCTGTGCCCTCTCGCAGTCTGGGACCCCTCGGAAGATAACGACCTGCTGGCTTAGGCCTGCTCCCGGGTGGCAGAGGGCAGGCCCAATCCCTAGGTGCAGCCCCTGGTCGGGCTCAGAGCAGGACCGAATGGGGAGTTGGGGTGCCTTCCCCTGTCATGCACAGAGCAGGGCAGATTGGGAGGTTGTGATGCCACCCTCAGTCACGCTCAGGATAGGGCTGATTTGGGGGTTGGGGTACCGCCTCCTGTCACACTCAAGGCAGGGTCGATGGGGAGGTTGCGGCGCCACCCCCTGTCATGCACAGAGCAGGGCTCATCAGGAGGGTTGGTGCTCTGTACCCTGTCATGCACAGAGCAGGGCCAATCAGGGGGTTGGGGCACCTTCCCCTGTCAAGAACAGAGCAGGGCGGATAGGGAGGTTGTGGCCCCACCCCCTGTCACACACAGAGCCACAGGGCGATCAGGGGGTTTGGGCGCTGCCCCCTGTCATGCTGATCCTGGTGCCGGGAGGCCTCTCGGCTCGGCTGATCCCGGTGCTGGGAGGCATATTACCCTTTTACTATATAGGATAGAGGCCTGGTGCATGGGTGGGGCTGGCTGGTTTGCCCTGAAGGGTGTCCTGGATCAGGGTGGGGGTCCCCACTGGGGTTCCTGGCCAGCCTGGGTGAGGGGCTGAGGGCTGTTTGCAGCTGGTCACACACCCTTCAGGGTGGGGGTCCTCACTGGGGTGCCTGGCCAGTCTGGGTGAGGGGCTGAGGGCTGTTTTCAGGCCGAATGAAGCTCCCAACTGCTCCTTTTTTTCTTTTTCTTTTTTTTTTTTCTGGGCCAGCTTTAGCTCTGGCTCCAGCTCTGAGGCCTCTGCTGCTGAAAGAAGGTATCTGGTTTGTTTAGGTTCTATAATCAAAACTCTGTATCATCTCCAGCTCTGAGATCCCAGGCTCACTGAAAGCAGGTTTCTGGGGTTTTGTTTAGCTTCTATATTTGTTACAATGTTTCTTAAACTGCAAGCTCAGAGGCCGGCAAGGCAGGCGGGGAACGTTGGAGTCCTCCGTCACTGAAGCAAGCAAGCTTCATGTTAGTTTCAAGCTGCCTGGCTGCCGGCCGCCATCTTGGCTGGCAGTTAATTTGCATATCTCGCTGATTAGCCAATGGGAAGGGTAGCAGTCGTACGCCAATTACCATGTTTCTCTTTTATTAGATAGGATGTGTATAGTGGCAGATAGCATTTCATCCTATGAATATAGCACATTTTGTCCATCCAGTCCTCTACTGATAAAGTTGTAAGTGGTGTGCAGGATTTTACTGCATTGTTGGGGCTGAAAGAACACGTTTGAGCTAGGCTGCTTGGCTTCACAACCAGTCCTACCATTTATTAGCCATTTGACTTTGGGCCACAATCCTAACCTTATTATTATTTTTTTTAGGGCGGGGGGTGGTCAGGGTTTATATTTCTTTCTAAAAGGCAAGGATATTCATTGTACCTACCTCCTAGAGTTGTTATGAGGGTTAGCTGGGATAATATTTGGAAAGTACTTAGAGCCAGACTGGAATGTAGTAAGTGCCACGTGAGTGTTTGTTAAATACACACTCGAAGGAACATCTTTGCAAGTGCTTCCTGGTGCAGAGCTGCAGGAATTTGCCTAGGATCCATACCAAAGTGAAATTACTGGGTTGGAGGGTATGCACATTTTTCATTTTACTAAACACTGCCAACTTACACCCTAAACTGTCAGTACCAACCAATAGTCCCACAAGAGGGGCACAGCTTTGTCACATGCCTGACAACACTCAACAAAGACTCTTTAATTTGACCTATTTAATGAAAATCTATCTTTTTTTTGTACTAATTTGCCATTCCAGGTAAGTGATGAAATTCAACACATTTCATATTCTGAATATATCCATAACTCCTCTTCTTTTAAATGTCTGTTTAGACTCATATTCTTTCTGTGGACCTGTAGGGAGTGTCTTTTCCTTACTGATTTGAATAAGTGTTTTATGTTTTGTAGATTCTAAGGCTTTGTCGGCTACATACATTGCAATTAAATTTAACTTATGCTTCACCTTTTTTTGGGGGGGAGGGCACTTGTATTGAAAATTTTTGTTTTAATTTAAAAAATGTAATACATTCACATAGTTCAAAATTTAAAGACATATACTAGTATTAAAAGGTGTACAGTGAAAAGATACCCACAAACCCCTGATCCCGATCTACTTAGTTTCTGCCTGAACTTCTGTTACAAGAGCCAACAAATATCCTTTCAAAATGTCTTAATTTGAATATAAATAGCTACTTTCTTTCCCCAATTTTACATAAATGGCAATTTGCTATATATACTCATTTCTGTATATTGCTTTAACCACTTTATATCTTGGTGCTTTTTCCATATTGGCATATAGAGAGCTTGCATCTTTTTTTTAAAGCTGCATATTATTTACTGTATGGATATGACATAATTTATTTAATAATTGGTATTTGGGTAATTTCAACCTTTATTCCTAAATATAAAACAGTAATTTAATTAATTTATTTATTAATTTATTTATTCATTTTAATCCTCATCCAAAGATATTTTTCCATTGATTTTTTTTTAGAGAGAGTGGAAGAGAAAGGGAAAGACAAAGAGAAATAGAAATGTGAGAAAAACACATTGATTGGCAGGAGCCCTGACCAGGGCCCTCCTGCATGAACCCTGACCAGGGCCTGGGCCACAGCCGGCAACTGAGGTATGTGCCGCCATAATCAAACCTGGGACCCTTGAGTCCACAGGATGACTCTCTATCCACTGAGCCAAACTGGCTAGGGCTAAAGAGTAAATTAAAACAGAAGATTTTTGCTTTTAAAACATTACCTTTTCTTTTATAGTTTGCACTTTTTACTTCTTATTTCAGAAAGCCTTCTCTATCCTGAGTTCATAAAGATAGATAATTCTTCTATATTTTTTCTGAAATAGGTATTTTTTCATACTTCGATTTTAATACAAAATTTATGTTATTTATAATGTGAAATAAAAATCTGGTTTTATATGTGTCTATATACCAAATACAGTATATATATATATAATTTTTCTAACATAATTTTTAGTTTGTTTTTAGCTCATTGATTTATAATACCAGTGATTTATGATTTATGATACCAGTATGACCTGTTATATTCCAAGTTTACATATATGTTTGGGTCTAGTTCAAGAGCCTCTGTTATGTCCCATTGGTCTATCTGTTTTCCTCTGTGCCAATATTACACTGTTTTGATGATCTTACCCTTTAATGCTCTATGTCTTCATATTGTATGAAAAGATTCACCCTTCTTTCTTCTTTCTTTTTAAAATTATCTTAGTGATTCTTTGACCTTTACAATACTTTGACCACATACATGTTAGACTCAGTTAATCATTTCACAGACATCAACTTGGGATCTTGAGTAGAATTGTAATTAGATTTGTATGGATTGTAATGAATTGCACTGTATATAGGTTATTTGGGAAGTATTAATGTTTTTTCAAATGTTGATTTAAGAAATTCATGAAAAATGTAAAATTTCTACTTATTCTAGTCCTCTTTTATGTTCTTCAATAAACAATTACATATTTTTTTCATGAAGCTCATGTACATACTTGTAGAGTTCCTTTTACTAAGTACTTTATAGTTTATGTGTTGTTGTATCTTTTTTGTGGTTCTGTTTCTTCTATTACATTTTCTATTTTGTTATTCCTGTGTGAGGGAACCTTAATAATTTTTGTATACTGATTCACAGCCTTGTTGAATACTATTATTAATTTTAAAGGTTTGTCTGTAGAGTCTCTTAATGTAGACAGTCTTATCATCTCTATATAATAACAGTTTTATCCATTCTAATTCATAGATTTCTTCATTTGTATCTCCTACCTTGCCACTAGTTATTTCAAAGAACCAGATTCAGTTCTTTTTTAATCAGTCCTTTTAAAAAAATTCCTATTGCATTAACTTCTGCTTCTATATCCACTGTTTCTTTTCCACAAATGTTAATGGGTTAAAATTTTCCCAAAGCCTCTTGGACGACTATTTAGCTTACTCATATTCTTTTTACTTTTCTTTAAAATTCTCTTTAACCCCGTCTGGCATGGCTCAGTGGTTGAGTGTCTATGGACCAGGTGGTCAGAGTTAGATTCCCAGTCAGGACACCTGCCTGGGTTGCAGGCTCAATCCCCAGTAGAGGGTGCAAGAGGAAGCTAATCAATGGCTCTCTCTCATCATTGATGTTTCTATCTCTCTCTTTCTCTCCCCTTCTCTCTCTGAAATCAATAAAGATATATTTTAAAAAATTAAATAAAATGTTCTTTAAATTGTATTTTTAGATTTTATACTCTTATTTTATTCCTTCCTTCCTTCTACTTTCTGTGGGTTTATTTTGATGTTCTTTTTTCTACTCAGGTTTAAAGTTGAGGTTATTGATTTTGAGCCTTTTTTCTTCATATTTACTTCTTAAGTAGCAAATTTCCTTTTAAGCATGGTTTTAGCTATCATTCATAAGTTTTAACACATTGCATTTTCATTATCATTGAGTTAAAATATTTATTTTTATCATGGCTTCTTTGACCCATGTATTATTTAGAAGTCTATTTATTGTTTAATTTCTAAACATCTAGAGTTTTTCTAGTTGCCTTTTTATCCCCCACTGTGAGCAGAGAATCCACTCTATTCTAAACTTTAATATATTAATTTTGAAACTTGTTTTATGTCTTAGCATATGGTCATTTAAGAAAGGCCTGTGGGCTCCTCCTGGGAGCACACCCAGCCCTTTCTTCCCTCTCAGGCATGCACCTCCTAAACTATAAAGGTCCTCACAAGACTTGCAACCAGGGGAGCAATGGTCTGTGGTAGCTCGTCCTGGGCTCAACCCTGAACCTGTATCCACGGCCCTCTTTTCTCTGACTTCCCAGAGAGCCAAAGCAGCCAGCCTAGGCTCTGTCTTGTTGCTTCTTACATATTAAGCCCTTCCTTATTTCACTGTCCCCAACTTTAATAAACATACTCTCAAAAATAAAAAAATTAAAAATTAAATAAAAAATGCCTGTGTGCTGTGCTCTCTTTGGCAACACATGTACTGAAACTGGAATGATACAGAGATTAGCATGGACCCTGCACAAGGATGACTCGCAAATTCATGAGGTGCTCCATATTTTTAAACAATGCCCTTGGGTTGGATTCAGTGTTCAATTTATGTATATTAAACCAAGGTTGCAAATTAATTTTCTAAATGTTATAATATTACTTTTATATGGCTTTCTAAGTTGGATATTTTGAGGTATCTTCCTGATATATTTTGGAATTGTTCATTTCTCCTTTTGTCTACTTTAAAGTTCTATTTTGCAATTATACCTATTGTGAGGCTCTGTTTATTTGGATAGAAAGCTAGAATCGTCATAATATTTTTGGTAGATAGAAACTTTTATTATGATGAAGTATTTCTTACCTATATTAGTGCTTTTCCTTCTGAAGTCAACTTTGTCTAATAATATACCTATGCAGTCTTTCTTTTGGTGAATATCTGCATGCTTTATCTCTTAATTTCAACCTCTTTTATCTTATGTTTTGTATATGCCTCTTTTTTTCATCTTTTGCCCCCCTCCCCAATCTGATCACCTTTGTCTTTGAATTAGAACATTTAGACCATTTTCGTTTAATCTAATTATTATTTATTTGGGGTTTAAATCTATGTTAGTATTTGTTTTCTATTTGTTTTATGATTCTATTTGTTTTATGATTCTTTTCTCTCCTTGCTTTCATTTTGATTGAGCATTTAAAATTTCTCTTTTCTCTTCAATAAGCTTGGAAATTATATATCATTTAGTATTTTTTGTTTTTTTCTCTCTTGTTTTTAGTATTTATATTCTATTAGCTCCTTGGATGCTTGATTATTTATATGTATGAGTGTGTGTGTGTGTGTGAGAGAGAGAGAGAGAGAGAGAGAGAGAGACAGAGAGAGAGAGAGAGAGAGAGAGAGAGAAGGTACTGTATTTGCAAAATTGATTGTAGAAATAATTTGAACATCAGCATATCTTGGTCTTAGGTAGAGAATTCACATTTGTTTATGCATTGGCATTGGTATCACCTCAATTCATTTTTAGGTATTGAGGTAAATTGAAACTGAGCTCCATTTTCTCTATTTCCAGTTTACCCTGTTCTGTTCCTAAGGTCTAGCTCTTCAGGATTTCTTCAGGGGTTTCTACAAATCCCCTTCCCTTCCTGATAGGCCCTAAGGCCTATTCCCTTTACTCTGTGAAGCTGTGAAAAGCAATGCTCAGCTTCTCAGCCTTTTACACTTTCAGGTTCCTTTTTAAGTCAGCAAAAGCCCACCAGGGAAGGAATAGTCCCCAAAGCCAGGTTCACCTCCCTCGGCTCCATCCTTCTCCACACCTTGGCTCACCACACTTTTCTCTTTTTGTCTTCCCAATGCCTTGAAATACACTCCACCCCCTCTCTCCCGCCACCACCACTATTTCAAACACTTAAAACATTATCTTGCCCAGGCTGTACTGTCCTCAGCAAACAGATTGATTAGATTTAGCTACGCCATCTTTACTGGGGGTGGAAGTCTAAAACAGTTAGGTTTTTATGTCTGAAATGCATTGTAATTTTCATAATAAAGTAAGTCTACACATGCACCAAGATTGTACTAGAGTAGCATTTATGGTTCTGTTTGTATCATTTCTACAACCTTAGTTTTAAAAGTTCAACAGTTCACTTTGTGAAGACAAAGGATAAAGCAATGGCTGGCCTTGAAAAATGCCTGAACCGAAATCATGCTTCCCCAGTGCACACAACTGGGTTCTTCATAAGCAGTGGTATTGCAGTTGCCTGGAAACATCTCACCTATCTTCTTTATCCTTGAGCCATAAGAACAGGTTTCCACCTAAATTTTCAAGGACAAAACAATGGCTAACTTTCTTAACGAAAGGGGGTTTGGGAAATAACTAGTAAGGCTGATATGAAACATATGTTAAGAAGGTAAGACCGTGAAATTAAATATTTTTTTATGTCGGTACTATTGTCTTTATCTTTACTACCCCATAAAGAATGGTTGTAGGCTGGGTACAACCCCCATCCTAATGTGCTTCATTATTAAAACAACACTTAATTAAGTGGTGGACAAAGCCAGAAACATGCTGTAGTTGAAGGAAATCTCTCAGGTTATTTTCAGATGTTTCTAGTTTAGCAAAAGCCAAAGCATATTTTGCTGAGCACATTTTATTCCTGTGTGTATTATAAGGGAAATCTAACCCATGTGTTTTATTTCATTAATATTTTGCCAAGTTTAATGGTCCTTTTGCAAGATATATTTAATGTTAAGTTATTTTTACGAGGCTTTTTTCCTTGGATTATGAATTCATATGTCACCTAAAGTAAGTACACTTTGATCCAAATATCTTGTAGTTATGAAGTCAGAAACCCACAAAACTTGGGTGATTTCCCAACAGTGCCAAATACAATATTTCACTCCACTACTAACATCATGATTTTTCCCCTCACATTTGTCAATCAGCACTTTATTGAGAAAACAGCAGACCTATTCTCCTCTTGAAGCCCTCCTTTTTTTGGAAATGTCCAAATGAGGCCATGGTCCAATTCAACATGGGCCGCTAACGTCAAATCAGGGGCACCGACCTAAGTGTAGATTGTATACTGACTGAGTCACACCGACCTAAGTGTAGATTGTATACTGACTGAGTCACACCGACCTAAGTGTAGATTGTATACTGACTGAGTCACATCTGCGGTTACCTAAGAGTGTGATAGAAGCCAGCCCATCAGAGGGTGTGGCAAATGCTAACTCATGAGAGTGGCAACCAGGGCAGGTGAAGATATGGGCCACAGAAATTTCCAATCCAGGCTGGTGGCAGTACAAATTAGGAAGCCACTGTAGAGAACAATTATGATCTAGTGAAGTTTCAGAGGTGCATGCCTTCTAACCCAATAATCTCACTCCTAGGTCCAATTCCAGAGAGCCTTGAACACGGGAACCAGAAGACATGTATAAGAAAGTCCTTCGAGATGTAGTAATAAAGAAATTGGAAACAACTGAAATAACAATCAATAGGAAAAATTGATAAGCCCGTTGTGATATGCAATAAATGTGCTTGTAAAGAGCGATGGAAATGAATAAATTATAGGTGTGTACATTAAATCATGGACAAATCTCAAAAAACAGGTGCTGAGTGGTAGAAAACCAAGGCATAGTAGAAAAAATGTGGTATTCTTGTATTTAGATGAAGTTTAAAAATCTGTAAAAACAAAGAATTTCGTGTTTAGGAGCATATACAAATATGAACACTATAAATGAAAACTATGAGATGCTATAAACACAATTCAGGATAGGCAGTACTTTGCATGGGACAATGGAAAGTGAAGGGGAGAGGGTATGGGAAGTGCTTCTAGAATCTCATTAGTGTTCTGTTTTTGAGAGCTGTGTGGTTTGTAGACAAGGTTTTTCCATTATTTTATACTTTGAAAATGTTATCGATATTATTTTGTATTTACTCAACCTTAACATTTTACTTTTAAAATGCAGGTTTAAGCATGTAACCAACATACTGAAATATTTATCCACTGGCCCAATTCTCATGAAACTAAGACAAAAAAATACATTCGGTCAGAGTTTAGTTATAGGCTTAATGCTTCCCTTCCTGTCTTGAGTTAAAAAAAAGAAAAGAAAAGAAAAATTCCCTTTGGGGGTTTTTTTCTATGTCTTACATAGCTGGGTAATTTCTTATGTTTTCAGATTAGATGAAATACTATCAGGCAGTTCTGTCATTCCGCATAAGTAGTAGTGATTACTCTATCAGAAAAAAATCTATAACATGGTATAGAAGTTAATGTTTGACAAGCAAGTCTCAATGGTGCGCTAGAGCTGTCAGTGTAACCATTAGTAACACAAGACACAATGGGCTAAATTCTGTGAGAGAATGGAGTGTTCCCTCAGTCCCGATAAGACGGAACTCTTTCCAGACAACAGGAAATCTATTTAATATATATAATCAATTATTCACAAATCTAGGGCAACCAGCCTCCTTCCCTCTTCAATCCCTTCTTTACCTTTTTCCTTCCCTCTCTCCCTAACCCCATCTCTCTTTCCCTTTCCTATCCTCCTGTCTTTCACCAACTGTATCAAATATCTATTATGTACCAGGAACCAAATACTCACATATGCACTGGTGTCCCAAATGAATTAATGGGACCCCTGACAGAGCATATATTGCAATCATACCTCCTTTTTCTCTCTAGTATAAAATCATCCTTACTTGGTCAATAAAGTGATACCTTCACATTTTTGCAATATATGTTAACTGTCTAATTGATTTTGTCTTTGTTTACATTGTGAGTTCTGCAATATAAATAAATGAGGGTACATTATGTGCATTTTTATATATACAATTTAAAGGCTGATAAAATCAACACTTGTAGTCACCACCTAGCTGCAGAAATAAGCATTAATTATAGTTAGAATTTTTCCTCCCTTTCTCCATCCAGAAATAATACACTATTTGAATTGTATACCATAATTATCTTGCTTTTTCTTATAGTTTTATGACTTATGTCTTTATCTAGTATTTTATTTAAAACTAGAGGCCCAGTGCATGAAATTCTTGCATGGGAGGAGGGGAGGAGGATCCCTCAGCCCGGCCTGCACCCTCTCCAATCTGGGACCCCTCAAGGGATGTCCGACTGCCCATTTAGGCCCGATCCCCCTCACAATCTGGGACCACTGGCTCCTAACCACTTACCCGCCTACCAGCCTGATTGCCCCCTAACCACTCCCCTGCTAGCCTGATTGATGGCTAACTGCTCCCCTGCTGGCCTGATCACCCCCAACTGCCCTCCCCTGCCAGCCTGATTGGTGGCTAATTGCTCCCCTGCCTGCCTGATCACTCCCAACTGCCCTCCCTTGCTGTGACCCGCCTCCTCCTCCATCTTGTGATGACGTTAGGGCATGATGCGTGAGGGCGTGACAACCACCTAGGCCAGTGGTCAGCAAACTGCGGCTCGGCAAACCACGGCTCGTGAGCCACATGCATCTCTTTGGCCCCTTGAGTGTGGCTCTTCCACAAAATACCGACTTCTGCACATGGGCCACGAAGTTTCAATCACACTGTACGTGCATGCCCACACGTGGTATTTTGTGGAAGAGCCACACTCCAGGGGCCAAAGAGCCGCATGTGGCTTGCGAGCAAGGTTTGCCGACCATGGACCTAGGTTATTAGTATAGACTAGAGGCCAAGTGCAAGAAATTTGTGCACTTGGCGGGTCCCTCAGCCCAGCCTGCATCCTCTCACAGTCTGGGAGCCCTGGGGGGATGTCCAACTGACAGCCAAGGTGAGTGGGCCTAAGCTGGCAGTCGAACATCCTTAGTGCTGCTGCGGAGGCAGCAGAGGCTCCCACCACTGCCCCTGCACTCACCAGCTGTGAGCCTTGCTTCTGGCTGAGTGGAGCTCCCCCTGTGGAAGCGCACTGACCACCAGGGAGCAGCTCCTGCATTGAGTGTCTGCCCCCTGGTGGTCAGTGCACATGATAGCGAGCAGTTGAGTGACCTTAGCATATCATTAGCATATGCTTTGATTGGTTGAACAGACAACTGGACGACCAGACACTTAGCATATTAGACTTTTCTTTAATAGGATATGTAATTGGACAATATAGTATATATTCTTTTGTGACTCAGTGGTTTTTACTCAATGTTCTGTTTTTTGTGGTTCGTTTTGTTGTTGTTTTACGATTCATCCATGGAGCTGTGGTTAATTTTACTTTTCACAATTGCATAGTATTCCACTCTACGCCTTCGTCCCACTTTATCCTTTCTTTGCTGATGGGCATTTTGCTGTTATGGAGAGTCTGCTCTGGACATTGTTATATATGTCTCCTGGCACAACTGTGCAAGTTTTTTCTCATGGTTATATACTTAGAAGTGGACTTGTCAGGTCTTAGACTGTGTGAATCCTCCACTGTACTGGAAAATGCTTATTCATTTGCCAAAGTAAGTGTCCTGATTTACACTCTCATCGGCAATAGGTGAGAATTTTTAGTTGTCCTTCATCATAAACAGGTAATACTGCTTGAGTTGTAAATTGTTTCTTACCCTGGCAATAAAGTTGCAATTTATTGAAAACCAATGAGTTTGAGCATCACATAATATTTATGTGCCATTCATATGTTCTTCTGTGAAGTTCCTGCTTGCCACTTTTGCCTATTTTTCTATTTGGTTATTTATCTTTTTTCTTAATGATTCACAAGCGGTCTTCATATGTATTTTTGATAAGGGTTCTTTTCCAGATATATGTATTTCAAAGATGTCCCCCAGTTTGTGGTTTACATTTTACTCTCTTTATGACATTTAAAATATATGTATATTTTTATTGATTTCAGAGAGGAAGGGAGAGGGAGAGATAGAAGCATCAACGATGAGAGAGAACCATTGATTGGCTGCCTCCTGCATGTCCCCTACTGGGGATCTAGCCCACAACCCTGACTGGGAATTGAACTGTGACCTCCTTGTTCACAGGTCAATGCTCAACCACTGAGCCATGCCAGTTGGGCTCTTTATGACATTTTTTAAATGTCTTTTGACAGTTTGAGTTTAATGTAGTCACAATTATAAATCTCTTTTTTTATGTTTTGTGCTTTTTGCATCTTGTTTAAGAAATCCATCCCTACACAGAGATTATAAATTTATTCTTCTTCACTGTCTCCTAAACTTTTTTAAGTTTTTCATTTCACATTTAAGTCTTAATCCACGAGGAATTAACTCTTGCGTGTGGTGGCACGCAGGGCTCTGTTTTATCTTTTCCGGTAGAGTCAATCAGGGGTCAGAGGACTATTGACTTAGGAGTTTACCCCTTCCCAAGTGACCTGCACTGCGATCTCCATCTGTACATTCCCTTCTGGGGATGTTCTGTTTCTGGGCTCCATGTTTTGTTCTGTCAGTACACAGTCTATCTTTGCACTAATATCACATTGTCTTAGTAACCGCATTTGATAGAGCAAGATGACTCATCTTTTTGTCTTTCAAAATTATTCTGGCTAATTTCAGCCCTTTGAATTTCCATGTAAACTTCAGAATCACATTATAACTTCCATGTAAAACTTTATCTAAATTCTGGTTGAAATATAAAACTTCCAATTCATCTGAGAAGAGTGAATATTTGTATGATATTGAATTTTTCTATCCATCGCATGCTATACTTACAAGATTATAGATCTTCTTGATGTTTTTCAATAAATTAATTCAATAAAGAAATCAGTTGTGCACTTTTTAAACATGTTAACACTTTTTAAATTAACATTCAGCTGGAAAGGATGTACCAAAAACTGTGCATACTTAACATATACAATTTGACGAGTCGGAACATGCACAGACACCTTTTCATGAAACTGTCATCACAGTCAAAGTAACAGACATGAGCATCACCTCCAAAAGTTTCCTCGTGCCCCTGTGCTGTTGGTTTTGTTTTTGTGGTAAGGATGTTTAACATGAGCTCTCCTCTCCTAACAAAATTTTTAAGTGCACAATTCAGTATTGTTCACTATAAGAACTACGCTGTACCTCATATCTCTAGAATTATTGAACTTGCATAAAAAGTTTGTCTCCATTAAACAATTCCCCACCCCCACCTTAGTCCCTGCAACCACCACTTTTTCTCTCTGTTTCTATGAGTTTGACTATTTTAGGCATTTCATGTAAATGGGATCACGCAGTGTTTCTCTGTCTGTAACTGGCTTATTTCACTTTGTATAGTGTCATTCAGGTTCATGCACATTGTCGCATAGGACAGGATTTTTTTTTTCCCCCTTTTAAGGTTGATTAATATTTCATTGTGTGTATATACCCGCATTTCCTTTATCATTCACCCATCAGTGGACATTTAGATTGCTTCCATATCTTGGCTATTATGAATAATGCTGCAAGGAATGTGAGGGTGCAAGATATCTCTTTGCCATCCTGATTTCAACTCCTTTGGATATATGCCCAGAAGTGGAATTGCTGAATCATATGGTAATTCTATTTTTAATTTTTTGAGGAACCGTCACATTGTTTTTCATAGTGGCCGTGCCATTTTACATTCCTGCTAACACTGTGCAAGGGGTCAAGTTTTCCTACATGTTTGCCAACATTTGTAATCTTTTGAGGCTTTTTTTTTTTAAGATAGCAATCCTAACAAGTGTGTGGTAATATCTTTTTGTGATTTTGATTTGAATTTCTCTCATGATTGGAGATGTTGAACATCTTTTCGTATACTTGGTAGCCATTTATCTCTCTCTCTTTTTTTTTAGAAATATCTGCCCCTTTTAAAATTAGGTTATTTGGGTTTATTTATTTCTTTTTTTTCTATTGACCTGTTAGAGTTTTTTATATATTGGATATTAGTTATTTATTGGATACATGGCTTGCAAATATTTTCTTTCATTCCATATGTTGCCTTTTCATTCTATTGTTTCCTTTGCTGTGCTGAAAGTTTTAAGTTCCATGTAGTCTCACTTACTAATTTTGCTTTTACAGCCTGTATAATTGGTGTTATATCTAAAAAATAATCGCCAAGACCAATATTAAGCAGCTTTTCCCCTGTTTTCTTCTAGAAGTTTTATAGTTTTGGGTTTTACATTTAAGTCTCTAATCCATTTTGAGTTGATTTTTATATATAGTGTAAGATAAATATCTAGTAATTTTTATTTTTGTTGCTATTGTAAATAGTGAGATGGAAATCAATAAATCTTTAAAAAAAACAACAATGCAAACAATACCTTATAAAGTGGAAAAAGCACCTAATCAGGACCTAGCAATTCTCTTCCTAAGTGTATACACAAGGGAATCTCTTCCGCATGGACACCAGGAGACCTGTAAAAGCAGCATTGCTCATAATAATAAAAAAATGAACAGCACAGTGGGTACATTATTGTGACATAGTCAGTGGAATATTACACAGGAGTGAAGATGAATAAACCACATCTATGCATATTAGCATGTGTCGATACTAAACGCATAATCCTGAATGAAAAAAGCAACTTAAAAAAATAATTTATATAATGTGCATCTTTTAATGTAAATTTGAAGGGCAAGAAATATTAGATCATATATTGCTTAAGGTACATGCACACATAGTAAGATTATAAAGAAAGACAAGGAAATGATCAACCTTAAACTCAGTAAAATAGGGAGGGAACAGTGTTGCAGTTGGGGGAGCACAATGGCAGCGTCAAAATACTAGTCATTTTCTATTTCTTAATGTAGCTAGAGGGCACAGTTGTTTCTTAATATTTTGAAAATACACAGATGTGTGCATGCATGTCATACATACATCTATAGTAAATATGCTTTAGATGCATGCTATCTATATATATAAAAGCCTAATATGCTAAGTGTCCAACCATTTGACCGTTTGACCAGTTGCTATTATGCGCACTGACCACAAGAGGGAAGACTCTCCAACCAGTAGGTTAGCTTGCTGCTGGGGTCCGGCCGATCAGGACTGAGAGAGATAGGCCAGACACATTCTAGAGCCCTCCCGCAGTCCCTCTCTGGCTGGCCAACCTCCTGTGTCCCTCCCTGGCCTCTAAAATATTTCTTCTAATTAATTTCCTTTCAATGTGCACAAATCCGTGCACTGGGCCTCTAGTACTTTATAATAAAATATTAATACAATTTAATTGAAACTTCAATAACTGAAAATTAGTTTTTGGTCATCCAAAGAGTACTTTTATGATTTTATGACAATTGACTGATGTGTTGGTGCCTCAGGGCCTGTTCTGGGTCTGAGCTTATTACTTTGTATTTCTGTGTATGGTGAGGTAATAAGCTAACTACAGTAATGTGCTTTGAGAGCCCTTCATCCCTTCACCTGAGTATCATGAATTTTTGAAATTCAAGTTTTTCTAATTGATCTAAGAAGGAGGGTCCTCTTGCAGACCTGGCTCCAGCCCTCATGGCAGCAATGAGCAGTTTTCTTAAACTTCAGCCATTTGAAAACCCCTGTATGACTTTCGACATATCCATTTATTACACATGTAGAATTTGTCTTTAAATTTACTTTCATTAAACTCACTTTTGCTATCTCTAGCTCACTCTAAGGAATAATATTAGTTAAATCACGAATTTGATGTGCTATCTCTACTTTAATATTCATGGGAATAGACTCCTAACAAGAACCATTTTAAAAAGTTTGTCCATATACCACATTTGACCAAAAGTCATTCTGGGCATGTCCACGTGCTACACTTTGGAAAAGTCTAATTAAATTGAGAAAGATTTTTAAAAAAGTCTTCCCCCCCATCACACGCCAGTCCTCTGCCCCAGCATGTTCAACAGAAGGGCAGCCGGCAGCTCCAACCTCAGCATTTGCCAGATAGCCCTCTCCCCCTTTGCCTGTGGAATGTTCCCATTTGGACTTGCGTTCTGCCTGTTATTTGGGATTGCCACGTTTCTGTTGCCCACCTCATTATAGAAGGGGCTACATTTATGCCCTGGGAAATTGACACTCCCACAGCGGCAATGCCAGCCGGTCGGCCAAGATAAAGTATCAGGGCAGAATTAATAGACCGGCGCTCAAGTCCTCGTTTATACGCGGGCCAAGTCACCGGGGGCATGCGTGGCTGTGTTAAAAGTGGGTTGTCAACCTCCCCATCAGCATCCTGCCAACAGCTGGGTGACAGCAGGCCCTACAAGCCTCCTGTGACAACCCAATTCAAATGTCTCCTTGGTGATCATCAACCACTCGAGTTTAATTTACTCAGATTCTCCACCAACTTTCTAGCTGGGCATTCTTGGTTTAGGAAGCCCTGCTTTTTTCTCCTTGCTTTTTTCCTCAATGGCATGTGGCATCTCTGATGCAGTTTGATTAAAGAACTCCCCCCCCCCCCCACCTTTCTGTTAGCTGCTTTTCAAGGTCAGATGGTTTAGATATTTCCAGAAGGCTGCCACTGCCTCTTAGGCCCGCACATGTGCATGGGATGCCATTGGCCGGGGCTTCCAGGCGCATGGCTGAGTCCATTAAGACCCAGTGAAGCCTGAAAGGAAGGATCAATGTTTCATTTACATCTGAAGGCTCGACATCTCATCACATCCTGCTGGAAACAGGCTGGACAACATCTTAATACTAATCAGCTCCCTCTGACAGTGAATTCTAAGGGTGGGTATTTTGAAAAGCAACACTATGAGCGCTGGCCCTGGCGGCTCCGCGCCGGCAATCATCTGCCCCCTCGCCAGACTGTACAATTTGACACTCTTGTTCAGCGGCTTCTCACTCATTAAACTGATCAAGATACAAAACTTGTTAGTTAATTTTTCATGCACTTGGGGGACCGGGCTGCATATTTTAATGATCTGCGCTCAGAATGTGCTGATCAAACTGCATATTTTGTTGATTCGCAGTGACATATCCTTAACCACAGCGTTGCTCGCACAGGGTCCTGGGTGATGTGAGCTGCATCCGGAAAGCGCGGGGTGGATGCCGTGTGTGCTAATTGAACTGCGGAGCTGCCCTGAGGCTCTGATGTGCTCCTGACCGATTGATCTGAATAACAACCATTTGGAATGTTCATATCTTGTACCTCAGGGCTCACACGGTATCAAAACCAATATTTACTAGAGTGGCATTTGGTAGACCTTAAAGCACTTTTCTCATTTTCAAGTTTTGGTCAGGAAAAAATGGGTTATCCCCTACCTCCTCCCTAAAAGCTCCCCAATTCCAGCACACACACATAAATGAGATAAACAAAGAAGTCAGGGAATCATTCTAGGCAAGTTTGAACAGAAAGAAAACAATAGTCTCCCCTCCACCCCCGACCCCCACCTCCACTCTGGATTCTGTCAATGTTCAGGGCTTAGAATTGGCTCTACGCTTTTGGAAAATAAAGATTCCAACCTTGCTGTCTCTGACCCCAGGTCACTGACTCCAGAATAACTCCTTAGGCAGAGTGGGTGTTGAGGGTGCCCTGCCAGTGAGGGGGCGGGGAGCGAGGCTGCTAGGGCCTTCCTCAGATACCAGACACCGAGGGTAGAGGGGTAGGTCTGTCCCAGACACCACGAAGAATTCGAGGGAACAATAAGAAATGAATAAAAGATTTGCAAGAGGCCCTGAGGTCCCAGATCAGATTTTGAGAGCACAGACACAGGATGGGTTCTAAAAGCACTGTTAGGGGATTTTCCTCTTAAGTAACACTTGTCAGCCCAGATCAAGAAAAGACAAAAGTGGGAGTTACCCAGAGGCGTGAGCAGGCTAGGTGGGCACTGCGAGGAGAGGGATGGTAGGTGCTAGAGAGAGTGCTGTGGGGACAGTAAAAGAAGGACCCAGGCCGAGGAGCCAGCCAAGCAAGGCCATGAGGATGGCCTGGTTGCAGAGAAAGTCGGGGAAGCCAGGTACCAATGATTAGAAGCATTAAGCTGGCTTTGTTTCACCTTATACCATTCATTAGAATGAATTAATTTCCAAAGCTTATGTAGCTCTCATTCTGTGATATGAGAAAACAAGAGAAGGTTACTCCTTATAAGTGATTAAAGAGAGGAAAAAGGCAGGTAACTTCCAAATGTTAGTTCATTAAAATGGAATTCCCCATCTGATAACTATTTGACAAAAGATGCATTTAATAATCCAGCTTGGAGCCCAGCTGGTGTGGCTCAGTGGTTGAGCACTGACCCAGGAACCAAGAGGTCTCTGGTTCATTTCCTGGTCAGGGCACATGGCCGGGCTTGATCCCCAGTGCGGGGTCGCGCAGGAGGCAGCCAATAAGTGATTCTCTCTCATCATTGATGTTTCTATCCCTCTCTCCCTCTCCTTTCCTCTCTGAAATCGACAAAAATATATTTAAAAAATATATAATCCAGCTTGGGGACTCCCTCCCTGAAGGAGAACGATGGGCAGAGTGGCCTCAACACGTCTCCTTGGGCCTCCTTCCAAAGGGCATCCTCGGCCCTCGGACCCAAGGCACACTCTGCCCTCCCGCCCTCCCGCCCACCCGCCCTCCTTCCAGGGTCAGATTCTTAGTTCCATTCCTGCTTCTTGACATTTTCAAATACCTGAATTTCCGGCAGCACATTTCAGGGACTTAAAAGACAAACACTTCCTTTTTGTTTGATTAAAGCAACTTTCAGACAACTTCCCATAATTACCCTGCTGTTCTTCTGTTTGCCCACAGGCCCCACGTCGCTGCTCGGGTGGACATGGCTGCGGCCCTGAGTGTGCTCTGGCGTCCTGGAGTGCAGCTCTTCGGGGCTCCGCGAAACCTGTGCCCTTCTGTGGCCCTGGCGGGGCTTCCCATTTCTGCCTTCACTTGCCACTCATGGCACATTGACCCTGCCCCACACCAGCCACCCACCCAGCCCTGACAGCGCTGACCTCATCAGCCGCCGTAAAGACGGGCTGGCCACACTGCTCACGGGTGTCTGGACACCTTGGTGGTGCACATGGCAGACGAGCAAGTGGACGCTGACTGACCCTCTCTGCTGTATCTTGCAGAGAAGTTCAAAAATCTCCAATCTCACAGCTTTCACTGAGCCTCAGAGCTTCCAAACTCTGCAGTCAGCGACTGTCTGAACCTGGGAGCCATTTTAAAAACAGAAATGCAAATGCCTCCCATGCACACACTGCAGGCAACAGTCACTGCTATTTGAGGACAGCAGTCCCTGCACCAAAAATACTTTCTTTACTTTGTTGTACCTGCTTCTCACAGCAACCCTGCTCCACAGCCACAGGCAGCACCTCCTAAGGCACTGTTTTACAGATGGGGTGGCTGCAGCTTGGAGAAGAGCAACGCGGCTCCCTAAAGTCACACAGCTACGACCAGAGCCAAGCCCTGCGCCGAGGCAGCCCGAGTTCAGAGACAACGCCCTTCGTTACCACTTTCCAATTCATTCGGTGGCTTTTTCGTATATAATTCATCATAAATGATTCACGTTTTCTAGAACCCACCACTGCAAGCTTAACTGCCCCAGGCTCTCCTTTCCACCCGGCTACACTCATTTCCTTCTGTGATGAAGTGCCTGATTCCTAACGCAGCTCTTTACAAAATGTGGTCAACAAGCATTTTATTCACAGCCTCGCTCTTGGCTCTTGGTTCTCTCAGGATCTGGAGCACAATCCTGGTGCCTCTGCACCCTCTCTTACTCACGTCTTCCACAAGGGGGCGCACTCTGACCACAAAGCTTTTGATGTTCTGGCCCGTCTGCTAAAATACAGCCCGTGTCACCCTAATGCTTTCATTCTGTTACAAGAAATGGCTTTATTCAGGCTACGCTCCTCATTGTTATTTCATGGAGGGGGACCAAGAGGAAAAGAGGAAACCATATAATTTTTGCGGACTGTTTCTCCATAATTCATTCACTGGATTTCTGTGTTATGTTGTATGGAATCCATTAAGCAGGATATTGAAGCTTATGAATGGAGACCTAGTAATTCCTCTTTAATAAACATGAGTTACTTTTATTTCTTAAACTTTATTAGGCACTTACTCAAAACATTACTCAAAAATGCTTGTTAATAATATGAATGATGATTCTGATTCCGTGTGCATTATTAGTATTTCTGAGGGCCTGAAATACCATGTCTGGGCTATTCTTAAAGACTGAGAAAATGGCTGGCATTTGAAAGTAAATCTTGGTGCCGGAGTTTAATTCCATCTTGACACTTCTCACCAAACCTTGTAAGGAAGGCGGGGGCTGCGACCACAGGGGCCTTTTTGTGTAGCTGAGGAAACGAACACCGCAGAGACTCGCTCAGACCTGAGGCGGGGGTCTGAGGAAGAACAGGGCTGGCTCGTGTTGGTTCCGTGTCGTTCACCACGCAGAGCGATCACAGAGAGTAAAGAAATATGAGTGCACTTCGCACTGTAATAAAGCTTACCTGGTCCTCCTTACCCACCAGGCCTCTGAACGCCGGGATCCGGGTGGTTCCAGGGCCCCTTTTCTTCTCCATCCCACTCTGTCGTAAGCAAGCTCATCCATTTCCATCACTTTGAAGATCTTTTGTAGGGAGGTGACTCTCAAACCTCTATCTCCCCAGACCTCTCCTCTGGACCCCTGACATATATCTACACATCTCCCTAGCAATGCCATGCGGGGGGCTTCTTGCCATATCAAACTGAACTGGTCTAAACGGAACAATTGTTTACCCACCACAACCCCCAAAAGACCTGGCAGAGCTGCTGTAGGGCAGATGCCGGGTCAGGACAGTGCAGGGTTCTGAGCAGCTCCGAGTTGGTGGTTAGAAGCCCTACAACTAAGGAGTTAATGTCGTGCTCTCCGCTGTGCAGCTACTCCCTGCTGCTGGGCTAAGACAAAGGAGTGGCTCCTTGGGGGGCCCTGCGTGCTCCCTGGGGCAGGGCAGCTGAGGAGGCAGACTTGGGAAGAAGAAGACAGGCTCCTGAGAGGAAGTGGGGTAACCCAGGTAGGTTAGCCATGGTAATGGTTTATCCAAGTCAGTCTCTCTTCTGGGTAAAGAAATCGGATTCAAAGATTTTGGGAATCCTAAGCCAGCAGAAAACCAAGACAACAGAAATGAAAGGAAAGAAATATACAACTCCAACTACTAAAATTTTACTAAATTAGAACATTTTTGCCAAAAAAAAAGCCATCACTGAAATATTTCTACTTTCCCCATCATTTTAGAGAGGAAAGGGTGTTTTCTCCCACTTTCCCACCTCCATTCCCACCCCACCTTCTCCAAGAGATGGGGAATCATCATTTCAGAGTAAGAGCCAGTTTTTTAAACTGAATAAATTTAGTTTTACAAACCATTTCCTACAAATCCATATCTTTCTCACTTTGATTTGGAGCAGTGACAATTCTTTTATGCACTGTATGCAATCGATCAATGATTGGTATTAGGGAACCATTGATTTGGGGTACTCCAGCTTCCCTTAGGGCAGTGGTTCTCAACCTGTGGGTCGCCAACCTGTGGGTCGTGACCCCTTTGGGGGTTGAACGACCCTTTCACAGGGGTCGCCTAAGACCATCGGAAAACACATATATAATTACATATTGTTTTTGTGATTAATCACTATGCTTTAATTGTGTTCAATTTGTAACAATGAAAATACATCCTGCATATCAGATATTTACATTGTGATTCATAACAGTAGCAAAATTGCAGTTATGAAGTAGCAACGAAAAAAATTTTATGGTTGGGGGTCACCACAACATGAGGAACTGTATTAAAGGGTAGCGGCATTAGGAAGGTTGAGAACCACTGCCTTAGGGAATCTGAGATACAGCAGCAGCCTCAACACTGGAAATAGTTGTCTGTGCTCACTGTCTCCTCTCCCTCACCCTCCCTTCATCTTTCAAGGCTTTCTTCCCAGGCCCATCACTTCACCGAAACTGGGCTTAGTAAGGTGACCGGCAAATTCCTACTGACCCAATGGGATGGACACTTCTCAGACATCTTTCTTCATCTAGTGCCATGGGAAACTGTTGATCATTCCCATCATTTTGTATGTGTGTGTGTGTGTGTGTGTGTGTGTGTGTGTGTGTGTGTTTCCCCTCTGGTTTTATTACACTTTACCCCCAGAGAATCAGGTTCTGCTTTTTCTCACTTTTCACACACAACAGAGTTAGACAAGATTTTAACTACAAAATATTAACAATAATAAGATTGATAGGTGTTTTGTATGGGAAACATTGGAAGTCATTTTTTATTTCTATGTGGTAATACTATGTAACATTGCCAAGTACAATGATTTAGGAAAGTGGATATTTGCTTTTTTTTTAATGATACTCAAAAGAGGGTACAATCAAGTTTTACCTGTAATTACTCATAATGAGAAAAACATACCAAAAAATGTTTTTATCCAAGCCCTAGAGGATGATTATATTTTCCTTGCAGCTTACTCAATTGAATTTAACTACAAAATTACCCCCAAAATCAAGTTTTAAAGGCATTAAAAGCAATTATTTATGGGCAGTGTTTTTGTCCCCATTTCTGTAAAGATAGCATTACATCTTAAATTTATGTCTAAAATATAACTGTAGTTGAAACATTATTTTCCATAATACTGACATATAAAATATACATATATTTTTTGTACTCTACATTTTAGAGTTTAGCTCTATCATGGGATAAAATTGGCCTTTTTCCTCTTCTTAAAACCTTAGGGTTTCTAGAGGTAAATCATTAAGTAATCAAAGTACTGAGCACAAACTTATCCTTATTACTAACCTAAGAGTTTATTCATTTAATTTTAAGAAACATTTCTGAGATTCAAATAACCTCTTATAGAGCCTTCCCTAGTCCTTGCACAGAGTAGGCACTCAACATTTATTTAATTGAATCCTTCAAAGAGATGATGCAGCATCTACATGCTTGATTTGTGTCTTTCATTTGTCACCTTTTAATCTGTTTTAAGTTATTTCTATGTATTCCATATCACTAATGATCCTATTAGTTTCTTGAGGTAGGAATCATGTCTTGTATATCTTTGTCTACTTCATAGCAACTAGCACCTTTCATGCTGCAAATGTTAAATAAATAATTTGCACTAAGGGGAAATAAAAGGGGGCTGAATACGAAACCTTATGAAAACCTGTAGCAAACTTCAAACTGGTGAAAGGTTAGAGAAATTGTCTTTGAAATTAGGAATGAGGGCAACAGCCCTGCTACCACCACTTGTATTGATTATTGATGGATGAACTGGAGATTCAGGTAGGTATAATGAAAGAGAGAGAAAGAAAACAAGAAAAAACAAATTAGAGAGAGAGGGGGGAGGGAGAGAAGGAGGGACAAATGAAGGGAGGACTGGAAGGAGGGAGGGAGGGAGAGAGGAAGGAATAAGAGAGGGAAGAAAAGGCTCAACCTAAGTACAAGCCTGGCTCCTAGCCACTTTACCCCCCATCCCCGACCCAGCTGAATATGACATATCTCTCATCATTGATGTTTCTCTCTCTCTCTTTCTCTCTCTCTCTCTCTCTCTCTCTCTCTCTCTCTCTCTCTCTCAAAGCAATAAAGATATATTTTTTAAAAACATGCAAAGCAATTATCATGTAGCAAAGGCATGGTAAAGTGTGCAGTGATAAACAAATCCAGGATAGTGATAATTTTGGGGGTGGAATGCAGGGAGAGGATATGGGAGGTGTGTATACAACATATATTGAGTTTTGTTTTGTTCTTTTGATTTTTTTAGACCGTGTTTGTGTGTGTTAAGTTCTGGAATAAAACCATTTAACACTTTGGAGCCTTTGATGCTCTTGGAGCTTAGAGTCTATGGAGTTACCATCATGGGCTCACATTCAACCAACCTCCCTCAATTCTCCTGTCTCTTCTATGACCTGAGTTGAACAAACAGAAAAAAACCTTCAGATTCTCTTGACTCTTTTCCTTGAAGGTCAAAACAGTCACCCTATCTACTTTCTCTTCTCTCCTCTCCTCTTGCCCCTCACAGATGCTCAGAGAAGCCTTCCTTTAGCCAGGAGTCTTTCCAGTCTTACATTCCATCCTTCCTTTCCAAGTGTGCTCCCAGTCTGTATTCCTAGAAAGAAAGAAGCAAGAGGAGAGAGACAACCTCTATCATCTCTGTACCCTGGGGCGGAGTTTTGTTCTATTTCACATTATTTTCCTTCTCTCAGGTGGCATCATCCCAAAGAGTTAAAGAAGAAGGGGCTTTACTATGGGCCAGCTGCTGCCTGGTGCTTGGCACATCAGGCTGCTGTCTCCCCATCATGCTAAGAGGATGTCAGATCTGTTGGGCATTTAGGAGCAAGTCAGGAGTGGAACAGCTCCTACAATTTCCCTCTGGAATGGGTCACAAATGGATTAGACAGCATGCCTTTCTTAGAAGACTTTATAGACACGACTGCTTGTATAAAGATGAAAGTGGTGTTTTGGGGAAAACGCCAAGTTGCAAATCTGAGGTGGAGAAGATATTCCATTAACCTTGTATCCACTAGGCTGTCTATTAATTTCAAATGATAAAGAGATGTCAGATAAAGCCAATTAGCATAAAACACTCTTAGTCAGCTTTGTAAACCTTCAACAAATAGCAGCAAGAATGAAGGACACTTGGGGATGGAGTTTTTCCAAGGGACTATTAAAAGTGATGGTGTCTTCACTTTCCTTCTTCTTGTATATTCTATGTGCAAGTCCTGAGGCAATTACTAAGTGATCCTAAATCCATTCT
Organism: Myotis nattereri; assembly: GCF_964212035.1. Lineage (NCBI taxonomy): Eukaryota > Metazoa > Chordata > Mammalia > Chiroptera > Vespertilionidae > Myotis > Myotis nattereri. Next base: position 22,155,255 of record NC_138077.1, read on the forward strand.
TCTCTTGTCTTTTCTCTCCTTTGTGATTTAATGCCCTGGATATCTTTGTAGAGAAGAGACAAATGGTGACACATTCTTCTGGGGAAGGAAATACATGATTAACCATGATACCCAGATTGATTTGAGTCCCTCCACCTGCTGAGAAACTGTCATTGTTAAATTCTTGGTGCAGCTGCAATCATGAGGTTTCCACTTGGGGTTATTTCAGTGCTTAAGATGAAGATTGAGGTACAGTAATGACTGAACACTGTACAAATTGGGTTTGCAAGTGGTGATGGTTTGTTTTCCAAAGACATCCCTGGGTATACTGTTACAGGTAAATTTTTAAATGTTCACCTCATGCTTGGCTCTGGGCTGACCCTGAAGGCATCTGAGGAATGGAATTTTCTATGGTTACAAGGAACTTAGGGGCAAGGACCATGCTTTACTCATCATTGTCTCCCTAATGTTGGGTATATAGTGGGTGCTCAATTATAATTTTAGAATGTTTATACTTAAACGATTAAACAATGAGTGGTCTGCCATATATAATAATTCCCAAAATATGATACTGACCATAAGAACTATGGAAGCTCCAACAAGAGGAAGGTCATGCTCTAAGAATGCTACATAGAAGAAATAGAACTTTAGGAGACACTGGAATAATAGTCAAAGAGCAGAGGGCATTCCAGGAAACAGAACTAACATGAGCAAAGGCATTGAGGTAGGCGTGAATAAAGGATATTGCCAGATGCATAAAATAGGCTTGTATTGGAAGTATAAAGCATTCTTTTGTGAAATAATGTTAACAACAACTAACATTTTTAAATCACGTTACATCTATTAAATCATTTAATCTTCACAATAACCTTATGAGGTAGTTTTTTAAAATGCTCCTCATCTTATAGATGAAGAAAGTGAGGTAGAGAGAACTTAAGTAACTCATCCGAGGTCACTTAGCTTTTAAGTGGCAGAACCAGAATTGAATTTGTTATGAGCTGAATGTTTGTATCTCTCCAAAACCCTATGTTAAAACCCTAACCCCCAATGTTATATTTGGAGATGGGGCCTTTGGGAGATAATTAGGTTTAAGTAAGGTCATGAGGGTAGGGTCTTCATGGTGGGATTAATTCCTTTATAGCAGTGATTCTCAACCTTCCTAATGCCGCGACCCTTTAATACAGTTCCTCATGTTGTGGAGACCCCCCAACCATAAAATTATTTTTGTTGCTACTTCATAACTGCAATTTTGCTACTGTTATGAATCATAATGTAAATATCTGATATGCAGGATGTATTTTCATTGTTACAAATTGAACATAATTAAAGCATAGTGATTAATCACAAAAACAATATGTAATTATATATGTGTTTTCCAATGGTCTTAGGCGACCCCTGTGAAAGGGTCGTCCGACCTCCAAAGGGGTCGCGACCCACAGGTTGAGAACCGCTGCTTTATAGAAAGAGAACCTGCTCTCTCTGTCTCTGTGTCCCTTCCTCCCTCCCTCCCTCCCTCCCTCCCTCCCTCCCTCCCTCCCCCCTACCTGTTTTTCTCTCTCTTTGCACTTACCACAGAGGAAAGACTATGTGAAGCTATAGTGAGAAGGTAGCTATCTGCAAGCAAGGAAGATAGCTATCAGAAACCAAACACTGTTAGAAACCTGATCTTGGACTTCGCAACCTCCAGAACTGTGAGAAATAAACTTCTGTTGATTAAACCAGCCAGTCTGCAGTATGTTATGGCAGCCCAAGCTAAGTCAGAATTCATCAATCTGGTTCCACAGTCCATGCTCTTAACAGCAGGGGACAAGGGATTGCTACCCTTATTAAAACAAAATGCAAGACTCATCAAGGTTTACCCCGGAAGATGGGAGGAGATGTTTGGCCAAATAGGTCTGACCTATCCCATGGTGTTTTCCCTTCCCCTCAGAGTTGCCTTATATAGATTACTATTGTCTTTTGGCCACAGAATGCTACAAGATTTAAAGTGCTAGCCCAAGTGTAGGCAAAACCCCTTGTCCATTTTAGTGCACCAAGATCAGCTGAAATTCATGAAAGAAAGAAAGAAAGAAAGAAAGAAAGAAAAAAAGAAAGAAAGAAAGAAAGAAAGAAAGAAAGAAAGAAAGAAAGAAAGAAAGAAAAGAAGGAAGGAAGGAAGGAAGGAAGGAAGGAAGGAAGGAAGGAAGGAAGGAAAGAAGGAAGGAAGGAAGGGGATGCAATAGGAGAGGCAAACAAAGTTGAGCACTGTTAAGTGTAATGAGAAGAAAATATGGTAGCCAAATTCAATTGAAAACTGAAATTAATGAGGACTGCCCCATCCATATAGCCTCACATCGCCCATCTCTTTTTGGAAATATGTGGTCAGTTTTGATTGACACAAACACTGGGATACTACTCAAATTTAATGATCAAGGCCAGGGTTACCAGATGTACTACGATTCCTGAGATAGCCTGACACTATGAAGAATTGTCTTCTTAAAAAAACTAGTAGTGTCCCTGTGTGACAGTAGGCTTAGGCTGGCCGTTCGTTGGGGAGACATATCAGTGAGGAGGAAAGATGTATGTTCTGAGAATGAGTAAGAAGAGTGTTTTAGATGGAGCATAGATTCTGGGGATGGAAGGTTTTTACCTGAGCTCTATCCAGCCACTGACAAGATAGTAGCTCGAGTTAGAGATGAGGGTGACCATTTGAAGGGAGCGGAGAGAAGATAGTCCACTCGGGAGGGATTAGCCCTATGCGGGAACAGGAGCTGGGGTGATGGTAAGGGATGAAAGGGAGCCTCATTCAGCGGAGTGGGGCACAAGGAGTCGATCAAAGACCCTGCTCGCTGGATGTTTCAGTCTTGAATGGAAGCATGTGTGGCAAGGCTGGAGGAAAAAAGAGGAAAGTGAAAGGGACTTAGGAGGGTGAAGAGAACAGTTATTGTATTCTGAGGGTAAGACATCTCTTTCACCTTTTTTTATTGCCATTCCTTTTAGATTCTCTCTTCATTATTACGTGCTGGTGTGAACTCCCACTAAAGGGAGACGTGGCATCTGGACTCTGATGATGATGATTGCAACATCTGTGTGCCAGATGGGTGTGGCTCTAAGAGCTTCTGTTATGTTCGGTACCTTCATAGAGGTGTCTCATTTAACCCGGCCCCTGGAGCAGTGTCTAGCACAAGGTAGGAGGCACTTGATGAATGGTAATAGTATTATCAAGTTATCTTATTTGAAACATCCTCATTGAATGCATGGAAGTCTGGGAAAGGTGGGAGAAAAGAGGAGGGGATGTCATAGTTTAGATCTCATTCCTGGCCTGTAGGTACTTAACAGCTATAGCAGTTGAGGGAGCAGGCTGTCTCACCTGGTTGCCATTAATGGTCTATGGATGGCTGTGGGTACTTTTAGGGGATGGACATATCCAGAGAGTATGTGATTTTGTATTGAGCTATTTAGACAGGAAGGCTTTCCAGGACCAAGAGGCTGCATGGCTGCTTCTCTGCAACATAAATTGCCCAAATACAGTAGTGAACTTCGCAAACTTTAGGAGCTGCACCCAGTAATATCTGACTGCCAAAATGGGCTAGGTGTGGTCTCATCCAAATCATGTGGTTATGGGGGTGGGGGGGGGGAGATTAAAGTAACACAATTGTTTTACCTTTAAGTACTTTTTCACTCACGTTTCCTAAAGCTTTGGTGCCTGCTACAACTTGTTGGCTTGTGAGTGTGAGCAGAAGGCCAAGTGTGTGATCAAGGAACAGGTGGATATTAATGGTGAAATTCAAGAAACCGCTCACTGTAAGGTGTGACTTCTTTTATCGAAATGTACACCAAATCTGGTTCTGGCTAAGAGAGTGGTTCTTTCTATTGTCTACCCATGACCCTTCCACAGATGGCACCATGGCCATAAGGACAGAAAAATGAATATTTTTATTCACGTGAATAAAAATTCAGTTTAGTGCTATGTCCTGCCAGCTAAGATACTCCTCATTCATGTGATATTTGTCTTGTATTTCATGGTGTTCTTTGGAAAGACTACCATGACTTTGGGCTCTGCCTCTTTAACCCATTTGGGAGCCTCAGTTCTGGAAATGAGGAGTACGGCCCTGCTTAAGAGACTCTTGACCCCTTCTTGACTGCTTAGGAGAGACAGTGAAAATCTCTGAGACTCAGTTCAAGCCTATATAAATGAGTAATAAAAATTTCTACCTTGTAAAGATTAGAGAATATAGATGCAAAGCAGTGCCTGGCACATCATAGTTGCTCAATGAATAGTCTGAATGGAGATAAACAAGAACGTGCCCGATTGACGTAGTACGTGAACTACAGCAGTGCTTCTCACATGTAAATATGTTAGGAATCGTCTGGAAATCTTGTTGAATTGCAGTTTTTGATTCTGTAGGTCTGGTTGGAGTTTGACCTTCTGCATTTCTAACAAGCTCCCAGATGATGTTGCTGCTACACATCTGCACAATTCAGTAGCAAGAACTAGACTCTGGTATATAGCAAGACATAGGTGATTGGTATTGAGAGCTAGGTTTAGCCAACCAGCCCCTTTGGAGGGGATTGATTCAAGGGGAGATCAAGAAATAAGGAAAAATGTTTCATTTGGGGTCATTTTTTATTTCTATCTTTTAAGTGGACTTTCACTCTTGAGTTCTCCAGGCTGATGGTGTTCTTTCCCTTCGGTTGACTTGGGTTCCTATTGTACTTAAATGAATTCTCAGCACGCCCTTCAAAGTTCCCAGATGCTCTCTCCAGGTCACTGGCAATGGTGTGCTTGGCAGTTTGTATGTGGCAGTCAGACAACACCAGGTCTCCATCCTGTACCCTATTATGAATTTCAGATTCTGTGAGAGAAAAGAGGACATAGTGTGTTATAAAGTATTTGACCAGCATAGCTCAGATGAAGAGCAAGATGTGAAATATTTTTTGCTATGGAAATTCTTTACCTAATACTTCTAACTTTGTCTTACTTGGTGTTTTCCATTCAACAGACTTTAGATCATTGTTTTTATGTAGTCTGGGGAAACTGTGAAAGTTCTTCAAGCAAGTAAGAGGATCAGTACAGAACTTCCACTGAGTAATATTTCCTTTTTTGATGTTTGGATAGCTTTGATCCATTCACATCATGATTGCAATCTGCCGAGATTGGATTTTATTTAGAACAAAAATAAATCTTTGGAAAAACACAGATGTCATAGCACCACATCATAGTGGAGGGAGTACTGAGGAGATCTTTATAGCAATGTTTTTATACTTTAACCCACAGCAGTTCTTAAGAATTATATAAAGTATTAACAACAACAAAATCTGCTGGACCACCCTACATGGCAACTATTTGTAAATGGTCAGTCAGAAAGCTGGACTGACCTAAGTACAAGTATATTGTTTGATGCATAATATACATCTTGAATTTATTTCTAAGCACAACAGAATCATGCTAGAACCACACAGTTTGAACTATTAGTAAGAGCCTACTGATGACATTATTTACAAGAAATGTGTGAGCTTTCTCCTTTTGTACTACTTAGAGAACAATTTATGAGAGTTTACAAAAGATTAAACTGAAGACTCTCATTTCCTAACAGTTTTGTTTTGACAATAAAAGAATACTGAGAGGTTGAAAATGGAGGTTACTAGTAAAATGTGTGTGTGTGTGTGTGTGTGTGTGTGTGTCTCAAAGCCAAATGTAATTTCAAAAAGAAAAATACACATTTTGATTATTAGCTGCAAACAAAACCTTGCAGGATTTGATAGATAGGATCAGATTTTTCATACTAATAGGGTTGATAGCATCTCTTACGGTGATTAATAGCTTATTGCTGCATTTTATGTGAGGGAGAGTGAATTTCGTGAGAAATACGATGAAACATGGTCTAAAACTTTTAGGAAATTTGTTTTTCTACCTTGATGTGCTCTGTGATTTTTCTTAATATACATGTTAAAAGAAGTGGCATGTTTGGGAATAGTAAAAAAGAAGAGGCTTCAATCTTCAAATTCTAAATCAAGCTTCCAAGATACTTATGCGTGAATTGCTTTTCCTCTCTGAGCTTGAAAGAGTCTGAAAGGATCTACCTTTAAGCTCTCTTTTAAATACAATTTCTTTTAATCCAAATTCATTTTTAAAACACATTCTTCAGGACCTAAGCATGTAGCATTTTGATAAATAAGATAGGCCATGGTATTACTTCAGATCCGAAATCAACAATCATACACCATGCTACCAGGAATCAAGAAGCAGTGAAGAGAAATGTAAGCTGATTTGCTTGTAGAAGGTTTTTTCCCCCCTCATTATTAGCATTTTAGGAGCTAACCACTATCCAAAAAGCCCCAAATTAGAGGTCAAATAAACATACCAGGTTTTCCAAATGCCAGATTCTCTATCAATTCCTTTCTCAAAATTAGCAGCTTTTCAAAAGTGGCCAAATTCTCCAGGAAACTACTAATTCGTTTTCTCACACCAATTAGTATTCCCATTTTAGGATTTCTTACACATCCAGCATGTCTAATCTTTTGGAGCTAGCTTCTTCTGCTCAGTATGTGTTTGAGATTTGCTCATTTTGTTAGTGTATCAGTAACTCATTTTTATTTAATCCCGAGTAGGTTTTATTTGTATGACTGAGCTACACATTTTTATACAGTCACCCACTGATAAACATTTGAGTTGTTTTCAATTTTTGGCAATTATTACTAAAGCTCCTATAAGCATTTGTGTACAATTCTTTGTGTGGGCAAGTTTTCATTTCTCTTAGGTCAGTGGTCGGCAAACTGCAGCTCCTTGAGTGTGGCTCTTCCACAAAATACCACGTGCGGGCGTGCACGTACAATGTGATTGAAACTTCGTGGCCACACTCAAGGGGCCAAAGAGCCGCATGTGGCTTGCGAGCCGCAGTTTGCTGACCACTGTCTTAGGTAAATAATTACCAGTAAAAAAAATAGCCAAACCTCTTCCTGCATGCTTGGAACACCTGACACTCCCATCAGCAATGTCTGAGAATCAGTTGGTCCACATGCTCACCAAGACTTGGTATGGTTAGTCTTTTGAATTTTAGACATTCTTTAAGGCTAGTTTTCCCCTACTCCCAAAGCATGGCCTTTTTGGAGTCTACTGAATGGTCCTGTTATGCAACGAGGTCTTTCTGCCCTGCCTGTTTCTCTATATCATTAGAACTCACGTGTCTGCCAGTACTGTGGGAGCTCCAATAGCTTCTTAGTTAATTCCCAAGTAGTTTTTTTCTTTCCATGGTGGTTATTCTTTGCCAGACCTCATGGAGTATTGCCCTACTTTGGATTAATATTCAACCAAAGACTCAAGATGACCCATATGCAGATTTCTGGAACTCTTTCTCTCTCATAGCTTCCCCCTCTTTAGAATTCTAAACTATGATCACTTCCCTCACTCCCGCAATAGTTTGTGTATGTCCTCAGAAGAGGCTTAACCATAGTATATCCTTTATTAAGTTTAAATTGCAGTTCATTTATGTGTGCAGTGTACCTTTGGATCCCTCCCTGGACTTAGCACAGAGTTTTGAAGCTTAGATAATGTTTCTCTAGTTACGCTCAACTTGTTAAAATTGTTTAGTTTGGAGGCAGAAACTGGGGAGCCTTTTCTAAGCACCACATTATCCTGCACACACATCTCCCTCCCCCATCTCACTCCTGGGCCCAAAGAGGTAAAGTACTCACACTGAGTGCTCCCAGGCACCCTGTCTTAGCCCTTGTCCGCCTTCCCCGCCAGACTGCAAATTCTGTGGAGGCAGGACTACGCAACTCTGGTCCACCGCTCTGTGCCTAGCACATAGCAGCCTGCCTAGAACATGATAGGCATCCAGTATGTGTCGATTTTACATTGAATTTTTCATCTGGTGCTTGTCTCATTCTCTCTCTCTCTCTCTCTCTCTCTCTCTCTCTCTCTCTCTCTCAAAGCAGAATTTATTTATTAAAAATTTACTTATTGTCTAAAGTTTTACATATGTCTTCTTTTTCCCCAATTGATCCCTCCCAATCCATTCCCACCCCAGCAGGCCCCCACCACCCCAGTGTCTGTGTCCATTGGTTAAGCTAATATGTATGCAACCAAGTCCTTTGGTTGCTCTCTAACCCCCCCTCCCCTACCATTTGTCTCTGGATCTGTTCTTGTTCATCAAATTATGTTGATCATTATATCCCACAAATGAGTGAGATCATGTGATATTTATCCTTCTCCGACTGGCTTATTTCGCTTAGCATAGTGCTTTCCAGCTCCATCCATGCTGTTGCAAATGGTAAGAGTTCCTTCTTTTTTATAGCGCCACAGTATTCCATTGTGCAGATGTTTTTTAATCCACGGGGATATTTGCAAAGATTGGCAGCTAGTTCTGTTTGCAGTTAGCCCCATTTTTAAGAACAGAGAGTGATTGGTTTCTCCAAGTCTTTCGAATCACTCTGTAATGTAAACATTTGTGGATGACATACTGCTGGGAAAGTAGGTGAAGCCCTTTCTTGGGGCTTTCTGCTATGTTGGATAGCCAGGGACCGGACAAATTTCATAAGCTGCTAACCAGGTGCCTATCCAGGTACAGTTTTTTTCGGTATTTGGCTTCAAAGAGTGGAGATTCTGTGTTATGTCCTTGTGGATAGGCTTGCTTGATTTAGCAAATAAAAATGTAGGAGAACCAATTAAATGTGGCTTTCAGATAAACAAGGATGAACGTTTTAGTACAAGCATGCCTCAGATGTGACATGAAAATCCTGTATTTTATATGATAAACCCTCTCAGTGTTGCAACTGGTTTAGAGTAGAATAGAGGCCAGTCTGCTTTCAGATATTCTTTTTTAAAATCTACATCCAGTTTTAATTTCTTGCCTTCATCGAGTTTTAATATTTTCTTGCCTCAAGGTAGCTGCATCTGATACGTTGCCATTAGGGAATATCTTATTCTTTTCTATACTAAGGCTGAGGAATGATCCACGGAGGCTGACAGATACTCCACAATGAGAGAAATCATTAAAAATACAGTCAGTGGCTATAGGCAAACTTCTCCATGACAGCATTCAAGTGGAAAAAAAATAAAGTGGAAGATTCCTAAGCTTTTAAAATACCTTGTTAATGCATTTAATCATGGAAATGACTCTGTCACCTTCATGTGCTGCATTATGGATGTTGGATAAGAGTGACTTTGGATTTTACATTCACAAATGGCCATGTGTTTTCACTACTCCAGAGTTTTACAGCTGTCTTCTGCATGGACAAGTATGCAGCCAAGCTCTCACAATCCACGTACCAGAAGTTAAAGAATCGAAAGGAAAAACATAGGACCGGTCACGGCTTATTCTAATGCTTCTACTTTTAATAGACATTTTATCATTTAAAAACTAATAGAACATTTTAGAGTTATTCGAATGAGATAAGGCATACTTGGATCAGACATAACATTTCTCTTAATCATCCCAACGAGTCTTTTGAGAAGTTTTGGATGCGGCACATTTAGATTCCATTTCATTTCTTTTTGTTTTAAGTGGCCTGTGTGGCTGAGAAATTAACCAATGATAAATCAGAAAGATTTGTGTTCCTCTAGTAAGAAAGAGAAAGGCAGGAAAAGTCAAGTCCTCAGAGATACCACTTTTTCTCTCCTGGCCACTCTGAAAACTCGCCCTTCCCCAAATAATAACTGCACAGGGTTCCTGGTTACTGTTCGTCAGTACTGTTGTAACTCAATCATCATACCACTCCCGAGGCTGGCACAGAGCAGACACTCAAAATATATTTGTGGAATAACTAAACATTATATTTACTTTGCTTTGATTATTGTTTCTTTAAATGACTGTTTAATTTTTTGTTTGTTTCTTCATTTGTTTATTTATGAACAGCACAAAAATGTAATCTGTTTTCAGGTGTGTATCAGTGAAAGTGTCCCCATTTCTCTCCTGGGGACTAACCAGGCATATTTCCTACTGCCCCCTGGTGTCTGAACTGTAATAAGGGAGAGAACATTCACTCAAATCCACAAAGTCAACTCCACATTCTCCTACTGGGTACTATTTTGAGGGAGGCAGGGGGACACAGCCCAGTTGTATACCAGGCACTGTGCCAAGCCTTTTATATGTGCTGGTTGTTCTCACTCATTTCTCACAGCAACTCCATTTGACAGATGAGGAAATTGAGGCAGCGATAAACTGGACCAAGGTCACACAGCTGGCATTAGATTTCTAAATCAACATAAGGTGACGTCAGGAATTTATCTGCCTCATTCACAGTTTAAATGGTGTCTCATGAAGCATAACCTTCATAAGAAGAGGGCCTACTTCTGTCGATTCCATACTGAACCCGCAGCAGCTGGCACATAGCAGGCATCCAGTGAATAGTGGGGTAAAATGGAATGGATTATAAAATATGTGGAAGTCCTCAGTAAAGCTCTGGGTTCTTAGCAGTCCACTGAGTCAGTTTCCTCTCTTGTACCTCTCCTCACCCCCAACACAAAACCCACTTTAAGCATATTAAATAAAGCATGACATCAAGAATTAAGGAAAAGGGACTACTTGGTAAAAGGTCACTAATATAGCAGTGTGTGTGACCACCAGAACTAGTTCAATCAACCTAGAATTAATCCTGAATTTCTGTGGCAAACAGTCTAAAATGGTATGACAGGCTAGCTCCCTTCAATTTACTCCCTTAGGCCTAAATTGAGCAGCTCAGACAATTTATGAGATTTCCAGAACAGTTTTGCTTAGCTGCAATATCTTGTGTGGGCAGAGAAGACTGCATTTGGAACAATGTTAAACTGAGGGTCAGTGCAGGGTTCAAAAGAAAATTAAGTTTTGCAAAGGAATGTGTGCTCGATGGTTTCTCCAACCTGGAGTGTTAAGGGATAAAGCAAATCCCTCACATACAAAGTGTGTTTGAAGGTAATTTTTTTTATTGAAGTCTATTGTCTTAACATGTGGTTGTAATAGGAAAGAAACTGTGGGTTCCCCCTCTGCTGTTATAACTCCACAAATGTTTTTAAATAAATGCTTCATCAGTTTGATGTTAAACAAGTGGGAATGATTTACCCTGAATCTTGCATTCAGATGTCTGTGGGTCTGGTGTCTCCTGATGTCTCCCTGACACAGATGCAACATCATTTTACAAAATTGAAAATAGAACAGAGGTTAAAGCTGCATGGACTGACTCTGGCTCTGTCAACCCAGGGTGGGTGATAGTGTGACTGGCGAGAGACCAAGTTTTCTACTTAGGCATAGTTGGAGTTTTTTTGTACTTTTTGTTTGTGTGTTTGTGTTTTGGCGTTGCCTTTCATATTTGCTAAAGTCCTGCATCCCAGTGTTTCCTCGCTCCCTATATAAGGGTATTCAATTTGCTCATCACTTCTTGAAATTCTCATGCTTTTATTAGTACCTGGCGCAGTGAGCACATAGCCAGCCAGTGCCCATGGAGAAGGAGCCCGTCTGTTCTGCAGAGCTAAGGGTTTGTGGACCAGGTGTTTTCTATATTTTTGTTTGTTTGTTTGTTTTTGTTTTTGTTTTTCCTCAGAGAGCCTTTACTGGCGCTGCTGATTGAACTGTGAATGATCTAGATGCAGATATATGAGATGTGGTCCTGAGGAGGTAATGATTCATTTATCCTGTCTTGGAGCACCAGCATGAATTATTCAGTTTTGTACTCTTGGTGTCTAGAAATGAAGGTGTTTATTAAGAATGTGTAGATTAAATGATTCCTCTTGCCTCCATCATGGGACCCTTGCTTGACATATGTCAGGATTTCTCTTGGTCACTTTAAGTTTCATCTGTCTCACTTGCAGGCCTTTTGGCTGCCTCTCTCCTTCTGTGAGGACTGGATCACTCTCCTTGTTACTGCTTTTAATTTCTGTTGGCTACTGCTGCCACTAACACCACTTTTAATCTCCTCTACCCTCGTCTGCACTATTACACTATGTCACCTCTGCAGGATTCTCCTTTCTTGTCTGATGTTCCCCCGCCCCCAGGGTTGACCAACACTAGGATGGAGGCATTGAGCTTATAAAAGTATAGCTCGCAATGAACTCAGTACTTCCTTTCCTATAATTGATCCAGCCAATCACAGTCTATCAGGTGCTGCCCTTGGCTAGTCTCTTCTCAGATGTACTTAGTGATACTGAGCTCTAAGTAAAGGACATAGTTTTTTGTTTTTTGTTTTTCCTGGATACCTTTAATTGTGGAGCATTCCAGAAACAAGTATTCTGGAGGTTAAATACCAAAGAAGTACTATTTAGCTACAGTAACTTATTTCAGTGTGCCATTGGGTATCAGTTCAGTAGCTAGTGGCCCTTGTTCACCACTGCCTTCCTTGTTTGTAAGTACCAGGGTGTAGAAGCCTGCAGAATTGATGTGTGATTGAGGTACTGGTGTTCATAGTGCTGCCAGTGACAATATGAACCCTATTATTATTGATGAAGAATTGACATAGAACTTCAACAGAAGCAAAAAGAAAGAAAGAAAGAAAGAAAGAAAGAAAGAAAGAAAGAAAGAAAGAAAGAAAGAAAGAAAGAAAGAAAAGAAAAGAAAAGGTACTCTTCATTTGAGAGCCATAAACTCTTTCTTTTAGATCTATTTTTTGGGGTCACTCTAGAAATATTTTTTTGCAGTTTTCAACTGTTGTCAACCTTATAACCTCCACAAAGATTTTATAGATGTACTGAAGTTAGTCTAGGAAATACTTTATTTCACAAAAGAAATGAGAATGTACTGGGAAGCAATCTCCACTCCCTCAATGATTTCCCAATAAAAAAAAAATTCAAGAAGAAATTTGTATTAACTTTCTGAAATATACCTAAGAAACTTCAATCCTTTGGGATTTCACGGGTAGTGAACTTTAGTATGCCAGAATTGATCAGGGCTTGGTACGAACCAGATATGTGACAATCTGGAGGACACCTTCTCCCTGCATGGGGCAGAGGCTGGTGGGCAGGAAGGCCTGACCCAAAGTGAGGAGCCCCACTCTGCTGGTGAAGCTGCCCGTGGGCCCGCCTACAGGCAGATGCTTTCATACTGGTCAGAGAAGACGTCCTGTGGGACTGCACCAGAAAAGTAACTAAATCTATATTGAAGTTATGTAGAAAAAGTTTAAATCGCCGTTATTCAAAATTTAACATATTCTAGTGATTTTTGCTACCAGATGAGGGAATACTACCCACCTGAGAAAGAGATGCTTAACATTCATTGGTCTCCAAAATAACAAGGACACAGGAAAAAAAATACTCCATCCAATTTTTTTCTAATCACTCCAATTTCCCTTAAAATATTTACATCCTAATGTATGTTTAGATTGTCCCTAATGCTATTACTCTTTCTGTGTTCCTGCTTTTAGGATACTCTTGGCATAATTTAAATGCTTTGTTTGTGGCTCTGTATCTTGTATGTTCTACTTGGGATCTCGAGTCCCACAACTAAATGTAAGTACATTATTTACTCCGTATGTTAAGATCAATCAAGACGGCTTCTTATGTCTTTATGTCTTCCTTTGGAAGATGTGCCTTGGTATTCTGAGAAGTGCTTTGGGACCCAGAGTTTGAATTGATTCTTGTCAGAGGTTTGTTGTTTGTTTGTTTGTTTTTGGTTGCTGTTTACTAAGCTCCTCTCCTTAGGCAGCAGAATATAGGTCAGCCAAGAATGGTCTAAATCTGTTTTGTTGCACTTGCATAATAGCATCAATATAATGAAGTCACAATAAATTACACAGAGCATTTTGACTGGATATTGTGGTTGCTTCAAGTTGTGAAGAAGTCACTATTCCTTGCACTTTGCAACTTACATACTTCACTGTGACAACCTAGAAGGGACCCACCTTGGAGAGGTGCACTTTACCTTTTTGATTTTTAAAATCATCCATAGTTTATTTGAATTTCCAGTTGTATAGTCTCTCATTTTGTCAGGTTCTAGAAATTGAAACCTCTAACTAAACTTCTGAATGCTTAATGAGAGTATAATGGTATTTCCCTAATTAATGCATTTGACTTTCCACATGGTCCAAATATTTTTATGTATTCATAAATATTGTGAAATGAAGTATTATTGAAGTATATATATATTTAATATACATAATATATATTATATATACCAAGAGGAATAAATAAACCAGTTATCAGCAACACTGCAGGCTCAGAATAAAGAAGTTTTGTGGAAACAACACTTTCTTCAGGGGAGATTATTATAGTCCCTCCTTCAGAGTTGCCTTGAAAATAAACCCAAGCCAGCTGTATAATAGGTAAGCATTTACTAAGTCCAAATCCAACAGGGGAGATGTGATAGGTGCCAAATGGCACTTAAAAGGTCTTTAACTGTCACCAATATCACACAAAGAAGATATTTTAAATATTTAAATCTTAGTACTTTCTGATCTTGAAAGAAATGGATGAAAAGGGAAAATGTGTTATAGAATTAACTATAAATATTTGACATGTCTGGACATCAAATATAGATATGATATCAAAACATAAAGAGCATACAATAACCAAGCTATGGAAGCAAGCCAAGTGCCCATTAATATTCGAGTAGATAAAAGAGCTGTGGTACATATATGCAATAGAATTTTACTCAGCCATAAAAAAAAGAACAAAATTTACCATTTGTGACAGCATGGATGGACCTAGAGGGTATTATGCTAAGTGAAATGTCAGCAGAGAAAGACAAATGCTGTATGATTTCACTTACATGTAGAATCTAAAGAACAGAATAAACAAACAAAATAGAAATAGACTCAGACACACAGAGAGAACTATAGTGGTTGCCAGAGGGGAGGGGCGTTGGGGTCCTGGGATTTTGAAAGATGGGAGGGGATTTGGGGAGAATGGGTGAAAAAGGTAAAGGAATTAAGTCATGGGAATGTAAAGTACAGCATAGGAAATGAAGTCAGTAACATTATAATAACTATGCATGGTACCAGTTGGGTACTGAAAACATCAGGGGGAACACTTTGTAAAGTACATGGTTGTCTAACCATGGTACTGTACACCTGAAACAAATAGAAAATAATATTGAATGTAAAGTGTATTTTAAAAATTAAAAAAACATAAAGAACACATTAGAAATTACATATGGTGAGTAACAGAATGTTAATTAAAATTTCCACTAATTGAGAAGAAAAAAATGGTCAAATAGAAAAATTTACATATGAGTCAAAAACAGATAACCGAAGAAATAGAAAAAATTAGCACATACATGAAAAATAATTTAACTGATCTAGGAACTGAATAAATGCAAAAGAAAGTAATAGACCTTTTTAGTCTATCAAATTAGCAAACAAACATGTAGAAATTGCAGGGATCAAATTGATAAGAGCACAGCATGTTGGCATATTCATACGCTGCTGAGCACATCTCTAAATTGCTACAGCTTTTCTGCAAGCCATTTTAGCAATTTGTATCAAGAGCTTTAAAAAGTATGAATTCCACATCTAGATAGCTACTCTAAGGGAATTACCAGGAAAATGAAAAAGGTGTATGTACTCAGAAATTTGACACAACATTGTCTATAAGTTTGGGGACAATCTAAATGCCCAATACAGTGAAATATTCTGATGCAACTTTAAAATGTTGATTAAAAAATTACAATGACAAGAAGAAATTCTTACAATATATAATAGTGGAGAAAAAGGCAAGATAAAATATTATTTGCAATTCATATTCACAGGGGTGCTTATTATATTCGAGATCTTCATTTATAAGGAAAGCTCTCTCTTTTCCAAGATCTCCTAGGTTATTAGAATTTTAGCAGGGGATCAATTTCAAATAAATGTAGGTTCCTTTAGATATTTTAGATATTAAATTTTAGTTAGATTATAATGGTAGGTATTAAGAAAACAAGCCATCCCATCTCTGAAAATCTCTACAGAGAACACTTAGAATTAATAAATGATAACTGGCTTCCATCAATAAAGTGAATCTTGTGAATTAATAGTTTATGGTACATTAAACACCTGGAACATTTGACTAGTGAATTTAATGAAAATGAATAATAGTGTTTAAACCTACATCCTTTGAACGTAGGGAACAAATATGAGGGTACTCTTAAACTATCTTAGCTTACTAAAATGTATAATAGTTACATAGTCAAATTCAAATACACTTCTGTGTTCTTTTATTCACTGTTACTCTGAGTTTCAAAAAACATAGGTGTGTTTCTTGTGGATCAGCTAGATAAAACTGGCCCTAGTTGTCATTTGAAATTGCCGAGGGAGGGCCCCAAGGCTCATGTTCTGGATTGTCAAGCAGAGTATCAAATAATCACTTAAGAGTTCTTGGCATGAATTTTACTTTTATTCTTTTGGACTTGGCTATTAAAGAAAGTCGAAATAGCCTCTTGCACTTTAGCAGCTCTTCGTGAGTTTTAGTACTTTCCTCAGTAATGAATCCTCCCAAATGTTGTGAAACAGAAAAATAAGAGCCTCGTTGAGCATTGCATACTTTGAGGCAAGAGCCTAGGAACACGTTGTGTTGTGAGTGAAGGACGAGGTTGGGACGACTCCTGAGCCCCTGCCCTCAGCAGGTCCTGGAGGGAAGAGGCAGTCCCAGAGCCCGTGCAACGGGCTCATTCCAGAGCTCCTTACCATTGCAAGAAAGGAAAATGCGGTTGGAGGACCGCACATTTGTTTCAATTTCTTTCAAATTTAGGGCATCAGGAGGATTTATGATCTCTTCAATGAACAACCCAAAAGTTGTTTCTTTTTAAATATATATTTTTATTGATATCAGAAAGGAAGGGAGAGGGAGAGATAGAGACACTAATGATGAGAGAGAATCATTACTCAGCTGCCTCCTGCATGCCCCCTGCTGGGAAGGGAGCCTGAAACCAGAGCATGTGCCCTGATCAGGAATCTAACCGCAACCTCCTACTTCACGCTCAGCCACTAAGGTACACGGGCCGGGCAAAACTGTTTTTATTTTGATTTGTTCATACCAATGCTTAATCTCCTGTTCCATATATTGGAATGCAAGAGAGGTTATTGTCCTCCAACTGACCTTCCCCCAAATGGAATCCTGCGTCTAAAAGCTGTAACCTAAAACCCAAATCATGGCCTTAAAGAAGTTTCCCTGAGAGAATTAGACCATTCCTCTTTTTTTTGTTTCTAAATGTATGTGCCTCGTGCGTGCATTCAGAAAGCGTGGTATCCTTGGCCTCAAGCCTCCCTGAATTTGGGGGATGTGTGGCTAAGCAATAATCTCTCAGCTCCAACTTGATTGGAGCCTGAGCCCAGTCTCACTCGAAATTAGTTTTCAAATCCAAAGGCAATTAAAAACAGATGTCTCCAAGTAGACTGAGAAAGGCTGTGAAGAAAAAATCAGGTTCACTCCTTTTAGAATTGGTTGAATTTTCTAGGTATTTGCAATCAACAGGAAGGGAGAAGAAAGAAGAGTTGTTCCCGGAGTTTGATGCTTCTTCCTTCTACACTGAACCCCCCAACTGCTCACTCCCATGGCTTCTGAGGAGGTGGGTTATGATTTGCTGGGCAGGACTTTTCTGCCTCTTTCACGTTCTAATCTACTCCAGGTCAAGACAAACTGGCATCTCCTGTGAGCCACTTAACCATTCTTATGGCTGAGAATTAATTTCTGCATGTAGGAAGAACACATAAAAACAACTTGTTATTCAAAAGTACTAGAACATTACAAATTCTTGCACATGCAGTTTCATTTAGCACACGCTTTAAAACTCCTAAAGCTAGCCTAACGGCAATTCAGGACTTATATTAGTAAGTTTGGAAGGTTCCCCCCCATTGAATTAAATCCCCATTAAGTATGCATGGTTGAAAAAGGGGGATGAAAGCTTACTTGTGGACAAATAGTATCCATGAACTTTAATACATTAAAATGGATTCTTAAGTTCTTCTGAGATGAAAAACATGTGTCCAATTATGGTGAGATTCACCATTCCTTACAAGTTCAGAACAGACAGTCCTCATCTCCTTGTCTTAAAATGAGTATGTCTATTTTCAGAATAAGTTTCAGCATTAAGTCTGGTCCACTATTTGATTTTTAATCTCCTCTTTTATCCCTGGAATCTTGCATTCCTGGTGCACTTTATCTTTGTGTGTGCGTGTGTGTGTGTGGAATAATATCCCTCAGAAATCTTTGATGCATTGGTGAATTAAAAGGAAAAAATGAGATGTAAGTGCTTGCTCTATTCGTCATTTTTAATACGTTTTGAGCCCCTTGATTTATGATTAAGCATTTCTTGGGAGAGGAGAATGTTTTAAGGTGGTATTTTGAGCTCCATTTAAGGCAATTTAGTTGTCATCAGGCCTCCTCACCCTATAACCTTCGTAAGACCTTGCTTCATAAATTGGACCCAAACAATTGGCTTGTGTTTCGGGTAGACAAAGCCTTATGGAAATGATACTCGCTAAGTGTTTTTATTGGACATCTGGGTAAGAGTTAGCCTTTGTCAGACCAGTCACAGACCACGGCTAGCCTGCCTCCTACACCCTTGGTGGCAGTCTCTGCTTTTAGGGGGAAAAAATCTTTTAAAATTCCTTTAAATTGAGAGGAAATGAGATTTTGGATTCATTTTCCCCCAGATTCCTGCTTTGATTTCTGATACAGTGGCTGAAATTAGGGTGTTTCCTCCACCCCTCCCTCATCTCTGTTTAGTGCCTCTCTTGCCCTCCGTTCTGTGGCAGTGTGCCCTAGCTTTGGATGAAATCTCTATAGACCACGTTATGCCAATATTATAACGGGTTGGTGTGGCTCTGCTAAGGAATGGCAGAGCAATTGCAGGCCCTGAAGGAGTTAAATTGACTTCAGCCAGCTGGAAAGAAGGACTGGGATTGTCTCTATCTTCACTGCTTCCTCTCAGTGAGCAATCCTGACACCCGCTAATGTTAGATGCCAGTGGCATAGAACCTCCTCCTGGTCTGTTTGACCCTCGGTGAGAGGAGAAGTTAGTGCAATTTCACTCCCATTTTTTAATCAAAACTTAGTCTTTATTTAAAAGAAATAAAAGTAATGAATATAGTATCCCTTGGGGGGTGATTACAGGATGGAAAAGACTTAACTCTCTGTACTATTTTTCATTACTTGTTCCATAATACAGACTTTTTGTTGTTGTTTGGAAAATCCTTCAGCCATGAACTTAATTCTAGAAATTCTTGGGCCAAAGGTAGACTATCTCTTAGATAAGAACTGTCGGGACAAAGGTTAGGAAGTGACTCGGCCAAATATGAAGGAAATAAATAAGTAAATAGAGGAGGGGAAATGTTCAGAGCGCTCACAGAGTAAATGTTCTTGTTTAAACTGAGAAAAGTGTCCATTCCCCAAAAGAGGATGGATTCGCACGTGCTTCAGGGCGCTGACAAGAACAACACACGGTTCTAGCATGTGGGCCCCTCCCTCTATTTCTTATTGCTCCCCCGAGAGTCCCCCGCCATTTTCAATGTGAGAGTTTAAGAAGCATGCATCCTGGGAGGCGTTCATTAACTCCTTCCAGGAGACACACACCAGAGAACTTACTAAATGGAGTTCTCACACACGCTCATTGTGCCTCCGGGTCACTTCAGAATCGAGGAGATAAAAAAGTCATTGCAGTAGACGGATACAAAAAAAGAAGTTTTATTTTTTTAAAAAAACATATGCGTTTATTGATCTTTAGAGAGGAAGGGAGAGGGAGAGAGAGATAGAAACATCAATGATGAGAGAGAATCATTGATCAGCTGCCTCCGATACATCCCACACTGGGGATCCAGCACATGTGCCCTGACTGGAAATCGAACTGTGACCTCCTGGTTCATAGGCCTATGTTCAACCACTGAGCCATGCTGGCCAGACAAAAAAAGCTGTTTTTAAAACATTTAGATGTGTAAAATGTTATCCAGTTGACAAGCAGTTTCACACATGACATCTCATATTTGTTCTTTGGAGGAAAGTCCCTCTGTGAATTCAAAGAGTCAGTGAAGCTTTGCTTCAGAAAGTCCTTCCCTGCTACCAGCTGGAGAGCTACACACGTGGGATTCCACCAGCACCAGCTGCTGTCGCTTGGCACCTCGGTTTGCTTGTCAGTAGTGGAAGAAATTGAATTCGTCTTTACTAGCCTTTCCAGTTTTAGAGTTCTTTGTCTCTAGTCTTTATTCAACTCAAGAGGTTGTTTTTAATTTGTTTGTTTGTTTTCATTCCTTTGGGTGCAGGACATAAAGGAAAGCAAGCAAGCAAGCAAGCCAGGGAAGGAGGTGGGAGGGCAAAGATCAGGAAAGGAAACCAGAGTGAAAAAGAGCTCGGAGAAGAACGAAAGGAAATAGGCTTATCGATAAGTAATGGGGTGAGAGAACCGTGGGAGGCGGATAAATTTCCTGTATCTCAGATTTAATACGAGGGGAAAATAGCTGATGATTTGCAGTGTAATTCTGTAAGTAGTGTCAGAGTTAATAATCCTTTAAACATTTTCCTTAAGGAAAACGTGCCAGGTGACGGCAAAGTTCATGCTGCCCTGCAGGCAGGGACCAGGACGGCCCCATTGGTGGTGCTGGACAGAGGGCCATTGCTAGTTAATGAAGAGGATGCCCAATGTGCCAGCTCTGCCTCTGTGTTGGGTGAGGCAAGGAACTCGTTTTGTCCAGGCTTTTTGGGTGCAGGGGTGTGTTCACACCTTTTCCTCCCTGCAGCATGTTCACCCTGTAACATTCTGCCCCAACTGAACCGGGTGTATGAGTTACACAATAAAGAATGCATTTCCCACCAGGCCATCGTGGCTCAGTGGTTGAGTGTGGATCTATAAACCAGGAGGTCATGGTTCCATTCCAGGTCAGGTCACATGCCTGGGTTGTGGGCTTGATCCCTAGTGTGGGGTGTGCAGGAAGCAGCTGATTGATGATTCTCTCTCATCATTGATGTTTCTCTCTCTCTCTCTCTCTCTCTCTCTCTCTCTCTCTCTCTCTCCCCCCCCCCCTCCCTTCCTCTCTCTGAAACCACCAAAAAAAAAATTTTAAAAAAAGCGAATGCATTTCCCATCGAGATTTTCTGCACCTGGCTATGTTTTAGTTGATCTGAAAATCTGGAGGAATTGCTATCTCTGCTTCTAACTCTATTCAGTAGTCCTTGGTTTTGATTTCTTTAATGTGCACAGTAACAAAAAACACTCAGGTGCATTCTGTGGGACACCTGGTCTCTTAAAGCAGATGGTTGAGTGGGGATTAGGTCCCTTCTGTTGTGGGTAATTGTGAAATGTTTCATTTCCTAGAGGGCTGTGAGGAGCATATTGATAAAGTGTGGAAGGGACTGAACCTGGGAAAGATTGTAAAACCTTCTCAAAGTGGAATTGCCTGGTGTGATCAGGCTTTCCATGAACATTAGATCAGACCCTGCAGAGTGGACTGACCTGTGGGTGTAGGGATGGCCAAGGGGTGTCCCAGGGCATATGTTCCCATCCAGGCCAGCAGGGTGACCAGGTGGCCAGGCTGTCATGACAACTGCAGCCACTGTCCAGACGGTGTTTCTGCTTAGGACTTTGCCTCTGAGGCAATTGCCCTGAGCTCTTTGTTTAGAGGGAAGCATTATTATTCCTCAAGCCTCAGGACTGTCAGCTGCGGCCCCAGAGTTTAGCAACTCCTACAAGCAGCTCTTTGTTAATGAAAACCACACCTCAGTACAGTCCTCACTGACACGGCAGCCTATTGGCAGCCTATTCAGGAGGGTCCTTCTCAAATAAGCTAAAAGGGATGAGGAGTTAGATCGGTGATTAAAAACAACAACAGATACATACATTCCATAAACATTTTCTTTTAACTTAAAATGTAGAGTGTATTCATTCAGGAATCATTGGATATAGGAGGGCAAAGGTCTTTTCTTTGAATCTGGGCCTGATGTTGGAGTTGCCATTCACAAACCACATTTCTAGTACATCCGTTACCGTTCTCAGTCTATGGTTTCTTTAAAGTTATGGCTTCATTATAGTAGACCAAGAACTTAAAACACCCGGAGAGTAATCTGAGAGCAGAGGCCTCCGGGCTGGGACTGTGATTTCACCTGACTTTTACAGTTTTCTCACTCACGCCTAATTTAACAGCACGATTAGGAGCTGCTGTTGGGCAAGCCTTTCCAAAGCAGCCATCTTCATCTTCATATAAACAGTGCCTTCCCTTTGCACTCATATTTCATTGCTTCCCATAATATTTTGCGAAATTGTTTAATTATATGTTAACCTCAACACAGCATATGCACAACTGATTCTTGGTGAACTTACAGCTCAGCTAGTCAGAGTAGAGGCCCAGCAGTTGTAGAGAAGGGCCCAAGCTGGGTTGACCCTCAGAATTGGGGGAGGAGGAGAGAGGAGGCTTACAGAGGGCGTGAGTGGCCACTCATCTGCAGAATTTGTAAGTGCGGGGTCCATGAAGCAGCTTCTACTCTAATAAGTTCTTATCATGTCAAGCAGTGACCATGCCCAGTCCGGGAACACAGATAGAAGTCCAGTCACTTCCAAGCGTTCCGTGCAGTAGGGACAATCAGCAAAGAGAGGAGAGATCACTTTTGGCTGCAATTGGAGTGACCAGAAGGCAGCTGTTACAGGCTGAACTGTGTCCCCCATAAGTTCTTATGTAGAAGTCCTAACCCCTAGCACCTCAGAATGTAACCATATTCGGAGATAGAGTGTGTAAAGAGATAATTAACTTTAAAGAAGGGACAAGGTGAAAGGAATAAGAAATACAAATTGGCAATTATAAAAATAGTCACAGGGATGTAAAATACAGAAGAGGAAATATGGTCAATGATATTGTAATACTATATATGGTGTCAGATGGATACTAGACTTAACTGAGCGATCACTTTGTAAATCATGTAAATGTTTAATTACTACGTTGGACACCTGAAGTTAATATAATGATTGTGTGTCAACTGTGATTAAAGGTTTTTTTAGAATTATAATAAATGAATTAATCCTATATAATAAAAGGGCAACATGCAAATAGACTGAACAGACTGAACGGCAGAACAACTGAACAACCAATCAAAGCATGATATGCTAAGGCTGCTCAACTGCTGGCTATGACATGCACACTGACCACCATGGAGCAGACAGTCAACTGGTCGACCAGTCACTATGGCATGCACTGACCACCAGGGGGCAGATGCTCCAACTCCACCAGTACTGGTTGGCTTGTTGCTGGGGTTCAGCTGATTGGGACTGAGTGAGATGAGCCAGACACACCCTGGAGCCCTCCTGGGGTCCTTTCCCAGCCCAATTATGCACCTGTGGGGTCCCTCAGCCTGGCCTGTGCCGTCTTGCAATCTGGGACCCCTCCGGGGATGTTGGAGAGCTGGTTTCAGCTAGACCCCACAGGCCACTCCTCTTGGGAGGGTGCCAAACTCAGGGCTCATGGCTGGCGAGTGCTCCTGCGGCTGCAAGAGCCTCTCCCAATCAGGACTGATTGGGCGCTAGCCCGCAGTAGGCACAGTAGTGCCCAGATGAACGGGAATGGCAGGTAGGAGCTGATCCCTGCAGGCCACCAGAGGGTCTAGAGCAGGGGTGGGCAAACTTTTTGACTCGAGGGCCACAATGGGTTCTTAAACTAGACCGGAGGGCCGGAACAAAAGCATGGATGGAGTGTTTGTGTGAACTAATATAAATTCAAAGTAAACATCATTACATAAAAGGGTACGGTCTTTTTTTTTTTAGTTTTATTCATTTCAAGCGGGCCGGATCCGGCCCGCGGGCCGTAGTTTGCCCACGGCTGGTCTAGAGGGACCTCACCCATGCACAAATTCATGTGCTGGGCCTCTAGTAAATAAATAAATAAAATGAGGTCATTCGGGTAGGCCCTACTTTGATATACCTGGTATCCTACCCTGGGCTCTTACCTCTCCCCCACGGTCTTCCTGGAAAGAGGGATGGGTTTCTTCCATTCCACTGTGTTTGTGTTTGTGTGGGTCTCCCCTTCCTTGAGGCCCCCAGTATTGGCTCCTCACTGCCACTCCCTCTGCTATAGGGAATCTTTTCCAATCCCTGACCAGCAAGCATTCTCTTATATAATGGAGTGTTCTCACAAACCTCTCCTATTGTTTCTACACAAACATTCTTTCAATTTTCCTTTGAGGGTTGGACTTTTGAACAAATCAGAGAAAATGCCTTGGTTTTCTCTTTAGGCACCATCACTTGTTCCAAGGCAATCAGCGCCCAGCTGAAAGCAGGGCATGACACTAAGGAGCAGTGGAAATAGAACGTTAGACCTTCTCTGATATTTATTTGATTCAGCCTTGGCTGCAGTTGTGACCGAAGCCAGAGGATCACAAGCTTTGGCGATCAGTTTAATGAAGAGCTTTGAAGAATATTGGCACTGGGCTTGGCCAGAACACCGAGTTATCCAGAACATCTTAAAATATAATGGCTGGAAAATAGAAGATGTTTACTTTAAACACACTAAGAATATAAGCAGCAAGGTTGGGGTGAAGGTTTCCCCCGCTATGTTTATATTTATTCTGTATCTTGTTATCATTAAATCAATCTCTGAGTAGTTTGCAAGAATTTCCTTGGAGAAATACTGACTTTAAGCTTTCTTGTTATTTTCTATGGGCTACATCCCTAATCTCAGAGACATGCTTGCTTGGAATGGAAATTGTATTTACTCACTATAAGGTTGCAAAAGGAAATTGAATTTGATAGAAGGTTGCTTGCTAGAAATCATGTTCACTCACCTCAACTTGTGATGTGCACACTAGCTCTGTGGGCTCTCTAACTTCATTCTTTACAAGAGACCTTGACTTCATTTAGTTAAAAGGCATCAAGCCCTTTACTTAGCTGTCTCTCGATAAGCCTGTTTGAAAAACTCCAAGATTCTAACAAAAGTAGTTTAAAAGAATAGTATGGCCCAGCCAGTGTGGCTCAGTGGTTGAGCAGCGACCTATGAACCAGGAGGTTTAGTACAAAGGTGTTAGAGTGGTTGGCATGCAACATTAGCCATGGCTGTCATGAAGTAAGTGCATGTCCTTAGATTTCTCAAACTGCACACCTTACTGGTCTGATACGAGAATTCTACACAAAGCTGGCTCTGTGTCTGCCCATTTTGAGTAAGTACATGGGCTCAATCCCTCTGTCTGGTAGGACACATTTGCCTATTTGCAAATGGATATTTTCCTATGAGTAGTTGGTGTATGGATGGTCAATGAATTATATAGGTGGAGCCCAGAGAAAGGGAATATGAAAACACTCTATTCATTTTCATTCCTTTCATAGTGTGTCTCCACAAGGTTGCATGTCTGCTAGACTGAAGAAGGTGGAGACACAGCTACATTGGATCATCAGAAAAGAACCCAATTCTACCTTAACATCTTTCCTTTCATACCCTATCATTGCTGAAATCTGAACTTACAGGTTAGAAAATGTGTTCTTCATATTTTCCAATGTTTAAAAGTTCCGGGAAGAATACCAACAACTCTAACCATTTTCCTTTTCATTGTACTACAGCTTCAGAGCTGGGTAGCTAATGTTTTTTTTTTACTTAGAGGGGTGGGTACATATGTGCTCCTGTATGTGTGCACTGCTTTTTGCTTAATAAAATTTTGAAACTAAATTAACACTGATGATTTAAAAATGCCTTCTCTAACTATAAAATTTCACATCATTTCATGACTAAGAAGTTGAGCTCTATAATCTTTAGTTTTTGTTTGGGGGTTTTATTTTATTTTATTTTTATTGATTTCAGAGAGGAATGGAGAGGGAGAGAGAGATAGAAACATCAATGATGAGAGAGAATCATTGATCGGCTGCCTCCTGCACATGCCACACAATCCAAGCATGTGCCCTGACCGGGAATAGAACCCTGACCTTCTGGTTCATAGGTCCATGCTCAACCACTGAGCCACGCTGGCTAAGCTGTGTTTTTTTTGTTGTTGTTGTTTGTTTGTTTGTTTGTTTTTAACATAAAAGGTAATCACAATTTGGGGATAACTTTCAAATTTTGTAATATACTATATCTATGCACATTTTTATTCATGACTAAAAAATTTTGGTTGATAATTATCGTATGTGATTGTAATTCATTATAACTTGTCATTTAGTTTACTTTTAAATGATCAAAATGTTCCCATTACAGTATGGTAGCTACCACAAATACCTTAAATGTGCAGGGTTATTTTGCATTATCCAGATTTGTGCTGATTGCCCCAAGCACATGTTTTAAGTGGATAGAGGTACAGGTGCCAGAGAGGTCACAAAAGGATGAGATCTTTTAGACTTTAGCAAATTCAGTTCATCAAATTTTACATGGAATATAGGCAAGCCTTTGCAAGTTGGTATTCTGTACTGAGATGGAACCAGCATTCACTGAAATTGAAATGTAAACCACTGGGTACTACTTTATTATCAGTGTTCCCTTTCCCAGGATGTTCCAACCTCAGTTATTCAACATCTTCATCACCAGGAAGATTAGATTGTCCCTTCTGGGTGATCTGTGCCCTTTATGTGACTCATATTCCTTCAGATAAGTGAAATTAGCATATCTGGGTATTCCGTGTGCTTATACCATGTTACAATGAATATTTCTAAGAGGAGATTTTCTTTATAAGTCACTTCAGAGATTTACCTTGATCCTTGACACTTGCAATCTTATTAAGTTGATGTATGAATGGTATAGAACCATAATATAACTATGATTTCTATGTTGGTTGAGTCAAGTAGTATAGACAAAAGCAATTAAGACTTCTGGGACACTCTACATCAGTGGTTCTCAACCTGTAGGTCATGACCCCTTTGGGAGTCGAATGACCCTTTCACAGGGGTTGCCTAAGATCATCAGAAAACACATATATAATTACATATTGTTTTTGTGATTAATCACTATGCTTTAATTATGTTCAATTTGTAAAAATGAAAATACATCCTGCATATCAGATATTTACATTACGATTCATAACAGTAGCAAAATTACAGTTACGAAGTAGCAATGAAAATAATTTTACGGTTGAGGGTCACCACAACATGAGGAACTGTATTAAAGAGTCGCGGCATTAGGAAGGTTGAGAACCACTGCTCTACATTGAAATGTATAGAGGTTTTTTGTTTTGTTTTTTTAAAAAAGGACTACCTGTTTTCCAACAGTGTGGTGGATACAAAACACGTAGAATTTTGCTTGGCACATTGTGGGTCCTCAATGAGGCTGCATGAAGTTAAATGACTTAAACGGAATCATGCAGGTCCAGTGGCAGGCCTGAAACAAACCCCTGACTCAGCCTGCAATACTGCTATCAGGCCAGGTCTGGGAACTTTTCAGACCGGTAGAGTCTACAGGTGTGACTGAGGAAAGCATGTAGCACTGTTCTTATCTAAAAACACCAGAGAAGAGCAGAGAAGAGCAAGTTTAGATTAAACCGTGTACAGGAAGAGAAAAATATCTCATCTGTCTGTGACTCAGTTTTAAAGTCTGAATTTTTAAAAAGCACCCTTCTTTTGGAATCACTTAATTTGGGGTCATCTAGGGTAGTAACAATTCATTGATTTAGATGGATGAATGAATGGTCAAAGGGCTGTTTTGTTTGTAAATTCAAGTAAATTGAATAACAAGTCATCATGAAATGTAAGCATAAGATAATGCCGCCTTTTATTTCAATGTTCCATTTAATTTTTTTCTCAAAAGCATAGGTGACAAAGATTTTCACACCCATCATTATTTTTTTGGGGAAAAAAAGGTAGCTAATGCTTTTTCCCCACTCTGTAAGATCTGATCCAGAGAAATTGAGGACCACAGTGATTATGTCCTGAAGTTTATTTTTCTTCTACGTTTGTTCCCCTGTGGTTTGCTCAGAAAAATGAAAATCTGTTGACATTTTGGATATTCACTAGTTGCTCTATTTTGAAACCAGCGTATTTTCAGAATATTCTTTAACATCAAGGGAAATTTAATCTATTTTCTGCTCTTTTTCCTTAAGATTAGAGTTTGAGTTAGAGTGTTTCTATTCAAGACATGTGATAAGTCCTAATCAGACTTTGGGCAAAACAAATTGAGACAGAGTCTAGGAGATGACCAGCACACGTTCCTCCAACATTTCAGGGGACAGCAGCTCCTCTAATGAATTTAGGGGCAAAGTTCACAGAACGGTAGACAAGACATGGAAGACCATAGTAAGAAAGGCACTGTTTAAAATTTTAAATTATCCTTATTTTGAAATGAGAACCACACAGATAATTGTTTTAGAGTGGTTTGCCGTGGCTTTTAGATTAAATATTTGTAAAAGGGGGAATAAGTTTGCGTTTGCTCACTGAACTTCCATTGGCTCAGTTGGGAACTGTATAGTAAGTTGACTCTAAAGTTGTATATTGGAAATGGGTTTCCAAATGGCATTTCTTGAAGAAAATGGGTAAAAACCTCCAGCAGAACACTAATGCCAGGAGACGCTATAATAATTGGTAAATACCTTGAATGATGCACTGTAATGACTTATAGAGAAAATCATCAAGTCCTCTGTTAATTTTTTTTTTTTTTTTGGTCTCAAACAGTTGACAGATGTTAGAGAAACATATGCATCCTATTGTTTTCCTCATCTTTTAAAACTATGGTGTAAGTGTAAAAATAATGACTGTCACAGAAACTGGCAGAAGAACCCTGGGATTTTATTTTATATTTTAAGAGGATATCCTAGATTTCTTAGGCTCCATCACATTTCAATTTCTGCCACCAATATTATGCTTGGGAGGTCTCATTATTGCAAAAATGACTATTGGGTTTCCTTGGAATTTAGGTTCTATGAATCTTTCTAATTAACTCTTTTTTTTTTGACAGTGCAACTTAATATTAAAAGGTCTCTATATTATCAGAAAAGGGAAGCCCAATGTTTTCTTTTAAACTGTATCTTTTTTTGTTATTGTTATAAGTACCTACAAATGGATTATTATTCCTTAGTTTGACTTTCAACCTATTTCCTGACAGTTAATGTGAAATGTTATGAAATGTTGCTGATGCTTTTCTAAACCAGATTGCTGATAAAGCATCTTCTCCTTTTATACACAACTTTTGGACTCTTATAAAAACACATGAAAGTATGAACAATGTCTGAGAATGGCACCATTACGAATCAATACCAGTGGTCATTAAAATGAGCCGAGCCTAAAGTAGTCACAAAAGTTTCCAAATATTGTATATCAGCAGGAGAAGAATGGAAGTGCCTTCATTTTCAATCAGCAGATAACTTACCAAGGGCCTGTTATTCCCAAGGATCAGGGAAGAATTGTAGAACGTATGTCATTGCTTTTGAACATCTTAAAGGGGGACCTTTAGAATATCTGCAACAAATCTTCACTGAAAATGCGGATTGAAGGACCCAGATCTATTGGGTCAGAACATCTAGAATGAAGCTTGGGTACATGCACTGAGTAACAGTCATATGCATTATACTGCTCGAATGATTAAACGAGAGGCTTACATTTTCTACGTGGAGAAACAGACTTGTGGGCAAATAATGCAAATTCTCTAATGCCAGGCAGATGAACTGAGTCATTATAAAGTTACAAAACCTTTTGAAAGGGGGAAGAAACAGAGGAATTGATGATTTGCTCTACAAATCATTACAGGGCATCATTCGAGGTATTTCCCAATTATTATAGCATCTCCTGGCATTAGTGTTCTGCTGGAGGTTTTGACCCATTGTTTTCAAGAAATAGTTAGGGAACCAGCTAGTATTGTAAGAAATATTAATCATGCTCTGTTAAGCTTGATTGTTTTATTCTGATTAAAGAAGGCACATTCTGCCCTGGCTGGAGCTAACTGGAGTTGCAGGGCTTCCTCCCCATTTGGAGCTGTCTGTTATCATGGAAAGATCAACAAAGATTTGTTACAGAAACCAGAATCGCCAGCCCTTTGAAGATCCCCAGTCCTTTTTGCATACCTGCAGGCCTTTGCAAATCTCCAGCCTGCTTACCTGTCAATTTTGGCACTCCCTTGGGCTCTTTCCCCAGGTAACCTCAGCCCTTGCATATTATTAAGTCCTTTGAAGACCTCTAGCCCTTTTGCATATCTGTAAACTGCCCTGTGCCTACTTCCCCTTTGTACTTCTACCTATATAAGCAGCTGGCTTATGGTGGGCTGCAGAGCAGATTTTGTGGATAACCTGCTGCTCTCCCATACTGCCCGCAATATTGGAATAAACGCTCATATATGATTCAACCCTGTCTCTGCTTTAATTGGCTCGAGTAGTGACAGGCAGCATGGACCCATTGCTTGTCTGATTAACTTTCAGGACAGAACAACTCAAGAGGAGAAGAAAGAGCATCGTGGGAGGGGTTTCTGTATAGCATTGTCCTACATAAACCCCTCCCATGGTTCTACAACAAAAGCTGAGGCTTTCTCCAGGTCTAAATGGGTTGTCACCATCGATATTAGGCGATGCCTGGGAAGTTGAATATTATAGGCCAAGGAACATAGTAGATGTCCAAAGTCATCCCAGCCAAGGCACCTGCACTAACTCTGTCCACACACGTCTCTCCTCTATCAGTGATAGTATCATCCTGCTGCCTCCAGCCTAAAGCTTCATATGATCAGGATCTCCCCTTTCCACGCCAAAACCCATGGAAGTGAGAGAGTGGGAGAATCAGAAAGGGAAAAATCAGCTTATAGTGCAGGGGTCCTCAAACTACGGCCCGCGGGCCACATGCAAATACAAATATTGTATTTGTTCCCGTTTTGTTTTGTTTTTTTTACTTCAAAATAAGATATGTGCAGTGTGCATAGGAATTTGTTCATAGTTTTTTTTTTTTAAACTATAGTCTGGCGCTCCAACGGTCTGAGGGACAGTGAACTGGCCCCCTGTTTACAAAGTTTGAGGATCCCTGTTATAGTGTATAATTTAGGCTGGGGGTAGCGTGGTGTAGGTGGACAGAGATCTGGTTTCTGGTCCAGGAGTAACTGTGCAATACTTCCTCAGGGCTGCATCTTCATTCCCAGTGAATGAAATTCTCCATGATTCCTTTGCTGCATTTTAGCTCTGAGACTGATTTGATTTGGGAGCGTCAGTGTCTTATCTAATTAACCGCAAGGTTGTTTAGACAAGCAAAGTCTAATCTCACTGGCCGTAAGCCTCTCCTGTAATCTAGTCAGGAATTGAATGTCAGCATCAGTGTCCCTGTCTCTTGATGGCATGGTGGTTAAGAGAATAAGCTTTGAGCCAGGTAAGAAATGCGCAGGGCCCGCCCCTGCTCTGTCACACGCTAGCTGTGTGACTTGCAGCAAAATTCTCCGAGCCTCCGTTTCTGCATCGATTAAAGTGGGATAATAATAATACCTATCTCACTGTACTGCTGAGAGAACTAAATAATACCTGTGAAATGCCAGTTTCAGGCCTGACATATATGAAGGGTCCCATAAAAGCAGTTACTACTATTGTTTAAAGCCACAGAATCAGATCATCATGCAGAAAGACCATGGAACCCAGCTCTTCCATTACGAACTATCTTAGAGGAGTGTCATCAGAGAAGAGGAAGGGCCACCATTTCTATCAATTACAATTTTAAAAACATGCTGTGTAATTCATTATAGTGACCTACCTCACACCCTTGACATCTGGAGTGGATCATATTTTAACACTCCCTTCTCAATATGATACAATTATTTCCAGTAATTATCCTATACAATAAAAGGCTAATGTGCAAATTGTCCCCACAGGTGGGAGTTCGACCGACCGGGAGTTAGATGTGCGCTGACCACCAGGGGAGCAGCACGGAACATGGCGGGCATCGGTGATGCAGTTCTGGCAGTAGAGGCCCTGTGGCCCCGATGGGCCCCGATGATAGTGGGACTGCAGCAGGATGGTGGAGCAGGTGAGTGGGTGGCGCCAGGCCAAGGTGGGTGTGAAGGGACGCCCCTGCAGGGGGTGGCAGCAGGCAGCCGGTAGAAGGGAGGCCCCCGACAGCAGCTGGCAGCCACTAGGGACCCTACCTGTGTACAAATTTCGTGCACTGGGCCTCTAATTACATAATAATCAGTGATAATCATTATTTTCTCTACTTTTTCTTTAGTATTAAAACAAATAATTAACAATTTGAAAGAGCCAATTGCAGCTTTAAAGATATGCAAATTCAGTAAAACATTTCATGAATGAATTAAGACATGCACTGTCAAACCCAAATATTATACCTTGAAGTTCACAGTTTCCTTGTTTTAAATTTGACATACAAAATCTCCAAGAGGTTACACAGAAATGACAGGATTGGTGGGATTCAGCATCTTTGCTTCTTTTTTTTTTAGAATCACTGAGAGGCTATTGTTTATTATCAAGCTACTGTTTAAATGCAGGAAGAGGGAGTATCACTTGGCCTGGAAGCAAAACCTGCACCAGAACCAGTGGCTCCAGCTCTTTCAAATGTTTGCAAATTTTTTCTAGAACAAACTTCTGTGGTTGAGCACAGATATTGGGGGAGGGGGAGGCCCATGGCATAATCAGTTAACTTCCGCACAGAACACAAAATTAACTTGTACAAATAATTTTAAAAATAAAATACTGTGCAGCTTACATATGTAGTATTAAAACCCAACAGTAACTACAATAGTTCTCTAGAACTTAGACCAACAAGAGATATTTGGGGATGTCAACAAAGGAAATGTCCAAACCTGTAGAGAATTTTTATGAGTTCATTTGAGCCAAACTGACAATTGCCAAGAAGTAAAATCTCAACAGACTGAGAAAATGCTTCGGAGAGTGGCGGTTTTGCAGTACTATTAGAATAAAAGGAGGGTGCATAAGGAGGTTATAGGAAATCCTTTGATGCTAGATGAGGGGGGTGGGAGAAAGCAGAGTGGGGGAAATCTCTGAGACTGGATAAAGAGTAAAATGGAGGGACACATACTTCTTTCACATGCTAACAATTAACATGTTCTGCACATAGAGATGGTATTTGAACAACAAGAATGGTGAGGGGTTCCCTGTTCTATTGGGAGATTGTCCCCTGGATAAAGGGGACAATCCAAATATAGGTTATCTTAGATGCAAAAAGACCATAGACAGGCTCAGCGAAGGTCAAAATTGACCTTTGTCAAGGATGTACAGACCCAGGACATGACAACCCGCCATGCGTGACTCACTTTTAGTTAGGGATTTTTAATGTCAGACCATCCTATGTGGTTACTTTAGCTCTCTGAGTTTGTAAGGCCACCATGCAGGCCTCCCCGGAGCTTGTCAGTTTTAGCACGTGCCCCCTTTTTCCTCCACAGGGGAAAGAGTATTTTATCACCGGCCTTGTTTAGAATTATTGGCACATGTGGGTAATAGAAAGTAGATCAACAATCAGCTTTGTGATTGTTTTTAAATACTCTATAGACAACACACCCCATATTGCCTGAGCCCAGGGAGGCTCTCTCTGTCCCCTGCTTGGCAGACCACTGACTAGCTGTTTCCTTCATCTCGTTTCCAAGACCCTCTCAATCCCCAGCACCTAGTGCAGCCCTTTCTACATAGCAGATACTTAATATTTATTTGTTAAATTACAAATGCCAGAAACACTACATTTCCTCGTGCTCATTATTTTAAAAATGCCCGAGGCCAAGTACTATTCTCTGCTTTTTACAATCAACCTTTGAGAAATTAAATAACCTGTTCAAAATCACAGCTCGTTAGTGGCAGATCTGGGATTCGAACCCAGGGCTCCCTGGCTCCTGCACACGCAGCACGTGGCCATGAACACAGCCTCTCTGCTGTGCCATAATCTGCTGACACCTGACTACTGACTAAAATTCGTGATGGATAATTAAAGAGGTAACCTTTGTGGGTACCACTCAAGCTTGTTTTCATCCTAAATGCAAGTTGGAAAAATTTTTGGCACTGTTGACTATTACATTCATTAGGAGCCTTACACCCATCTGCAGCTCTATTGATATTCATCAGCCCTGCTAAATCATTTACACCACCAGGAAATTAGTCTAGAATGACACTCCCTTTCAGAGAAAAGAACCAGGAAAATCCAGAGAGGCAAGTAGCTGAGCGCTGATGGGAGGCGGATAATGGCAGGTAACTGCTGCAGGCCCCACTGCCAGGAGGACCAGGGAGCCGCTGTCATCCGTAGGTTGCAGAAATAAAAACCCAGGCACGATGGGATTTCCATTCATATGGCAACACAATCCGCGCCTGGCAAGTCACTGAACCTGCACAGCCAACCATCTGTTTCAAAGCCTTCTGCATTTTCCCAGTTATGTAGCCATTTAATCTGCCCTTGGCAGGATTGAAAATAAAATTCAAGAGAGTCGCTGAGAAATGTGGGGCTCAGAGAAGCCCTGACTGAGATAAACTCAAGCCTAGCGCTCCCAGACCGCTGAAGGAAGCCCCCTCCTCGCCCCTGGCTTTTCTAATTAAAAATTATCCCGCACGCTGTCACCACAGGTGACAGTCCCCACAGGAAACAGCTGGCCTGGGACTGACCCAGGAGATGGCTCCAGGGACCTCAAAAAGCTTCTGATTCAGTGACACCCCCTCCACGCCAGTGATGGAGAGAGGAAGGGAGGTTTGAACTTTTTCTTGTTTTGTCTAGAAGTGGCATCAAGAAGGAAAAATCAACTTGAGTATTTATCTTACCTCATCCCCTATTTGATGGCTCAAGAGTTAAGGAAACACCAGATTGAAAAGTTAGAGCATGATGTCTATTTTATAATTTCCACTCATCAAACAAACATCTTTTTTAAAAAACACAAAAACTTAAAAGAAATAACAATGTCTAGAAATGCTCAGTCATCAATACATTTCCTTGTATCAAGCTCAAACCCTCATGCCTCCTACATAATTATCTATAACTAGAGGCCCAGTGCATGAAATTCGTGCGTGGGTATGGTCCCTAGGCCTGGCCTGCGATCAGGGCCATCTTCCCCCCACCGCCACCCACCTCCGGTTCCCCATTCACCATTGGGCGATCAAAGCCTGCTGGCTGGGGGGAGGGACCGAGAGGTCAGCCATTTCACCCATTTGCTGGCCCTGCCCCCTGCCACCACCCACCCTGGTTTCCTATTTGCCATCAAGCAATCGGAGCCTGGGGATTGGAGCCTGATGTCCAGGGGAAGGGACCAAAAGGTCAACCGTTTCTGCCCGCTCGCTGGCCCCTTCCTTGCCGTGGGTTGTCCTCTATGTGGGGGGTGACTGGCAGGGCATGGGCCTTAGCCTGGTGCACCCCATGACCCCTGCCACCCACACCTCATTCCCCGTTCGCCATCAGGTGATCAGAGCCTGCTGGCCGGGGAAAGGAACAAAGAGGAGGTCAGTGTGCCTCATAGTGAACAATCGAACAGTTGTTCTGGTCATTCTGCCGTTAGAGCCAATTTGCATATTACCCTTTTATTATCCTATCTAATAAAAGAGAAACATGGTAATTAGCGTATGACTGCTACCCTAACCATTGGCTAATCAGGGCGATATGCAAATTAACTGCCAGCCAAGATGGCGGCCGGCAGCCAGGCAGCTGGAAGCGAACATGAGGCTTGCTTGCTTCAGTGACAGAGGACTCCAACGTTCCCTGCCTGCCGCTGCCGGCCTCTGAGCTGCAACTCTAAGCAACTATGTTACAAATATAGAAGCTAAGCAAAACCCCAGAAACCTGCTTTAGTACCGGGCTTCAGCCAGCAGGATCGCAACATTGTTTCAAATACAGAAGGTAAACAAAGGCCAGAAACCTACTTTCAGCAGCGGAGGCCTAAGAGCTGGAGCCAAGCCTGAGAGCTAAAGCTGGCCCAGAATAAAAAAGAAAAAGAAAAAAAGGAGTGGTTGGGAGCTTCAGTCACCCGCCAGCCTGAAAACAGCCCTCAGCCCCTCACCCAGACTGACCAGGCACCCCAGTGGGGACCCCCACCCTGATCCAGGACACCCTTCAGGACAAACCAGCCAGCCCCCACCGGGATCCAGCGTGACAGGGGGCAGCGTCCAAACCCCCTGATCGCCCTGCGGCTCTGTGTGTGACAGGGGGCAGGGCCACAACCTCCCTATCCGCCCTGCTCTGTTCGTGACAGGGGAAGGCGCCCCAACCCCCTGATCAGCCCTGCTCCGTGCCTGATAGGGGGGAGCTCCCCAACCCCCTGATCGCCCTGCAGCTCTGTGTGTGACAGGGTGCGGCGCCCCAACCCCCTGATCGGCCCTGCTCTGTGTGTGACGGGGTAGAGCCATAACCTCCCCATCGGCCCTGCACTGAGTGTGATAGGGTGTGGCACCCCAACCCCCTGATCCGCCCTGCTCTGTATGTGACAGAGGGCGGTGCCCCAACTCCCCTATCGGCCCTACTCTGTGAGTGACAGGGGGGAGCTCCTCAATCCCCTGATTGGCCCTGCTCTGTGCATGACAGGGGGTGGTGCCGCAACCTGCCCATCGACCCTGCCTTGAGTGTGACAGGGGGCGGTGCCCCAACCCCCCAATCGGCCCTACCCTGAGTGTGACTGGGGGTGGCATCGCAACCTCCCGATCTGCCCTGCTCTGTGCATGACAGGGGGCAGCACCCCAACTCTCCAATCAGCCCTGCTCTGAGCCCGACTAGGGGCTGCACCTAGGGATTGGGCCTGCCCTCTGCTACCCGGGACCAGGCCTAAGCCAGCAGGGCGTCATCTCCCGAGGGGTCCCAGACTACGAGAGGGCACAGGCCTGGCTGAGGGACCCCCCCTTTCCCCCCCGAGTGCACAAATTTTTGTGCACCGGACCTCTAGTATAGGATAATAAAAGCGTAACATGTTAATTAGACCAGACGTCCTTCTGTACAAAGCTGGGCCTGAAAAGGAAGCCCGGGTCCTGGGTGCCAGAGGGAAGCTGGTGCCGGCAGCTGGGGGAAGGAAGGCCTACTCTTGCCTGAATTTTGTGCATCAGGCCTCTAGTAAATAAATTTAAAAAACTCAACCCTTTAAAAATTCTCTGAAGTCACTGGTCCCCAGATCCTGAAGAACAGCCAGATGACCTTTAAAGGACCTTAAAAATTATATAGATACGGTTCAGTAAATTTGAATTGAGGTCTGGGAAATTGTATTAGAAAAATACATAAACTAGGTGATTCTAATGATCAGTCAGGATTTGGAACAATGTTAGAGAACAGCTCCCATAACATGATTTTATCTGCCTACACCAAGGCTCTGAATTCCAGTTTGCTGAAGACAAATAAATATGGCCCTTGGTGCATCTAATTAGGCTTTTTCCCTGAACCAATATTGCCCAAACTTGCCTGGTTTACAAATTATGTAGGCATGGGTCTCAAACTTGACTGTCCATCAGCATCACCTGGAGCTCTTTAAAAGGCCCCCTCTGCCTGGGTCCTATATCCAAGTGGCTCTGATTTCACTGGTCTTGGATGAGGCCTGGGCATCTGGGGACTTAAAAGCTCCCCAGAACATAGTTTGAGAACCATTTACCGAGGGAGCTGGGATGATGCCCAGGCCTCAAGCTAAACCCACTGAACCGTACCATTAGGGCAGGACCAGGGCATCTGAGTTGTTAACATGCAAGAAGAGGCGGCTTTAGGGTCCTGGCGAGCCTGTGAACAAAAAGAACTTCACATTTCTTTTCCCCAGTAGCTTGTTGCCCTTCCCTGTCCCTGAAGTAGAGGAACAGTCCTCATATTGCTTGAGCTGCGGCTGCCGCTGCTGGTCCAGCAGAGATGTCAGAGCGGTGAGGTGTGGGGCCAACTCCAAGGCACCCTCCCTCCCTCCCTCTGCCACCCATCCACACACATGTGGATGTTTCTATAAATCACTTCTGATATGTGGTTCGCCTGCAGGAAGTGTTCTGACTGCTTACCCATGTAATGATGGAGCGGAGGAAAGGTCTAATTTTGGAATGACTGTGGCTGGGGCAGAGCCGCGTTCCCTGCAAGTCTGAATTTCCTCAGCTCGGCGGCTGAGCGCCCCGCCCGCTCACCACAATTACGCAGGCAGTCTGAGGCACGCTATCCATCACAGCAAATTACTGGTGTGATCCACTCAAGGACAAGGCTGGACGGCCTTGCTGATGGCAATCTTTGCAGGACCTTCTTGATAACCAAGAAAGGCAAGCGGGGAGGAAGAGCATAGCAGGTCAAGGCTGCTGAATCAATTAACAGGGTTTCTGCTTGACTTGCAGCCTGGGTGAGAGACAAGGGTTGTAAAAGCTCCTGATAGTTTTAGGCCAGGGTGTGTGTTCTTGTCCCCTCGGTTTTATAGGTGCAGCGTAATGGGGAAAGGGAGTTCGTGTTTGTGGAGCACTTTACTAGCTGCCATACTCGATGCTAGGCCCATGACACACATCGCTCCATGTAATCCGCTCAGCAGCCTGGGGAGGCATCATCCCTCTCAGTTTACAGATGGGGAAACTAAGGCTCCGTGCATGCAGATCACACAGGTAAGTAGAGGCACAGCAAGATGTGAGCCCAGATATCACTCTTCCCAGTCTCGTAGGCCAGTTGAAACCCCACAGACCTTGGATCCCTCTCCTCCGAGGTCAGCTGGAGGGCTGGCGAGACCAGGAGGGGATCAGTGCTGAGAGGCATCCCTTGGGAGTTGGCACGTCCTAGTGAGGAAATGAATAACAGAGGAGATACCAGGGAGGCCCCCAAAACATCCGTGACTACCCCTGCATCTGCTCAGGGTTGGAGACCGTTTTATCATCCCGTGGCTCCAACGACCCTGTTCTGGTACAGATGCACTGAATGCCCGCAAGTGACAGGAAACGCATGGCTCCTGGTTAAATCCGCATTTCAGATGAACAATGAGCCATTTTTAATTATAAGAATGCCCCATGCAATTATTTGTTGTTCATAAGGAACTAGATTTAACTGGATGTCCTATGTTTGTATTTGCTAGAACTGGCAACGGTCCCGATGTCTCCTCCCTGAGTGACCGAGTGGGTGTGGGAGAGGCCACTCTGCTGTCCAGTGCACTAGCCAAGGGTTTGAGGCAGCAGGAACATTGCTCCTCAGTTACGCAAGGAGCAACTGGAAGTGCCTAGAGCAGTGGTTCTCAACCTTCTGGCCCTTTAAATACAGTTCCTCATGTTGTGACCCAACCATAAAATTATTTTCATTGCTACTTCGTAACTGTAATGCTGCTACTGTTATGAATCGTAATGTAAATATCTGATATGCAGGATGGTCTTAGGCGACCCCTGTGAAAGGGTCATTCGACCGCCAAAGGGGTCACAACCCACAGGTTGAGAACCGTTGGTCTGGAGGTAAGAGAGTGTGGCTTCTGAGGGGGGGAAAGATTGGTTTTGGAACCAGAAAGAGCATAATTATTAGAATTACATGAGCTATAAATAGCCCTTGGAGCTCATGGCATCACTTAATTATTTTTAGAATTCATATTCAACTAACACTTCTTGAATATCTACTCTTAGGCTCTTCACAATGATTGTGTCACTTCATTTTCACAAACATTCTCATTTGACACTTGAGGACATTCTCCCAGAGGAAAGCAATGCCCAAAGCGGACCAATTAGCAGTTGAACCCAGATGTCTGAACCAGTTGAACCCAGAGGATCCAAGTCCCAGGATCCTCTGCGGTGCATGGCTGTCAGTAACATGGGCATGGCTGACCCCATCTCCCTGTCAGCCTTGTTTACAGCAAGCACAAGGCAGAAGCTTGGCTCAGTCAGTAGAAATGTTGGTCACATGTGCAAAACTGGATTACAGACAGCTTTCAGCCCACTAATGGATTGCCATGTAGACAGTTCCATAGATATCATAATATAGCTGAACTATATTCCTCATGTTAATAAACAACATACATTCCTTTGAAAACATTGCTTCAGAGAGAACACACCCTGGATTTGACCTTGGAGTCCAGGGTCAACTTGGTCCTTACATGGTCTCTAAAAATAAGACTTTGTCATCCGATCAGGCATACTCATCCAGAGATTCTTGCAAGGCAGGGCTGAGGGGGAAGGGCCACGCCGGGTACGTGGCTCCTGCAGGTAGGCCTGGAGGCCTGTGTGGTCTCCTTTTGTCTTCCATGGAAAGCCACAAAATTCTGAAGGTTACAGTTGAGACACCCAAGGCCCACCATGACCACTTCCTCCTTCAGCTCTGTGATTTCCCCAGCCCTTCTCATTCCACGGGGTCCCTGATTGGCTTCTCCGACACTCTTGCCTCTGCCACCACAGCCCAACCCTTCACACACTGGCGCCTCCACCACACAGGCCTCCAGGCCTACCTGCAGGAGCCACGTACCCGGCGTGGCCCCAGTGTGTGAAGGGTTGGGCTGTGGTGGCAGAGGCAAGAGTGTCGGAGAAGCCAATCAGGGACCCCGTGGAATGAGAAGGGCTGGGGAAATCACAGAGCTGAAGGAGGAAGTGGTCATGGTGGGCCTTGGGTGTCTCAACTGTAACCTTCAGAATTTTGTGGCTTTCCGTGGAAGACAAAAGGAGAGATGAGGACCTCTCCAATACTGGTTGCTCCTGCTAAGACAACAGGGACAGACATTTCCCAAAAAGAATAAGTGTGTGTGTGTGTGTGGGGGGGGGGGGGGGGGGGGGGGGAGAGGGCAGCAGCCTCCTGGCAGCCTGGCCCTATGAAAAGGAGGCGGGAACAGCAACTCTTTTTCTGGCTCATTCCCAGGCAAGTGCTATTCACCTAGGAGTTTGCAAGGACTGACTGTACTACATATTAGAGATTATTCCTAGATCCTGGATAGGCTGATGGGCTCAGAGAGCCTGATGTCAAAAAAATTTGCAACCATTTCTATGACCCTAAACCAAATCCTGAAATTAACCAACCAGTCAATGACGCAGTGCCTAATGGGGACAGGGGCAGCCCATGTCAGGTCCTGATGAATTCAGAGAGTCACTTTATATCAGAGAAGGATGAGTCATGAGCTCAGCCTTCCAAGAAAGTTTGTGAAGGGGGAGCCGGGGAGGGTGAATGTAATTATCTAATGCAATGGCAGCCTCAATAAAGGATGACAAGGGGACAAGCAATAAAAGAAAGATACCGGGGCATCTGATTAAGGCCCCAAATGTAAAAACAGTAGTGATATTCTCAAGCGGGTAGCAACAAAGTTCCTTCTAGGGATTGAAGTGAATAACCCCCGTGCCCCTCTCTGACTCTCCCATTTGAGACCTCCGTGAACCACAGAAGAAGCCGTGCGGGACTTGAAATCCAATATGAGGTTGGCTTGAAGGACACACCCTGGCTCAAAGTTATGGGATTAAGAGACCGAAGATTTTGGCTCTGACAAGTCAGGTAACATATTTATGCACAAGAAGGAAATAGCACCAGCTGTCTTTCTTCTAGTGAGTAATCCAGGTAAGCTGGTGACAGCTTCTTGCTCCATAAGGAGTCCTCCAGAGAAAAAGGAAAATGAAAGGAAGCTCTCCCAATCTTCCTGGCACCTTCTCAGGTCAGGTCTGGTACTCGGAAAGCGGGCTTATTTGCTGAAGCAGAGCAAGACCCCTGAAGACGTGTAATAGGAGCCTGTACCTCTGTCCGGGCCCAGGCTGCTCATGGGCGGGTTGGCATGGCTTCCCTGCTGCCTATGACAAGCCAGGGACCCATACTTCTTCCACTCTGATGTTACCAGGAGAAGCAATGCAGCTGAGGAGTCTGTTGCCTCAGATGTCACTTAGGCCTGTTGAGGACTCAGAGCAGGGACTACGTTTCCTGGATAGCATGGACAGGAACCTGAGGGGCTGCTACAAAGTCCGTGAGAAGGATCGCAGGACATTCACCATATCAGCTCCACCTCGAGTTCTCCTGAGTTATAAGTGAGGGCAAAGGACTGGGGATAGAACTAAAATGGACAGTAAGGCTATTCCTGGCACTTGCTTTTTCTAAGACTGGAACCAAGTTTTAGAATGTAAAACTCCATCATCGTGCAGGTGACAAGATGAGAACTAGAAAGGGAAGTGACCAGCCCCCTGAGGGTACCACAAGGATCTGCACAGCTCAGAAGCCCAAGTGTTTACTCCCAGCTCTGCATCCAGTGGCCTGTCCATGTCTACACCAGGTGGCCTCGCAGATCTTTATTTGGTTATATGGACAAGGGGGTGAGGGGGGATTTAAGATAATCACTGACTGTCATTTTCTTTTCTTTTTGATGTCCTTTCAGATATTTATAATCACTGACAATAATATTGGTACAATATAATGATTCTTTTTTTTTGAGGTGCATTAAAAAAATAATAAAATAAAATGTCATTTTTTTAAAGATCTAGAATCCCAACATTCTAAATGGGAGAACTGATACTTCTTTCCAAGGGAAAACCAATCAATACATAGTTGTGAAGATGGATATTTTAGCTTTAGGTTTTTCCTACCCGACTCCACTCATGAACCAAATAAGAATCATCAAGCATCTACCCAAGTATTGTAATGGGTCATCTCAAAACATT
The DNA here is from genome assembly GCF_964212035.1 of Myotis nattereri. Taxonomy (NCBI): domain Eukaryota; kingdom Metazoa; phylum Chordata; class Mammalia; order Chiroptera; family Vespertilionidae; genus Myotis; species Myotis nattereri. The sequence goes on from NC_138077.1 coordinate 22,197,442, forward strand.
AAAGCTCTATCTCATAGCCATATTGTGGCTGGGGGAGACCAGTAAACTTTGCAGAGGAGAGAATGGCTGGGCAACTGGCAGAGGAGACTGCTCTAGGTCTGGCCTCTCCTAAAGCCCTTCTCCATCCCCTTGTGATTTGTCCAATGAGCCATGTCTTAGACCACATTTATTCATCACAACCCAGCCAAGGCAGGGGATGGGATCTCCTGAGATGGGCTGTCCTCAGATCAGGACCTGGTTTTATCCTGAGATCCTCACTGCATTGAGAAAGGTCCATGGTGCTCTACAAACCTTATCTAAACTTTGCCTCTAAGAAGGACTAGGAGCCACAATCTTAGAGTGAATGGACTTGGATTTCTGTTAACTTTCTCCTGTGTGGAGCATTGGGCAATGGGCACGTGAGTTCAGCTTCTGATGATGGGGTCTACCATTGCTCCGTTGGAGAGAAGTCACACTTCAGAGGACAAAGAACAGGTAGTAATGGTGTCTACATTCCCAAGTCACCTTGCTCAGGACACAGCAGAACAATGTGCTTTCCTGTTATTTGGATGCTGTAATGGCCACGTGACTGGTTTCCTGAATTTTCCTTTCTCTGTCCTCCTTTATACAAGGGCCCACTTTATCTTACCCCAGTCAAAAGATTTCAGTGGTGGGTCTCCATTGCTTATTAATTTAAACAAACTCTTGCCTCAGAATTTCAGGCCCTCCATCCCCCCTGGTACACCACTCCCTTCACAGACCTGCCCTCCTGCCAAATCGCATTTCTTTGAGTTCCCCCAAATTACCTCCTCTCTCTCTCTCTCTCTCTCTCTCTCTCTCTCTCTCTCTCTCTCTCTCATATTTTTCCATTGATTTTTAGAGAGAGTAGAAGGGAGAGGGAGAGACACACAGAGAGAGAAACATTTCTGTGAGAGAGACACATTAATTGGTTGCCTCCCACATGCACCCCAACCAAGGCTGGGGATCGAGCTTGCAATAGAGGTATGCGCACTTGACCGGAATTAAACCCTAGACCCTTCAGTCTGAAGGCCAACACTATCCACTGAGCCAAACTGGCTAGGGCTACCTTTTCTCTTTGGAGCTTTCTCACCTTCTCACTATTTTTCAGATTAGCTCCCTCACCTAGCATGCCACCCTGCTCTCCTCACAAATCTCTACTTGCCCAAATCCTCAAAGCTCACCCCAAACATCTTCCACAGTCTTAACACTTACATTTTCTAAGTGGTGGTGATGAGAATGCTGTTGGTGTGTAACGTTTATTATTATTACACTAGAGGCCCAATGCACAAAATTCGTAAACTGATGGCTTAGGCCGCAGTCGGACATCCTTAGCACTGCCGCAGAGGTGGGCTGCTGCACTCGCCAGCTGTGAGCCTGAATTGTGGCTGAGCAGCGCTCCCCCTGTGGAAGCACACTGACCACCAGGGAGCAGCTCCTGTGTTGAGCGTCTGCCCCCTGATGGTCAGTGCATGTCATAGTGACTGGTGGTTCTGCTGTTCAGTCGATTTGCATATTACCCTTTTATTATATAGGATACCAGGTCATGTGTTAAGTGTATGGGCTTTTCTGACTAATCCTCAAAACTACCCAACAAATCAAGTGGTGTTATTATTCCCATTTTACAAAGAAAATTAAAAACACTGAGATACAAAGAAGTGACTTCACACTTTACCCTCTAAGTTGTATCCATTTTGCATCTTCCCTAATAAGTCTCAAGGGCAGGCAGAGGTGCTATTCCCCCTTCCTCTGCCCCTCCCTACCTTATCAGTTCCTGGTACGTGGTACCCACTCCAGCACATTGGGCATCATATCATGGGGGGTGCAAGAATTTAGCTGCTCATTGCATTTTTCTTGCAGCTGGCTATTCTTCTCTTCTGCTGGCTTGTTTTTGTATTTCATATAAAATATCTGAGGAGGCCCATCTGCCCTTGCAGAAGGCAGCATCATGTAGGTTCCGGAGGGAGACAGGGAAGAAAGGAAGGGAATCCTCTCTTCTCTTAATGGCATGGGGCAGCCCTCTGTGTGTCTCTCTGTGAGTTAGGTCAGCACATAACTGAGTGGCCCCAGTTCTTCAAGACTGGTTACCATTCTGATGGGTGTGAATGGGTAGAGGTGGGTAAGGAGGAAGAAAACAAAAGATTGGCGTTTATAACTCAGCATCACAGAATGAATACTGGAGACTGGGGGTGGATAAAAGGGCCATCAGGCAGGATCAGCACTGATTAACCTTACCAGTCATATTGCAGAGAGGTTAAAGGTTGGTCTCTCCATGCCCCACTGCCTCAGTCTGTCCTAGAGAGGACAGGGAGCCACGCTTCCCAATGTGGCGCCCAGACCTCCCATCCCACCTGGCAGTGGCATCGGCACTCCCCGTTCACAGAGACACCTAGACTCAAATTTGACTTTGCCATTCATAAGCCAGGTGACCCACGGCTAGGAACTTACTGGTTGTGAGCCCCAGTTTTCATATCTGTTAACATGGACAGCATATGTGCATTGCAGGGCTGATACCAGGATTGATCATGAGCACAGGGCCGACCCCCGGGGCTCAGTTAAGCCTGGCAGCTCAGTGAAGGGAGAAGATGGAGCCCTCCTGAGCCTGCACTAGACTGCCCTACTCACATGTCATGCTTTTCTGCTATGAAGGTTCCAAACCCCATGGACCCAGACTTAGCTGGTCCCCTTGCACCCGGAACTCCCCAGCAAGCTCTCCCTCTGCACTAAGCCCATCGGAAGGGCTGCTGAAAGGTGCATTATATCCCATGGAAAACCTGTTGAATGGCTTTAAAGGGCAGGTATTGCCCTTTTCCTGATACGCCATAATAAGAAATTATATATCCTGATGGTTCTCTGATTTGACGGCTCCTTAGTACGCATGAGCTAGAATTTTGGAGAACATGACTGTAATTTGGGGCCTGTGGTTAAGTACAACTCAGATGCCAGATGTAATTCACCACCACAGTGCACTCTTGGGTCTTCCACGTGTCCCTCTTCGTTCTTACATGAAGGTTTTCTTAGGACGTTCTATTTCCTTTCTGATCTTCCCCATCTTCTGAATTCAGGGAACGAATAATTCCAGTTTAAACGTTGCCCTAAGAAGCTTTAGTTTGATTAGTGTCTTTGAGCTCAGCTAAGAGAAGCCCTCATTCTACAAGTGAAGAAAATGGAGGTCAAAGGAATAACATGCCCACGTAGTCACAGAGGGCGGGTGGAAGGTCCAGCTGAGAGAACAGGGCTAGGGGTTCTGACCTCACATGTGTTTCTAATAGTCCTGCATCCGTGTCCAGCTTCATGATTTCTCCTATGTCCATATACCTGTAGTACTATTATTCAGCCAATGCTTTTTCTTTAAATTGACACACCTTTCTATTTAAATAAATGTATTGCAAAGGGCAATTTTATAGTATCACCTAATGAAAAAGCAGTATCACTTGCCATTGACTAACTAAAGAGCATACAAAACATAATTACTAGTATATGGACTTTTAACTAGCTATGGTTGCCTGGGCACAGAAAACAAGCTGGAAACTTGCTCCCTTTGATTATAAAGGACAATTGGCAGGTTTCTGGGGTTCTAAAGACCAAATAGGACTGAATGAAAATGGATGCTGGACCTGATTCCAATGTTATCTGGTGCCATCTTTACATGATTGAGAAGACATTTTCCTCAAATACAGTCCGAAGGAGATTCTCACACTTGGGGACCAACACAGCCCACAAGGCTGCCACACCAGGCAGCCTTGAGTCCTGAAGGTCAGCGGACTCATCCCCTCTCTCTGCACAGCAAGGCCTTCGGGGATATTACACTAAAAGAGCTTCAGGCACGTTCTGTTTGGTCACTACATGCCAAATGAATCCCCCACTCTCCTTCATTTTTCACAGAACACATGTTGAATTTAAATATAAAGTTTAGTAAATTTTCTGTTCACCCCAGAAACAAATGTCAAGATAATTAAATTTTAGATAATAACGAATCAGGGACGTCGATGTCAGCAGTGGAAAAATGCTTTGATTCAAATTGCCAATATACAAATACTTCTAGTTCTTGGAAGCCACTGCCGACTGTGCCTGCCGGAAGTTAAATTCTCAGTAGTTTACTATGACTGATGCAGGCATTAGTCATTAAAACAAAATAAAAAAATCAAGAACTAAGTGATTTGCATCCAAACGATGACATCAGTAACACCAGGAGCTTGTTGTTTCAGGAGCAGGCCACTAGATGGAGCACTTGCAATTCAAAAATAAAAAAAAATCTCAGCCCCCTGAGGTGTGAGCATTTTACCAAAGCTTCCATTGTACTTACAAACCTGCATCTACATAAGCGAGAAGGCAGAGTTTGCCCTGGAGATGGGATTCTTTTCTTTCCTCCCACACTTTGATATGCCTCTCCCTCTGTCCTCCGGCCAGGTCACTTCCCCCCACCCGCAGCGTCTCTGTATGAGTTCACCTTTTTAAACTTTGAACATGTGATTCTTCTATTCCTAGATAACTGTGCTCCTTAAGATGCGGTTTCTTTCCTTCCCCTTCCTTGACACTAGTCACTCCTGTGCACGAAGGTGCGGCTTCTTTACGTAGGCTGCCTGGATGCTAATCCCGTGCGTCCTGCCAAAGCACCTAATGGGTAGAACATTCATTACACGAATCACACACCACCTTTATTCTTCCCCAGGATGACAACAATAAATTTTCTTTAAAGTTGTGGGTTTTTTTTTAAGTCCATATCAGTTGAGCAGTTCTTGTGCCAACCCCTTAAAAATGGCCATACTGGGGCAAAGGAGCCAGTTCTCAGTGTCAGCATAGGAAGTAGGAGTGACACCTCCGGGCAACAGGGCCTAAAACAATAGATGACATTGAGCCCATTGCAGCAAGTCAGTCAGTTTATTTGCTCATCAGAGCTCAGGGCTATGCTTTCCCCTCCCAGCTCCTGAATGGCTGGCTGTGCATGTTGGTGTGGCATCAAGGGGGAAGACAGGGCAGAACCTAAATATTTACTTATTCGCTGCACAAATAGGTCAGTCAACAAAACCAAGCAACAGAAGAGCTTCTCTGTGGCTGGGGTTTCCTGGCTGCAGCCCCAGAACCTGAGAACCCAGAGCTCTAGTCCCAGGTGGCCCCTCCTAATTTGCTAAATAACCTTGGGCAAGTCACTTAACCTTCCCAAACCTCAGGGCCCCCCCCCCCCGCCACCCGCTCCCCCCCCCGCCCCCCCCCCCCCCCCCAGGAAAGAAGGGTGCCAAGAGCTGTCTCTTCTTTGCTTCTCCGGGAAGTCATGATGGTTCACGATGAGAGAAAGGCAAGGCAGGGCCCAGAGCTCCTTTAAGAAAGGTGCCGCTCGCCCTCGGGTGGGAGTCATACAAATAAGTGAAGCCGCTCCAGGCCCAAGTCACCGGGGGCTCTGTGTCCTGTGGGCGTCCACATTTTTCATGCCTCAAGGAGGGTTGGCAGGGACAAAGCAACACAAAAGTGCCCAAGAAAGCCTCTGTCTGACAAAATTCTCACTGGATCGTTTTTATCTGACCAGTCTGTGTCGAAGGATGATTTTAGACATCCCGAAAGCACGGGGACAAAACAGTTCCTCCCAGCGGCGCGGGGTGCTCCTGCTCAGCCCTGCCTCCCAGGGAAGCCCATTTCGCCGCACAGAGAGGGCAGGACCCCTCTGATAATTAGCCTTCCAGTTTGGTGCGGGTGATTATCACCCTTGGGGGCCTTTCTCTCGCTCCTACGATGAAATATATATATTCACGCTGCGGAGGCCCGAGCTGAGAGCATTGTTTGGGCAGAACCCAACACACAAGGAAAGGATCGATTTTAACCTGCTTTCAAACATTTGATCTAATTTGATATTTCTAGTTTTCAACGGCCGTACAGCAAGTAGATGAAAATAAATGTCTTGTCACATGTCCTGCTGTGGACTATGCCGTCTGGTTTTCAAAGACTCCTGAACACGGGCGGAGAATCCCCTATTAGCTGCATCTGATGCGTAAGGATTTTCCAGCTGTCGCTGTTCAAAGGTCTGTGTTTTGGAGCCTTGAGGAATGACCAAGCGGATGATTTGCTCTACGATGCTGTCAGTGATCTGCTGCTCCGTCTTCCAGCCCTGATAATGGAGAGGGCTGGGGCAGAGGGGCGAGCGGCAGGCCCTCTCCAGTATATGTGGGGCGTATGTGCCTTTCGGTGTGTATGTTCAGGGCTGGAGATCGAATTCTGATCTGTGCAGAGAAGGGAGAACAATAAATAATCATGGATTGTGCCGCTGTTAGCTTTCTTTCCTGAAATCTAATTACCGTAGTGGCCCACTGCTTTGATTAAGTCTTTCCTCCCTAAATAATTAATTTGCCTTTATGCAAGTGTATTTGCCTCTTACAAATTTTTAACGCATAACACGGAGAACCCAGGCTCAGCAAATCCACTTCCAAGCACATAAATAACTTGCCTTGGAATAATTAACAATTAACCTTGGCAAAGGAGGGCTAAGCATTAGTATACTATATTAATTCAAAGCAGATATTAGCTGTTTGGTATGAGAAAACCTTATAAACACATATATATTTACAAACCTACAGGGTTAATAAACTTATTTATCTGGAACATGTTAACTGGTTCAAAGGAATAGCTTCAATGTAAATACTTAACCAATTTGTTTTGATCTATTTCATAAGCATTTATGCCAACCAGACATGAAAAAAAAAAAAAAAAAGAAGGTCTTGGAATCAAGAACTGGGATCGAGAGTCTAAGTGGCTGATCAGGGTTCCTTGCCTCATCTGTAGCAAAAACTCAACACACATGGCCGGTTGACAGTGGGTGGGTAGCATCTTCTTCATATGTCTAGAATTTGGCTGCGAATTACTCATGAGCACAATCCCACCCACTGTGTCGCTGGCTGGGCTTTTGTAAAGGAACAGACTCGAGGCAATCTTTGGTTTCCTAACACTTGTCTCTCTCTGTCACCATTGTCACTGGGGAGCAGAATCTTCAGTGCTGTGCACCTCCTCCTGACTGTACACGTGAGGAGATTTCGGAAGCCCAAAAGTTCCCGTCCTCAGCATCATTCCCATCCCCTGGACTTTTCCATATTTGACTGTCCCCTCATTCATTTGGAACCCAGTCAAGGAGCCTGGGATGGAGTGGGACAGAGGAAGAGGGTCCTCCCACCAATGGGATTGCAGAGTGTCCTTCTATCCTTGGGGGCCCCAAGCCCTCAGCCGAGACTGGCAAACTCCAGGGTCTTCACGTGATCCTCCTCAAACTGAATCCTTCACACTAACTCTTTCTGGTCAGGAGCTTGACTTCAACATGATCTGATACCGTTCCTAATCCTCACCAGTTTTCTGATATTTGGGGGTTCAGCATTGGCATCATCTTGCTACCCAGCTCAGGTATGAGGGTACAGTACCTGAAAGGCTATATCTGGGGGAGGTATTCCAAGCCATATATTCATGGAAGAGAAGTTTCATACCACAGCTGAGGCAGCTGATCAAGCCCAGCCCCTCCCAGCCAGGTTCCAACCACCTAGTGCTGGGTATACCTGCATTGGTGTTTGGGATGTCTAGTCCTGTCTGCAGACACTCATTCTTCCTGCACACCCCAAGTCAGGTGATGCCTCCGTGAGGGTCACATTTTTTGTGGGGTGGATTTGGTCCAATTATTTTTTCTCCTTTTGTTTGTCATTGTTGATGTCATCCTTATGAAATCCTAGAAGAGTGTGCACCAGGCAGAATCACCAAGCTTGTGCCCACATAGATTTTTTTTCTGTAGAACTTTCTTTCAGCCCTGAATTCAATCCCTAAAGATGCAAGTAGGGGTATCGGGGTAATGACAACACAAAGGAACTTTTTTGCATTGGTCATATTTCCTGCTCAAAGATTTTTTGACAGTTCAGCTTTCAGGAAACTGTTGTCTTAGAATTCTTGGTAAACTCACCAGTGTCTTAAATTGAGTTTCGTTGGTCTATATCCAAAGAAGGGCAAGGAAAGGGGCCGAACGAATTTCCCCTGGATAAGGTATCCTGAAGTGGTATTCCCAGCAAGAGAAAAGGACAAGTGGCTCGAGCCAGGAATCATCAGCATTGATAAGTAGTATTGATCGTGTGTCTACCTGGTGCTGGACAGCTAAGGAACAGGGGTGACGATTAGAATGCAAAGGGACAAGGTAGTTTGGAAACTTTACAAATGGTTGTGCTAAACAAAGGTTGCTCAGGAGCCTAGATATAAAGTAACAAAAGGGGGGAGGGCATGGTGGTCTCTGCCAGGCCTATAGTTTTAAGGCATCCTTTGAATAACTAGACTGATACAGGAAAGAATGAGTTGGAGGGTGTGGAATAAGAGTGTATTAGCTGCTGGTTTGTCTGCGAAAAGAGCACTTATTTTGTTGTTTATTGGCTTTTTTTGTTTGTTTGTTTTTGCCAGATTGCACATTTTAAATTTCCTTTTTTTAAAAATCTTTGAATAGTCCTGGGGGACACACTTATAAGGCAGATGAGATATTTATAAACTTTTGTATATTTCATTAAAATAAATACTACAGAAGAGGTTGTAGACCAGATAGGTTGTAATTAGCTAAACAACTCCCCACCCCCTTCCCTCTGCTGTGATTACGGTGAGGCCATTCACCTTAATTCTCTATCAGTGAATTGTGGATGCTATAGTTTACCAACTAGTGAATTGGCATTCAAGAGAATTTTGAGCATTTCTAGAACTCCACGTTATGTTATAATAAGATTTATTGCTCTGTACATCCTGTGCAGTGATAGAAAGTTACTGCTCTGTATCATCATTATTCTGAAATCTTGAGGTCTTTGCAATAATTCAACACTTTGACAATGAAGGATTTAGCCAAAGATTCGGGCATATTGCTCTGTTCTGATTCTGGGTGAGGTTTTGAATTAATTCAATTGAAATTTTAAGGAAAGGTCCCTGTATTTTTCCAATCTCAAGTGTGATTAGTAAATATTTATACTTCTGCTATGTTTCTTAACCCTTCCTGAACATTTAAAAACATGCTTTTTTCTATGATTTCTTTTTAATTAGGTTTTTGTGACTATCCTTAAAGCACCATTGGTCTCATTGACTAACTGCCATTCACTATTTACCAGTAAGTAGACAGACATGGAAGACCGGATTTGTTCCCATGACAGAGATGGCCACTGTGATAAATATTTGTAGCACATTGTTTTCTCAAGCTGAAGGCAATTTCACTTCCATTAGAAGGAATAGCCGAGTCTCAAATATCTCTTTACATCTTAGCGTAGCTTTCCCATTACAGGCTTAAATAAGATGAAAAACTACTTTGGAAATTTATAAATTTCCAGCCAAATAATAGTTTTATGCCTGTGGTTTAGAAACACAACCTGATGGTTATGCTGATTACTGAAGAGGTTAAAGAAGCACTTTTTAAAAGCATCGCATTAGCAGGGGCTGGGAAGTAGCATTTATTGAACACCTACTATAGCCAGGCATGATGTTAAATGCTTCCCTGAACTGTCCAGTGAAATATTAACTAAAAGTTCATGGCATGGTGTAGTGGGTTCAATTGTGTGTCCCAAAAATGATATGTTCATGTCCTAACCCCTAATACCTGTCAATATGAACTTATTTGGATACAGGGTCTTTGCAGATGTAATCAAGTTAAGATGAGGCCATACTGGAATAGGGCAGGGCCCAATCCAATGACCGATGTCCTTATAAGAAAAAAGAGAGGGTGTTGGGATATAGAGACACGGTGGGTACACACATGGGGGAAGGTCCTGTGATGTCACAGGCAGAGATTGCAGTGTTGCATCTACAAGCCAAGAAATGCCAAAGGTTAGCAGCAACCACCAAAAGCCAGGAAAGAGGCCTGGAACCGTTTACTGCAGAGCCTTGAGGAGGATAAAACCTTGCTGCCACCTTGATTTGGACTTCTGGCTTCCTGAACTGTGAGAGAATAGATCTCTATTGTTTCTGGTGTTCAATAAATATATCAACAAGCTATAGATTTCAGGTCCATAAGCTCTCCCAGTTTGTGGTACTTTGTTACAGCAGCCCTAGGGAAAGAATGCATGTGGAAACTATGATATTCCCTCTATTTCATACAAGAAACATGCCCACAATCATTTAGTTAATATGTTAGATGGGTGCTGCCTTCAAACCCAGGCCTGATGCTGGGGCCTCTGTGCTACTCTCATACCTACAGGATCATTGTACACATACATGACTTTGCAAAATTGATTTCTTTTCCTGTTAGTCTAAACTCTATGGGTATAAATGTTATGGCCGCATGTCCATAGGGGGGACTATGCTGAACACACTGAGCAGTTTTCAGTGCTTGAAATAATAAAGACCCCATAGACTGCAGGCAATTCCTGGCATATCATAGCGTGTCCCTGATGTTAGCAAAGTGATGTGAAATTATGCATGAATCAATTAAATATTTGAAACATGCCAACTAGACTAAGTGAATTTTCCATCTTTGATGAGGCCTAAAAGATGTTTGTTACCATCACTAAACCATCTATACCCATTCACTCTTGGGACAAATAGCAGATCCAGGGAAAATTACTCTTTAAATATATATATATATATATATATATATATACATATATATATATATATATATGTCATAATATGCTAATTAGACCAGACAGAGGATGACCTTCTGGATGAAGCAGGGGCCGTGAGGGAAGCCTGGGTCTGGGGTGCCAGAGGGAAGCTGGTGTCGGCAGCCGGGGGAAGGAAGGCCTACTCTTGCATGAATTTCATGCATCGGGCCTCTAGTGTATATACAGTATATTGATTTCAGAGAGGAAAGGAGAGGGAGAGAGAAATAGAGACATCAATGATGAGAGAGAATCATTGATCAGCTGCTTCCTGCACACCTCCTACTGGGGATTGAGCCTGCAACCCGGGCATATGCCCTTGACCAGAATCGAACTCGGGACTCTTCAGTCTGTAGGCCAACGCTCTATTCACTGAGCCAAATCGGCTAGGGCAGGAAAACTACTCTTACTTCAGATGTCAGATATTGTGTTTTCAGTGTGTACTGCTGCTCCCAAAAGATTGAATTCTTGTTTCCTAAGGCATATCTAAAAGACTTAATATTCAATTAAGGCTTTGGTAACTTATACATGATGTTAGTTTATTTGAGAACAGCTATACATAAAATAAACTGAATGTGGGCCTTTCAGTGTTATCCTTAACTTTTCCAAGTTCACATAAATAGAGAACATTTGAGCTTGACGAGTTCCAGGAAGTGCTGATACAGGCAGTTTTTCCTCTGAATGGCTGGACCATGGTACAAGGAACCCAAACCTGGAGTCATGAGTGAAGCATAAGACCTAAGAGCTGACGGAGAAGAAAGAGAAGGGCCTGGCACAAGAGGACTCATGGGGTATGATTTCACTCCAAGTAGACAGGGGACAAGGCCTGCTGATGGCACCAATGGCACACGTGTATATTCACCACAAACAAGAGCACCTTCGGGTACCTGCGCATATCTAAGTGTAGCTGTGTATACCTGGTCAAATACCAAACCAGCTTCCACATTTTGTGTATTATGAAATTACATTGTTTCCAACTTTTCACTATTATAAACAATGCTGCCACATATATTCTTGTACCCATCTCTTCATGCACATCTGTGAGAACTTCTCTAGGATACAACTTAGGAGTAGAATTGATGGGTGGTCTGCTACACATATGTTCTGTTTCATTTTTCCTGTTGTATCAGAATTGTGGGCAAGGCCTAAAGCTGAGGACAAAAGATGTTAAGTACCCCACATTCCATGCAACCACCATGATGTCATAGGAGTTGTGACCAGCTACCTCCCAGGAAGGCATATTGAGAGGCACCAAGGCTAAAAATAGGTCTTTTCTCTAACTGCTCCCACCCAGGATCCACCTAAGGAAAGAAGAGGCAGAGAGGAGGGGATCTTAGAGAGAATACCAAGTTCCTAAGTAAAGGACATTCTCTCTTTTCACTCTTCCACAGTACTGAAAGCCAAGGAAAGAGGACCAAAGATGGTCAGTGTTAAAGGTTTCCTGGGCATCTAGCAGGATCACTCTCCCTCCCTCCCTCCCATACATAAACTCAGCTTGGGGGCCCTCTGTTTTGGAAACTGGGTAAGGGTTTGGTCTTTCAGAGCACCTCACACTGCCAGGGTATAGAGAAAGAGGCAGGGCTGAGGAAGAGGCTGCGGGCATCCCTACCATTTGGCAAGATGAATACACCATGATGGTCTACATGATTTGAGGGAACACCATAGAGGGCGGCTGTACTTGAGCCATCTTTGTGGTACTCCCATGACCTCTGGGTAGAGGTCATGCTCTGTGGATACACTGAGGCAGGTTAGAAGTTCAGGCAGACTAAGTCCCATGTTAGACAACTACTCAGAGCACAGGTCCCCATGGAAGCCTTTAAAGAATCCATCCAAGTGCCCCATGAAAGCCCAGTGTTAGGGTCCTACCATGTGGAGGAGATATCAACACCTTGTTGCTGTGGGCCAGAGAAGCAACAAAACCACAGGGAGAAGCCTACAGAGAGAACACCTCTCTCCCTTACCCAACATCTGGAGGAACTTTGCCATTTTCTTTCTCCTCTTCCCACCTCTTAAGTTAGAGCAGTGGTTCTCAACCTTCCTAATGCCGCAACCCTTTAATACAGCTCCTCATGTTGTGGTGACCCCCAACCATAACATTATTTTCGTTGCTACTTCATAACTGTAATTTTGCTACTGTTATGAATCATAATGTAAATATCTGATATGCAGGATGTATTCATTGTTACAAATTGAACATAATTAAAGCGTAGCGATTAATCACAAAAACAATATGTAATTATATATGTGTTTTCCGATGGTCTTAGGCGACCCCTGTGAAAGGGTCGTTTGACCCCCAAAGCGGTTGCAACCCACAGGTTGAGAACCACTGAGTTAGAGGAAGAAGACCAGAGAGGGGAAGGTGTGACCCCCATCTTCCTAACAATAGCTTCTTCTGAGAGAGGGGGCAGGGAAAAGAACTCTGCATAAGATAAGAAATTGAAGACTTGAAACAAGCAGGTCTGAGTTTTAAACACATCACAGAGACTCTTCCAATAAGTAAAAGTAGCCCCAAACTGGAGAAACTGGCCAAAGGATGTTAGGGAAGCCTGTTCTTCAGCTGACCAGGAGGCTCCACCTGGTAGAGTGGGGCATTTGTCAGAGAGAATAAAATCTTGTCATGTTTATAACCCAATGAGACTAGACTGCTCAATAAACTAGTGAAACTCGATACATTAGTGGTCATAATGAGAACTGCCAAGGTGCTCCCCAAGTGGGGAACTAATTTATATTCCCCCCCAACAGGGAATAAGAGCTCCGTTGCCAATCTGAAGGGTGTGCTGTGATAGCTATGTTGTTTCTAGCTGTTTATGTCTTCCTTTCACTCCTAAAAATCTTCAATTTTGAGCAAAAAAAAAAAAAGTAAATCACTAATTTTGACCAAAAGCCAAGAAAATTGTCAAAAGAGTCATCTCTATGTAAATGGGTCCATGTTCATGTTCACAAAGAGAAATCAGCTAGCCCCCGAATATTAACAATGAAGTCGCCAAGAAAGCTTAGTTTGCTCTTTTCCAGGCATCAGAACCCTGGCTTCCCCTGGGCCCCTAAAAGCCCTCCCTCCCTGCCTGCCTGCCTCCCTCCTCTCGGTGTGGTCAGGGGCATCTGTGATATGAGCCTGGGGCCTGGGAGGCCCAAGGTTCGGGAAATCAGACCAAGCTCTACCTCTGGCCTTTTGTTCAGAACCTTCTTACTCAGGTCTCCTGCTCTCAATTTTCCATCCCTTTGCCTCACCCCCTTCTGAGTGTCAGGCCAGTGCTTAGCTTCTTTAGATGGACAGCTCAGCCTGGTTTTCACCTTCAGATTTGCCTCCATGGGGATGGCTCAGAGATGCAGCCCAGGAGGCAGGGTCTGTGTCCAGGTCTTCCCTTCCATCCCCAAACCCCACAGTCCAGCCTCCTGGGATCCTGTGTCTGGCAATAGGGGACGGGGTGGGGGGAAGATGCCCGAGTCCACCAGAAGGGAGTTTGAGCACACTCTGTGCGCAACCCCCCTGTGGTTTATTATTAATTTAAGGGATAGACTTGCAGGCTAATTGTTCTCCTGCCGCCTTTGGCTGACAGAGTGTATAAAAGGAATGGCCCTTGAAGGTAAAGGAGCTTTACGGTTGGATTTAAGGAATAATGCATCTCTCACAGACCTGCAGGAACTGCAGTTTGATGGAAATTACCTTCAAACCTTGTGTTGTGAACTGCAGTTTACTGGAGAAAAAAAAATCCCGTAAGATATAGAAATAGTATCTGAGACAAGCTGGCAGGGTGCTTGGGCTCGTTATGATGCGTACAGAATTCCGTGACAGTGACGGATAACACCGGGAACATCTGAGCGGGGCCTTTTGTTTATCTTCACTTGCCTTTGCATTTATGTCATGTCTTTCACTTGCGGATGATATTTCGCCGTGGAAAGTTGAAATAATTTTTAACTCAAGAAAGAGGTTTTCTGTTCTGTTTTGTTTTTTTTTCATGAACTTGTTTCTTGTGTTCCCCTCCCCCACTCCTCCTTTCGTCCTCCACTCCTCCCTTCATCCCCCCCCCCCCCCCCCCCCCCCCCCCGGTTGCCTCCCTTCCTTCCAGCTGGGGGATGTGAGTCCTGGGTACCAGATGCAAAATGATGAAGCCAGTGCAGTTCCCCAAATTAAACTTGTTATCGATTAGCACTTCCTAAATCAAACAGAATTGCTGATCACTATTGCAGGGCAATGTTTGGGATCCGATTGCTGATAGAGTGTTTGAGCCTGGGCAGGCAGAGGGGGGGGGGGGCTTTGAGGTGTCCCCCCACCTAATCACTGCTGTTGCCTGCAAGAAAGAAGAATAGCAACTTTCATCGCCAATTCCTGTTTCTTAAGCGCCGACTGGGTGTGTGGCAACATGCAGTCACAGAGGGGATTTTGACAATTAGCAGGGGCTGCTGTCTTTGCCCTCCTGAGCTGTGATAATTAATGCCTTAGGACATTTTTATGGGTTGGTATGTGCCTGGCACATGACACACAGTACTGAGAGTGTCAATTACACATGACCCTTTTAAAAGGAAGGGGGGTACAACAAAGAGGCCATTTTGTCCATTGGTTTGTAGATACTCCAGCAGGTGATTTGAAATATTAGTGAAATAAAATTAGAGGAGAGGGTCTGTTTGCAAATCAGCCACTACCCAGTCATCTGTCCAAAGGCATGAGGACCAACCTCCCTCTTGGGTCACCTCCCTCCAGTTTCTGCTCTTGCTGATGTATTGACATAAGTCCGTGATCTCCACATGTACACACATGTATCTTATCATCTTCTCATTCCACCGGAGGAGCTTCAAGTTAAAAAAAAAATTTTAAATAGACTTCACTGTTTAGAGCAGTTTTAGGTTTACAGCAAAATCAAGTGGAAGGTACAGAGATTTCCCATATGCCCCTGTCCCCACATGTGCACAATCTCCCCTAATAATGGCATCCTGCACACGAGTGGTAAATTTATTACAAAGGATGAACCCGCATTGACACATCACAATCACCCATCCAAAGCCTATGGGTTTGGACAATTGTATAGTGACATATATCCATCATTATTATATCATATAGAATATTTTCATTGCCCTAAAAATTGTGCTCCACTTATTCATCTCCTCTCACCCGCCCCCCTCCCCCACCCTCATCACCAATCCCTGGCAACCACAGACCTTTTTACTGTTTCCATAGTTTTTACCTTTTCCAGCATGTCATATAGTTGAACCATGAAGTATGCGGTTTTTTCAAATTGGCTTCTTTCACTTATTTGTATACATTTGAGTTTCCTTTATGTCTTTTTGTGGCTTGATAGCTCATTTCTTTTTAGTGCTGAATAATACTCCATCGTCTGGATGTACCACAGTTTATCTACTCACCTACTGAAGGACATCTTAATTGTTTTCAGGTTTTGACAATTATGAATAAAGCTTCTATAAACATGTGCACATGTTTTTGTGTGGACTTAAGTTTTCAGCTCCTTTGGGTAAATCCTAAGACTCGTGATAGCTGGATTAAATGGTAAAAGTATGCTTACCATATATGGTAAGAGTTTGTAAGAAACTGACAGTCTTCCAAAGTGGACACACTATTGTGCATTCCCACCAGCAATGAATGAGAGTTCTTGTTGCCCCAGATGCTTATCAGTATTTGCTATTGTCAGTGTTTTGGATTTTGGCCATTTTAATGGTTGTCTAGTGGTTTCTAATTGTTGTCTTATTTTGTAATTTCCTTATGACACATCATGTTGGGCATCTATTCATATGATTATTTGTCATCTGTATCTCTTCTTTGGCAAGATGTCTGTTAAAGCCTTTTTGCCATTTTTATCAGTAATGTTCGTTTTCTGATTTTAAGATTTAGGAGTTATTTGTGTGTTTTAGAGAAAAGTCCTTTATCAGCTATGTTTTTTGTAAGCCTTTTCTCCCGGTCTGTGGTTTGTCTTCTCATTCTTTTGACAGAGTCTTTTAAAAGACAGAGAAAAAGGTTTTAATTTTAATGAAGTCCAGATTATCAATATTTTCTTTCATGGATCATGCCTTTGATGTTGTATCTAAAAAGTTATCTCCATACTAAGGTCGTCTAGGTTTTGTCTTATATTAACTTCTAGAAGTTTTATTGTTTTATAATTTACATTTAGGTCTACGATCCATTTTGAGTTAGTTTTTATGAAGGGTATAAGTCTCAATTCATTTTTTAAATGTGGATATCCAGTTGTTTCAGAACTATTTGTTGAAAAGACAACCCCTGCTCCATTATGTTGCCTTTGATCCTTTGTCTATATATGGGTTCTGTATTGTGTTCCATTGATGTATTTTTTTGTTCTTTCAGCAATCTCACTCTATCTTGATTATTGTAGCTTTATAGTAATTCTTGAAATCAATATCATCAATCCATGGACTGTGTGTTGGAAATTCTGGGTCTTTTGCATCTCCATATAAACTTTAGAATGGGTTTGTGGACGTCTACAAACTTAGATGTTGCATTGGATCTGTAGATCAGTTAGGAAGCACTGACATCTCGACAGTATTAAGTATTTCTATCGATGATCGTGGAATATCTCTCTATTTATTTAGTTCTTTGATTTTTTTAAAATAAGAATTTTGTAGTTTTCCTCACATAGTTCTTGTACATATTTTTAAATATTTATATATAAGTACTTTATATTTTGGGGTGCAAATATAAATTGTATTGTGTTTAAATGTCAAATATTCATTTGTTTATTAACTGGTATGGGGCAACTTTTATTTTAAGATAATTTCAAATTGAAAGAAAAGTTACTAGAGTAATATAAAGAAATCCTATATACCCTTTTCATATCTTCACCAATTATTAACATTTTGCCCTGTTTTATTATTCTCCTCCCTTTACACATACATATACACACTCATGCACACATACACACAAATAGATTTGTTTCTCTTAACTATTTGAGGGTAAGTTGTATACACCAAACCCCCTTGTAGGTAAGTACTTCAATGTGCATTACATAAAAAGAAAAATATTCTTTTATATAATCATAGCATGATTATTAAACTCAGGATATTTAACATTGATAAAATACTATTATATAAACTTAGCCCATACTCAAATGTTATTAATTGTTCCAATAATGCACTTTATAGTACTTCTCCAGCCCAAGATCAATCATTCAGTACATTTAGTTTTCATGTCTCTTTAGTCTCCCTTAATCTAAAACAGTCTAGTTTTTTAATGTTTTTTTCTTTTTTTGGCATTGGCATTTTTGAAGACTAAAGGTCATTCGTTTTGTATATTATGCCTCAATTTAGGTTTGTCTGATGTTCCTTCATCACTAGATTCAGGTTATACATTTTGGGCAGGAATTCTACATGAGCAGAATTATGCCCAAGTGAGGGCATCATAGCAGAAGGCATCTGACGCCAGTTTGTCATGTTTTTACAATGAATCTAAGGCAAGTTTTCAAAAGTTTGCAAACTCATCTTTTTTTTTTTAAGGCTGTCAGTATAGCTGGCTAGTGGGCAGTGTTAAAGACCTTGAGTCCCAGCTCTAAGGATTAAAGAGCAATTAGCAATATGTGATGTTGGATCTGACACTTGAGATTGACCCAAAATGCCAAAAAGTGATCTTTGCTCCGAACAACAGCATAAATCCAATAGCTCACAAATCAGCATTGAGCATGACTAATGGTCCTAAACACGAGTAACGCCTGAGCAGAGAACACATGCTGTCACTTTCCCCCTCTCTCTCTGCATCCACATGCATTGAGCATTATTATTATTGTTACTAGAGGCCCGGTGCACAAAAATTTGTGCACTCAGGTGGGTCCCTCAGCCCGACCTGTGCCCTCTCGCAGTCTGGGGCCCCTTGGGGGCCCCTTCCCCTGGCTGCTGGCATCAGTTTGCCTCCGGCGCCCGGAACCCAGGCCTTCGCTCTTCGCCGGGAGGGGCCTGTGCAGTGGGCGAGGGGCTTAGCTCTTTTAAAAATACTTCTGAATGTTTGGTAAATAACCTTGTAGGAATCGACTTTCTGAAACATGCTGGTTGTTAAGGGCCGATTTGGGTAATCAACAAAATGTATGTTAAAATCTTAATCCCCCGAAACCTCAGAATGTATCTGTATGTGGAGATAAGATCTTTAAAGAGGGGATTACATTAAATTGAGGCAGTTCCAGTGGGACTCTTAGCCCATCTCACTGAAGTCCTTATAAGAAGAGGAATGTTGGGGTCCAGCCCCAGCAGGTCCAGAGGTTGCCAAAGGTGTGGACGGAGTTAGCGAAGAAGGAATGACAAAGAGGCAGCATTCAGGTGATCATCGTAGCCAGGTTCTCTTTTTATTGTCCTGTTACATCTATATTTATACTATTTGATCCTATAAGCATGCCTCTATAAGCTTTTTTTTTTTTTTTTTTTTTTTTTGCGAGGAGAGCATGGGGTCCGTTTATTGGGGGGTCAGTCAAAGGGGGAGCTGGCTAGGGTGGGGTAGGGCAGCAGCTTGTCTGGCTCCCGAGAAACCCAACTTGAGTCCAGAGCCTCGACCACTTTGAAGCCAAAGTCTTCCTCCACCTTTATCTGTATGGGGGCCAGATCCGGAGTCAGCGGGACTCCCACCCGGCGCCCTTCCCGTGGCAGTTGCCGCCTCTTCCAACCACTGGGCCCCTCACCAGGAGCCGGGCTGCTGGCTTCTGCGGGCGCTGGTGTCCTCCTGGGCGGGGACAGCCCCTCTTTCTCCGGCGGCTCGTTCTCAGCGTTGCCTGGGGTGGGGCGTCTGTGCCCTGGCTGCCCTCGTCCTCCAGTAAGATGGTGAACTGGCTGGCCCAGTAGTCGTCGCCGTAGGAGTCCAGCACCTTCATGAGGAACCTCCGCTCCTGCTGGAGTCTCCGTGTTATCCTCTGTATCTAATGGAGCCTGTTCAGGACCCGCTCGATCTCCCTGCAGCGCCGACCCAGCACCTGGTACTTCCTGCGATTGAGTTCCCCTTGGCACCGGGGCCACTGGCCTTGGGCTGCCTCCTCCTCTTCGTCTCGCTCCTGGAGGCTGGACAGACCCCCAGACATGAACTCCACTTCGGTCTCAAGCTCGATCCCCAGGATGTGACCACGGAACAGCGGAGGCAGCGCCAGCTCCAAGCAGGGAGGTGCTGAGAACTCCTCAAAGCCCACAGCTGCCATGGACTCCTCTCTCTGCTCCAGCTCCATTTCTCCCTGCCTCCCGGCAGAACTTCCAACCTTGCAAGCCTCTTAAAGTGCAAAATGACTCGCCGAATCTGATTTCAGGGCCAGGCACACAGGCCCCAGCCGCTAAGCCTCCTGGGAGTTGTAGTTCTCTATTTCCCGCTCGCTTTCCTCGCCCCACCTCCACCCGAGTCCCAGCTAAAAGGCCCTGCTTGCTGGTCTAAGGCCGCTGGCCAGGCATCTGAGTCACCTCCATCTTTATTCCTGTCCCGACACCACGCAGTCTGACCACGGAGACTCTCCTCTTGGGAGGCCCCTGGGTCTCCTTCTGGGGCTGGGGATGTGCCACTGCCCGGGCACCGGATTGCGTGCCCCAGCAGCAGCACAGCCCCAGCCCCTGGGTCTCCTTCTGGGGCCTGGCTGTGTCACACCCTGACCGCCTCCCCAGGCAGGGATGCAGCCTGGCCTCTGGCCCCGCCTCTGGGTGTTCTCTGATCACTGGTGATCCGTGATCTGAGAAGCCGGCGGGGCAGGGAAGAGGCGGACATCCCCTCTTCCCTGCCCCACCCGGCTTCTCCGATTACTGGCCCAGGGCCAGCAAAGGTGGCCCACCTTCTCCGGTCACAATGGTGGCCCAGTTCTCCGGCTCTTGGCTGCCACCTGGGTTCTGACACCAGCAGGCGGCTTCTTCCGTCCTTCCCTTTTCTCCTCCCATCATTGTGCCTACGTATGCAAATTAACCGCCATCTTTGTTGGCAGTTAACCGCCATCTTGGCTGGTGATTAATTTGCATATCTCACTGATTAGCCCATGGGAAGGGTAGCGGATGTACAGCTAATTACCGTGTTTCTTTTTTATTAGATAGGACTAGAGGCCCGGTGCACAAAAATTTGTGAACTTGGGGGGAAGGGGGGATCCCTCAGCCTGGCCTGTGCCCTCTCACAGTCTGGGACCCCTCGGGAGATAACGACCTGCTGGCTTAGGCCTGCTCCCAGGTGGCAGAGGGCAGGCCCAATCCCTAGGTGCAGCCCCTAGTCGGGCTCAGAGCAGGGCTGATTGGGGAGTTGGGGTGCCGCCACCTGTCATGCACAGAGCAGGGTGGATCGGGAGGTTGCGATGCCACCCTCAGTCACACTCAGGGTAGGGCCGATTGGGGGGTTGGGGCACCGCCCCCTGTCACACTCAAGACAGGGTCGATGGGGAGGTTGCGGTGCCACCCCCTGTCACGCACAGAGCAGGGCCCATCAGGGGGGTTGGGGCTGCTTACCAGTCACGCACAGACCAGGGTCAATCAGGGGGTTGGGGAGCTCCCCCCTGTCACTCAGAGAGTAGGGCCGATAGGGGAGTTGGGGCACCGCCCCCTGTCACATACAGAGCAGGGTGGATCAGAGGGTTGGGGCGCCGCACTCTATTACCCACAGAGCAGGGCTGATCAGGGGGTTGGGGCGCCGCCACTCTCACACTCAGGGCAGGGCCCATGGGGTCGGTGGGCTGGGGCGCCGCACCCTGCACACACAGAGCTGCAGGGCAATCAGGGGGTTGGGGAGCTCCCCCCTATCAGGCACAGAGCAGGGCTGATCAGGGGGTTGGGGCGCCTTCCCCTGTCAGGAACAGAGCAGGGCCGATAGGGAGGTTGTGGCCCCACCCCCTGTCACACACAGAGCAGCAGGGCGATCAGGGGGTTTGGGCGCTGCCCCCTGTCACGCTGATCCCGGTGCCGGGAGGCATATTACCCTTTTACTATATAGAATAGAGGCCTGGTGAATGGGTGGGGGCAGGCTGGTTTGCTCTGAAGGGTGTCCTGGATCAGGGTGGGGGTCCCCACTGGGGTGCCTGGCCAGCCTGGATGAGGGGATGATGGCTGTTTGCAGCTGGTCACACACCCTTCAGGGTCGGGGTCCCCACTGGGGTGCCTGGCCAGTCTGGGTGAGGGGCTGAGGGCTGTTTTCAGGCTGGGACTGAAGCTCCCAACTGCTCCTTTTATTCTTTTTTTTTTTTTTTTTTTTTTTTTTATTCTAGGCCAGCTTTAGCTCTGGCTCCAGCTCTGAGGCTTCAGCTGCTGAAAGCAGGTATCTGGTTTGTTTGGGTTCTATAATCGAAACAATGTGTAACTAAGGCTCTGAGATCCCGGCCGGCTGAAAGCTGGTTTCTGGGGTTTTGCTTAGCTTCTATATTTGTTACAATGTTTCTTAAACTGCAAGCTCAGAGGCCGGCAAGGCAGGCGGGGAACGTTGCACTCCTCCGTCACTGAAGCAAGCAAGCCTCATGTTCAGTTTAAGCTGCCTGGCCGCCGGCCACCATCTTGGCTGGCAGTTAATTTGCATATCGCTCTGATTAGCCAATGGGAAGGGTAGCGGTCGTATGCTAATTACCATGTTTCTCTTTTATTAGATAGGATTATTATTATTAAACGTGAGCTTCAGCTTCTTCATCTTTAAATATCTTTGTAAAAATATATTTTTATTGATTTCAGAGAGGAAGGGATAGGGAGAGATAGAAACATCAATGGTGAGAAAGAATCATTGATTGGCTGCCTCCTGCATGCCCCCTACTAGGGATTGAGCCTGCAACCTGGGCATGTGCTCTTGACCGGAATCGAACCCAGGACCCTGCAGTCTGCAGGCCGACACTCTATCCACTGAGCCAAACCAGCTAAGGCAGCTTCTTGATCTTTAAAATAAAGGGGTTAGACTTGATGACCCCTAAAGTTCTCCCAGTGTCCATGTTCTCATTAATACAGGCAAAACATCTGGGATTTGTAAAATATAGAGCATGGGATTTGGGAAATAGAAATATATGCTTACAAGAATGAAATGATAGGAAAGAACTTCCCCTCAATGTTTAGTAGCCAGAAAGGGAGGGGACCCAATCAAAGATTGTCTTGACACTATTCAGAACTGTTCTTTCTTGGTCACCAGGATATCTTACAGGAGATTAACCTTAGGCTTAGTAGGGAATGGACATTCTCATTTTATGAAATACCAGGGGCCCAGTGCACAAATTCGTGCACCTTGAAAGGAACTGTGGGCTGTGAGGCTGCAGTGGGCACAGGAGTGGGTCTCAGCCCATCCTCCCCTCCCCCGCCTGGCCCCTCCACCACTGCCCCCAGTCTCCTGTCTGCTGACAGCCCCGCTCCCACCACTGCCACTCCCGTGCTGATAGCACCGGTCCTGCTCGCACCAGCTGATGGCACAGAGTGGTCGGGGCCAGCACCAGGTGCTGGCAGCAAGTACAAACAGGGCCAGCACCAGCAGCAGGTGCAAGCACCTGGCGGGACCTTGGTGCACAGGAGGAAAGAATTTTCAGTATCCACCAGAGGCTCAACCTGATGATAAAGACTGGTGATCTGCCTTGGTCTGGTGCCTCTGCTCACCTGCTCCACCATCCTGCCACAGCCAATGCCTGCCATGTTCCACGCTCTGACACCTGCTGCCAACACCCGCCATGTTCTGTGTGCACCCCCTGGTGGTCAGCGCATGTCATAGCGACCGGTTGTTCGGTTGTTCCATCATTCTGTCTATTTGCATATTAGGATTTTACTAGTATATATATATATATAGATTATAAGTAGCTACTTCAAGAACACAAGAAGAAGAAAATGAAGAAAATTATAGAGCAAACAACTGGAGCTCTGACTTTATAACATTATTAAGGCTTTTCTCCTTGTTGCAAATTGCAAAGGAACCTAATTTGGTGATTTCTCAACACATATACACAGACAAATATTATTATATTTTTATTTTATTTCAGCAAAGATAATTGCAAACAACCTAGTTACTCAAAAATTAGTGCATGTGTAAGTAAATTAAGTACATCCCCTCAATGGAAGAATACGCAAATATTAAAAATAACTATTGCAAAGACCAAGAGGAAACATAGGTAAATATATTGGGTAGGATTACTGGTTTAAAAGTGAAGCAGAGTATAAATATGTACAGATGTGCAGAAGTATAAAAGCAAAGAGTACATACACAGATAAGAGAGTACTCGGTTTTATCATGTACTTTTCAAAATCCATAGGGCCAAATACATTGTGGGTACATAGTTAAAACAAAACTAAAAAATGAGACTAACCATGATTTTGTATAGCCATTATAGAAAATAGTATGGAGTTTCCTCAGAAATTAAAAATAGAACTACCATATGATCCATCAATCCCACTCCTGGGTATATAACAAAAGGAAATAAAACCGTATCTTGAAGAGATATCTGCACTCCTGTGTTCATTGTAGCATTTTTCATAGTAGCCAAGAAATAGAAACAACCTAAGTGTCCACTGACAGAAGAATGGCTAAAGAAAATGTGATATATATAGAACATAGATTTATCTTACTGCCTTAAACAACAATGAAACAAACAAAATATATGAAACAATGATTTTTTAGAGATTGGACAATAAGCTGCATAGTCCAACAATCCCAGAGAGAAGGGAAACAAGCCAGATGGATCCTGTGATTGCCCCAGCTTACTGCGTGAAGAGTTTCCAGGCCATGGCAGAGATGGGGGAACCCAAAAGGAACCTGGAAGTCTCTCTGAGTTGAGGAGACAAGGGTGAGAATGAAGGAAGGCCAAAGCAAGTATAATCCCCAGGGCAGAGTCACTAGAAGAGAGCGACACAAAAAGAGAGCTCTGGAGATCTGCAAATGTTTCCCTAGAGCTGAGTCCTGATTGGTGCACACAAATGAGAGGACCACCCAAGGCAGGAGAAAGACCTGCTGAGAGGGACCAGACCAGGAATAATTTCATGTTCTCATTGGCCAGAGTGGCAAGACAGTGTTCTACCTGGGACATTGGATGCAGTACTCAGAAGAGTGTTGCCTCAGTAGTGGGGAAAATTAGCCCTAGACAGAAGATTATTCTGTTTTAACAAATCTTAAAAGCAAGTCTTGAAAGTTTCAAACTGCTTCCAAGTAACTACATTACATCTCAGGGGGGAAAACTCAAAATTATATAGGGGAATATAAAATATCAAATATCTACCAGATAAAATCCATAATGTCTGGTACCCAACCAGAGATTACCTAGCATGCAAAAAAAGAGGAAAATAGGACTCATAATAAGTATAAAAAAAAAATCAATAGAAAAATTCAAAAGTACTCTGATGATAAAATTGCAGGCAAGAATTTTAAAGCAATTGTTATAACTATAGTCCATATGTTGAAAAAGATAGAGGAAAGTTTGTGTAGCATAAGAAGATATAAAAATGATGCAATTTGAGCTTCTAGAAATGAAAACTACAGTGTCGTGTCTGACAGGTAAGTCCATTGTATGAAGTAAACAGGAGACTAAACATTGCTGAAGCAAGGATTAGTGAGCTTTAGGATATAGCAATAGAAACTATCCAAAACAAAGCACAGGGAGGCAAAAGAGTGAAATGATATGAAGAGAGCCTCAGTGAGCTGTGGGACAGCTTCAAGGAGCCTGATATACATGTAATTGGAGTCCCTAAAGGAGAAGTATGGATAAAACATATTTATAGAAATAATAGATGAAAATTTTTCAAATTTTAAACTATAAAACTGTAGATCCAAGAAACTAAATTGACATTCAATCCCAAGGATTTTAAAGAAGGCAACTCCAAGCACATAATAATCAAGTTGGTTTAAAACAGTGACAAAGACAGAATCTTAAAAACACTCAAGAGTGGTTAAAAAAAAAAAAAAAGACTTATTATGTACAAAGGAACAAAAATAAGAATGACAGCAAACACTGTATAGGATATAATGCAGACCCAAAAGCAGTGGATTAACATCTGTTAGTACTAAAAGAAAAAAAAAGATAATTCTAGATTCCTATACCCAGTAATACCTTTCATAAATGAAGGTGAAATAGAGACTTTTTCTCATGTACGAAAACTGAAAGAATTCATTACAAATAGGCAATCTCTATAAGAAATTTTAAAGGATGTTCTTTAGTCAGAAGGAAAATCATAACATATGGATATCTGGGTGCACATAAAGAAATGAAGACCACTGGGACTGGTAAACATGTGGATAAAAAACACATAAAGCGCTTTTTTTCCCTGAGCATTTATTGTGTGGCAGGCAACAACTCTGCTAGTTGTTTTGCATATCCTTATAACTAATATCCTTACATTAACCCTAGAAAGTGGAAATTATTCTCCCAGTTTCACTGAAGAGGAAATGTAGACTTAATGAGCTCTAATTAGTGTGGAAGTCAACCAGGAATGATTCCAAAACACATAACAGGCCTACAATAAGTAAATGTTGTTTAAAAAATGCGAATGAATGGCACAGCAAAAATCAAACCCGAAAGGTGACCACAGAATTTGACAACTTCTGGAGCAAGTCTTGAATGAAAAATTTTTTTCTTGAAGTTTCTTGAATGTGGGAAAGTAACTCTTGGTCTTAGGAAAAAGTGGTAGAATGAGCACACACTGCAAAGAAAGCCTTCAGACACTCAAACACAATGGGGAACTGTCAGTAGACCAGAAACGAGGAGGATTTCTAGGGGGGGGGGGGGGGGAATGTGACGATTAAAGCTTCCATTCTGGTGATAAGTGGAGGAATCTATTGAAAAATAATTAAAAATGGGTGCACAACCAAGAATCATCAGCATTTGAGGAAAGTCACTGTCTTCAAAAAGAGAATAGAAAAAAAAAACAATAAATAAAAGAACCTACACCTGAGGGCACAGGGTTAACAAAGTAGTTAGAACAGGAACTTAAAATAATTACATTTAATATTTACAGTGAGGTAAAAAATAGAATTGTATCAAAAAGAAGAGGTTCTAAAACAAGAATAGGATGTTATGAAGAAGAATAAATTCACAATCTCAGAAACAAAACTAACTCCTGATTTATAAGGAGGAAATTTGTTCAGGTGTCAAGGGGTAGGGTTTTCCAATTTTCCAATGGGAAAGAAACAACTGCTTTAGGTGATTGATAAAAAATCTGAAAATGATAAAGTAAAAATATGAAGTTTCATCAGAACCAAATAGCTAACAAGGAAAAACACCCCACAAGTGATTTTTCTAAATGTGCAGTATTCTCTTTATAATAGCTGTCGTAAAATAGGGCAAGTGAGACAAGAAGTCAGATGACCAATGGTGTCATGGCCCACATAGCCGATTTGACCTATTTAGTAGCAATGAACAGGAGTGAAATGCTGTGTGAAGTAGTTCCATGTTCTCCTCAACTTTCTTATGGTGGTGGACCGTGCAAATGAATGACTCTGAAGAGCCAAGAAAATGAACGACTTCCTAGAATTTAATGAGCCGACAAACGAAGAAGGCCTTTGAGGAAGACATTTCATATTTCAAAATTAGCAGGAAGAAGAACAAGCATAGCAGTGAATAAAACTAAAGATTTGGACTAAGCAGCTAGATTTAAACATGCTGAGGCACAAGACAGTCAGGGCTTTAAATTTCTATTGGCTCTAAGGAAAGAACTTCCTCTCATCTGAGGTGAATAAATGTCACTCAGGATGCACCCTGGAGCCAGTTGTGTGATCACAGGAATAACCCTAGAATGCTAATAGCTACCTAAGCAGGTGCAGAAGGAAGTGTGTGCAACCCAGACTGCAATACTCATGCACACTGACATGGCCCTGAGCCTCCAAAGTGTATGGAACTTCCCACCTGCTGTCCTTGAAATGGGGTTTTGATAAGGTTTCAGCAACTTGCTGAACGAAGATGATCCAAAAATCTGGAGAAAACATCTTCTTTTAGTCAGACTGGGCCAATCTGTTATCATAATAAAAACAATTTTTTGAGGAACTATGGATAGATCCTTTACAGATCAGGAAGCAAGTCTTCCCTATGGAATGCTGTCGTGCCGGCATAATGATAATCATATATCAACTATTCAAGATAATGGGTAAGAAAAAAATAACCAGAAATGGACACAACTTATTTTTTCCCATCCTAACCTGCAAAACACTGGTCCCTATAAAATACTCAAAGGGAAAAAGAGTTTTGTAAACCAATAATTTTGGGTAGTATAATATAATGTGATTGAGGGAGGGGTAATGAACACTTAATGGAGTTTGATAGACGAAAATTTTAAAGACGTTATATCCATTTGGGGAAGAGAGGGCTTAAAAGGTGGTTATTATGATAAAAGTTTGGAAAACACTGTTCTGCTCTAATTCTTTCATTTCTCAAAGCTTAGGTCCAGAGCATGTAAGTCCAGAAAAGTCACTTTTTATAGTAAGCAGCAGAGGCAGACCTGGAGCTTGGACCCCTTGACCACCCTTTATGGGGTCTCTTCCAGCCCACCTGCCCTGTATGAAATCCAGCAGGTGAATTGGGTCAGGAGGATCTTGGGAACCTCACATTGAGCTAATGATTCTGATCACGCACCTACAAGTGCAATTTGGGGGTGGTTTGTAACCTTGTCTGCACATAGGATCTGTTTTAAAAGGGAAGCTTTAAAGAAATCCCAATGTCCAGGTGACATCCCAGACCAATTAAATGAGAATACAAGAGGTGGGATTCAGACACCACTATTTTTAAAAGCTCCCCAGGGGATTCCAATGTGCGGCCAAGTAGAGAAGCACTGCCCTTACATTTTCCTCAGTAAAGACAGATGCAAGGGTTTTGATTAAGAATTACTTTAACCTCAGCCAGCCAGAGGGCAATTAGGAAGCACTTAAAATGAACTCAACTCCCACCAGCACAATGCCTTGTGCATAGAGATAATCAATAAATATTTGTTGCTGTTGGAAGTTGTGACATTTAAACATCAGCTTTGACTTAAATAAACCACCAAAAATAAGTTACTCTTTATTGAAATTTTAAGAGAATTTGGATTGGTGAGGCAGACTGGAGCCTGTTCTCTTGAACACAACCTTTGTGGAGAACAAAAAATTTCACTCGCTCTGTGGGAGCTCAGAATTTGTACCTGAAATCTACAAAGACCAGACGGGAACTAAATTTGGGTGATTCTCTCTTCCTCTCTAGTCTTCAAATGGTCCCTTTATAAAACAGAGAAGACATTTTAGTTAACTACACCCCACTCCCCTTAATCCTAAAGAGAGGGATGATGATTCAATGTATCTCCCAGTAAGAGTGGCCATGGTGAGCAGATAAAAACTAACACCAAGAAGCTTTGGGTGAAGAGGAACAGTTATTTTCCGTCTTCTCTGTGATTGGGTCAAGGATAGTATGGAAAAAGGACCCTGAACTGGACACCAGGAAGTGAAAACTTTCATTCTTTGCTACTAAATGGCTGTGTGATCTTAGAGGTAAAAAATATCTCTGGAATCAGTTCTTTTTTCATTTACAAAATGGTGATGCCTCTTTGTATTACAGAGTCATGTGTGAAAATTGAATTTAAGCAGTACATGGGTTGCTGTATGGGAAGCATCACGTTTCCAAAGATATAACCAATCTGGACCTTGGAAAGTTAATATTCAAATTAGTATTCAAGGAAGCCAAAGGTACACATCCACACATTCACTGAACAAAACAACGAGGAATGCCTGTGCTGGGTGAGACTCTAGGACCCAGATACGAGGGAGAATTAGGTAGATATGCTCCCTGACCTCAGGTTTTTAACATCTAATAAGTAAAGGAGACTACACAGAGCAGTCAGCCTCCACTGGATTGTCTTGCAGTGACAACCCCCAAATTCCAGGTGGCTTACAATCACCACTGCTCTTTTTCCCATTCCATTTCACTCAGTAGATGTGAGCTTCCACACCCCTTCCTTAGAGTAGAGAGGAGTTCACTGCGGGTGTAGTCTTGCTGTTGAGTTGTCACTATGGCAGCGAGGTCCAGGTGGGTGGCTGCTATAGATGGCATACAGTAAGTCTGAATCCTGGGTAGGGTCAGTCAAGACTTTAGAAAACAGCTAACAACTTGCCTCCATGAAGTGTCTGATTCAAAGGCCATTCATCAACATATTTTAAAAACTCCATATATTTTGTGGGATGCAATGCAAATTGATTCTCTGGTCATTTGAAACACCAAAGACTAACTATATTCCCCATAACTTATTTTGATCACTGGTTATCTGACATATTTATTAAAGAGCAATTGGTCATCTTGTCAGCTGATGGACTAGCCATCAATTTTTATGATTTTCTACCCAATAGCTACTTTCTTCTTTCTTGGAAGGTAAAATGCCCAACAAAACATTCCATTTTCCAGTCTCTTGATGCAATAACCATCTGCATGAAGCAGAAACCATGAAGAAGAAGCCAATGCCCACAGGGAAAGAACAAAAATTAGAGCAAGACTGAGACATTGGCGACGTCACATAGTTGTTAAATAGGCCCGGACTGTCTACCCCAAGATATCCTAATAGCTGAAAAATCATAATGTATACTAAAGCCCTATGGGTGGATTTCTGTTACTGGCAGCCTGATACAATTGCAAGTGATGTCAATTCCAATTACACTGCTTTTAAAATAATTACCATGTGTGTGGAAGTGGGGTTTCAGAACAGTTTTGGGTCAAAGAAAGCTTAGGCTTCATCTTATGACGTAATTTTCATTTAAAGTTAGTACCTAGCCCAGAGTAGAAATGGTTAGCCCTAATTGTCCTTTGCCTCATCCCTCCTTCATTTGCCTCCCTTCCTTAATAGGACATAATCACTGCACATCCCTTAGCTTAGTGAACATCGACCTGTAGTGAACACTCAGAAAACAGTATCAATTAAGTTATTTAGGTTATCTCCATTTTTTTTTTTCACTATCTTTAAAACAATGGCAAAAATATTGCGCTGAATTGTCAGGATTCATTGAAGTAAAAAAATGTGAAGCAGCTGGAACATTCAGTCACATATTCAGCAAACATTAATTGAGCACCCACTATGAGTCAGGCACTGTTGTAGGCACTGAGGCGATAGCAGCAAACATGACTGACAGGACCCTGTTCTCATGCTAGTGGGGACGGATAGACCACAAACTATAACTGTATGAGCCGAACAGGTTATGTCCGCTAGTGATTAGTGATACTGAAAACCCAAACAGGTGTTGGGATAGAGAGGCCTGAGCAAGAGAAGGAAGGCCTCAGGGAGGAGGTGGTATTTGAGCTGAAACTGAAAGACAAGAGAATGCAAAAGCAGGCACAGAACTTGCTAAATAGTCATTCTATTTTTTATTTCCTTTGTTTTCTCACTTTCTCGCTTAAGCCCAGCAACAACTCTATTCTATTGGGCCTAGTGAGGTTAAGTAACTTGCTGGAAATCACAAAGCACCTAAGTGGCAGAGCCAGCATTTGAACTATGACTCAGCCTGAAATGAGACTTGGACTCCAATTCTCCTGAAGGGTGAGCCACTCCGCCAAGACTTTTTTTTTTTTTTTTTTTGGCTGCTGTTACAAAAACAAGCATGAGCGTGGGAGCTTCCTGGGCTAGTGGGCCTCCACGAGCGTTAAGACCACGCCTGAGTGAGAGCAGCCAGAGCCCAGGTCCTCGGCTGCCTGATGAACAGGATCAGGAGCTTGATGAGATTCCACAGCATCACCAAGGTGGCCTGCATCTCCAGAGACTCTGGCAAGATATGCCATCGGTTCTCTCCCAATTGCCAGTCACCTTTGCCATCACCATATCGACCAGTGCAACTAATCCACTCCTGGGATCCTGAAAGCTCAGTCCTGCCTGGTAAGTTAATGAGAAAGAAGAAATCTAGAGAAGGAAATCTTGATGTTTTAAAGAAATCTCCTTAAAACTCTAATATTCCTTTCTTTATTCAAAATTTTTTTATTGAGCTAAATGCTAAATAGAGTGATGAAAGAACAGTCAAGTTCTCTGTTTTCATCAAGCTTTCATCCAGAATAAGGAAGGAGACAAGAAATAAGAAACAAGAGGGTAGCTCAATTAATTAATTGAGCACCAACTATGAGTCAGGCACTGTTCTAGGCACTGAGGAGATAGCAGCAAACATGACTGACATGAAACGTGCTGGGAGGAGAACAAAATCAGGAAGTGAGAGGGATGGAGAGGGAGGGCCACACCAGAGGGGGTGGCCAGGGAGGACTTGGGAGCTGAAGCCTGGGAATGGAGCTGACAAGAAGGCACCAGCCCTGGCAGCCTTCAGGCAAAGAGTGTTCTGTGGTCCTGCCCAACCTCAGCACAGCCTGAGGAAAGGGAGACTTCCTCACGTTGGAGAAACAGAAGCAACAGGCCAGTGGGCCAGGACAGTGTGAGTGAGGGGTGGGAGGACTGAGAGGAAGTTGAAGAGGGAGGCTGGGCAGGGTCATGTGGGGCCTCGTTGGCGACAGTGCGAGAGTAGAACTGACTCAATGCAGTGAAAAGCCCTTGGGGTGTCCCATGGGGAGCACACACACGCTCCTTTGTGCTTGGATAGTTTGGGGACCCAGGCGTACCCCCCCACCAGCACCCCCCCCCACTGAGGGGCCTCTGTGAAAGCCCTGATGTCCACTTTTGCTGTGGTCTCTTACTGATTTCTGCTAAGATAACTGGAATATGAATGAAGCTCCCGGATGGCATGGAGCTCCATCTTCCCACCCAGTGGGCCATCCGTCACTGGAAGGTGACACACTCCAGGAGGCCCACAGCCAAGTGAAAAATATCCCTGCATTGCTTTCTGCGCCTCAGCATATATATTTCAAGAAACAAGCCTTTCCCTCACCAGCCTGTCCCACAACCACCCTGAGCTTCTCTGGGGTGAAAGGGCGTGGTGTTGTCACGCGAAACTGATAGAAGACACTGATTACTGATGAAGCAAGTCCTTGGTTCAGCCCCATGGACTCAGTTGTCGAGAATCTCTTTGGGTGAAAAATGCCCTTAGCA
Organism: Myotis nattereri; assembly: GCF_964212035.1. Lineage (NCBI taxonomy): Eukaryota > Metazoa > Chordata > Mammalia > Chiroptera > Vespertilionidae > Myotis > Myotis nattereri. The sequence continues at coordinate 22,229,868 of NC_138077.1, forward strand.
GGCTCTTTATCTCTTATCTGAGGTTATCCCAATGATACTCTCCAGAACCCAGAAAGGTCAGATATTTTAGTCCAAGTCCATCTCTAATTAATTGTAGTATTTATGTCTAAATAGATCAATAGCCAAGTTCGACCTCAATGTACAATGTGAGCTATTACGATATGGCAATGTGAAGGGAGCGGCAATATGTGGGTCAGGCAAACCACTTATATATTGAACCCAGCAAAGCAGACCAGAGCTTTTGTTCTAATGAACGTTGTGAGTCAGGGTTCAAGATGGCAAGGGCACCCTCAGTCCTCACCCCCAGCAAAACTCTGAACCAAAGGGAGCAGGAGGACCTGGCAAAACCTGGGGCTCCTCTGAGCAGTAAGATGAACGGGCCAGCGAGAGCCGGAGCCATGGCTCTGAGGCAGTTTGTCTTCTTGAAGAGGAATAAATAGAGAAAAATGAATAAGTTCTCTGTAACGTACTAGCACACATGTATTCTTTTGTAGGTCCCAGTTCTTCCTAAAATGCTTTTTGTTTTGTTTTGTTTTTAGCTTCGAAGTTTATTTTGGGGGGTTTTGAATGATTTTCTTTGGACATGCTTCAAGAAGTGGGGTCACCCGCTGGAATGCTGTTTAAAAAAAACATTTTCATTGATTTCAGAGAGGAAGGGAGAGGGAGAGATAGAAACGTCAATGGTGAGAATCATTGATGGGCTGCCTCCTGCATGCCCCCTACTGGAGATGGAGCTTGAAACCTGGGCATATGCCCTGACTGGGAATTGAACCATGACCTCCTGGTTCATAGGTCGATGCTTAACCATTGAGCAACAGCGGCCAGGCAGAATGCTTTTTAAATGAGCCACTTGTGGGAAAGTGGAACCCTAGCAAGGTGGGCTGGGACCAAAGTGGATTGAGAAGAAAAGCTAACATCTTTTCAAGAATATTTATTTCGCTGGATGGCCCCAAGGCCCAGGAGCTCTTCCTGGAAGAAGCAACCACAGGGCATGGGCAGCACCCAGCCGCTGGTTCTCTGCCTGAAAAGGCACCTTTAAGATTCTGGATTTCAATTTGCTTTTGTTTTCTGGAGACATTTATTAAAATGCAAATGTTCTCAGGGAAGAATGATCAATTTCCATCAACTACCAGTTTATGTAGAAATTTGGGCAGGAAATAGGACTTCCTGCAGGAGCAGGACACCTGTGTGCACATCCCATGTCTGTGTGTGTGCTTGTGTGTATCCTTGTCCATGTTTGTGTGCGTATCTGCGTGCGTGTGTGCATGTGGGAGTCTGTTCATGTGTCAGTGTATGGACATGTCTCTGTGAGTGTGTTTGTGGATGTGGAGTGTATCTGTTCTGAGTAGCTCGGGACTGGGAATCCAGATAATAGGGTTTTCTAAAGGAAGCAAATTACATGCATTCTCTGGCCTCGGCTTCCTTGTCTGTAAAAGCAGGAGGTGCTTGAGAACATTTTTCATGTCTCCTCATGCTCAAATACTTCATGATCCTGTGAAACTATGGAATAGGAGAGGGGAGGCCCAGATCCCAGTTCAACTCCTTACACTTTTGCCAGGAGTTAGCCTTTCCTGGCATGTGCAGTAAACTTCATTGTCCAATTAGCTATTAAGCTGTTACTTCCATCTTTCACCAATAATAAGCACAGATTATGCAATATTTTTTTAAAAATCCAGATGGATCCTGACATGTTTAAAGGCAGAAACCAAAATGAATGGCATCCCCCCTCTCATTTTAAATTTCTCTTCTGCACTTTCTGAAAGAGTTGTTGAATATTTTTCTGAGAACAGATACTAAACTCTTCCTCCCTCTTCTGTGGTATCCCTCCAGGAAATAAATGAGGGGCCAGAGCTCCCAGTGGCCCTCTGCAGGTGAAGGCTGCTGAGCAAACACAAAGCCCCGCTTATGTGAGAGGGTCCCTTCTCTGAGGGGCAGGGAAGGAGGAGAGAGAGGAAACGGTCACAGCTCCTTCCCCTACAGTTTACAAAAAGCAGAGTATCAGTGAGTTGCACTGATCCAAGACTGGTTTATGTTTCCATTTCCTTTACCATACTACCTGCACGATTCCCAGGGCTGCTCCTCATTGGCTATCTGATCTTGGGCAAGTTTCTTCACTTTTCTGTACCTCGGTTTCTTCATGCATGAAATGGGGATAATAAGTGTACTCACTTTCTAGGGTTGGCATAAGGCTGAGATGAGTTATTTTGTAAAAAGCCCTCAAGCCGAAACCGGTTTGGCTCAGTGGATAGAGCGTCGGCCTGCGGACTGAAAGGTCCCAGGTTCGATTCCGGTCAAGGGCATGTACCTGGGTTGCGGGCACATCCCCAGTGGGGAGTGTGCAGGAGGCAGCTGGTCGATGTTTCTCTCTCATCAATGTTTCTAACTCTCTATCTCTCTCCTTTCCTCTCTGTAAAAACTCAATAAAATATATTTTTTTTTAAAAAAAAGCCCTCAAAACAGTGCCTGGCACCTACTGAATATTATGTACTTATTAGTCACAGTGTCTAATGTTGGCATTCACAATATGACTATTTTCACACTAGCGAAGTGCATCATTGCAAAGGGTAAACCCAGGAACCAGGAGCCAGAAGCTTCCAGGGATTAGCTCTCTCTGCTTTTACATCAATAACATTTATTTTTTATTTTTTTAAATTTCTTTATTGATTAAGTTATTACATATGTGCCCTTATCCCCACATTAATAACATTTAATCCCATATTTGCATTCCTACATAATTAACAGCAGTTGGGGGCCACGTGCCAGCAAATCTGGCAACTGTATGGTGTTTCCTGGGGTGCTTACAAAAGATTTCCATGGCCATCCGTCCCAGGCAGCCTATGATCCTCACTGCCTTCCCTATTCCCCTGATCTCATGTGATTCAGAAATGACAGTGGCCTGCTGCCTTTGAACAAATAATGCACTTAAATTTGCTAGTGTAGATATGATAATCTCTTTGTAATGCTACACTTTCGTTTGGGGTAGCCAGGAAAGCACATTCCTCTCAGTGGATCTGTTCTATGCTGAGCTGGGCTGTCCTGGCCCAATGGCGCCCTCCCTCCCTCATTGGGTGTGTCTGCAGTCCACTCTCTGGTCTCTGCTCTACCCCCTCTCCTTAACCAACATGATTGTTTTAGTAACAAGATGGAAATACATAGTCCTAACATAGCTGCGCCAGGTAGAATATTCTTTATTTCTCTATGAATTAAATCAGTGGAGTTCTTGAAGCCATGTTTCCTTGTATAGCTAAACAATCATCAAATAGCTCAGTTCCCTATGATTGCATCCTTGGGCTAAATAATAGGTCTAACTCAAAATTCTGCCCCCTTTCTTTAGGAGGAGAGTGTTTATGACACAGATTGTTGTCCTGACTCTGGAGTGAGACCTCTTAATGTTATGCCCTCCTCAGACCCTCTACCCCACGGAGGTGGGAATTGTCCTTCCTGTCCCATCTCCCTTCTGTGGTCATTCTTCACTTCGGGTTCAGATGGCTCCTGCTGATGCAACATGTGATCTGCTGTCACTGAACAGTCAACACAGGGCGTTTCTAATCCCATCAGCTCCATGGAATGCTCCACCCTTGGCCTGGCCCTTTGGAGCTGCTGATCTTCTAATGCTCAGCCACGTCCAGCATCAGGTCTGAAGCTCTGGGCAACCACCTCTCACTGCAGCCTAGGACACAGGAAACCGCAGCCTAAGCTCACCAGCATCAGAGCTGATCATGTCACTCTCAAACCTCAACTACCTTCCAAGCCCATCCCCAAGGGTCCTGAGAACTTTTTGCATATTATCCAAAGTGCCAGAATTGAGAGAGACTTGGGGGTGGAGGATGGGTAGGAGGGTGTAGGAGCACCTCTCTCTCAGGACACATCATACCCTCTTTGCCCAAACACACCAGGCACTCACTTCCATTTTTTTTTCTTTTTCTAGTTCCTTTAGGTGTAAAGTTAGATTTTTTTTTTTATTTGACATTTTTCTTGCTTCCTGAGATAGGCCTGTATTTCCATGAATTTCCCTCTTAGGACTGCTTTTGCTGTTTCCCATAGATTTGGGGTTGTGTGTTTATTTTCATTTGTCTTAGGTAACCTTGAAAGACATACCAGACCAGATGGATTTAATTGATGTTATTAGAGCAAACCAGCAGAATATGAATTCTTCCTAAGTGCACATGAAACATTTTTTTAGAATAGACCACATGTTAGGACAATGAGAGATTTGGTAAGGATTGGATGGCTAATTGAATACTTTTATTTTTTTAAAGTAAGGTATAATTGACATACAACATTATAGGTAGAGAGAATGATCACCACAGTAAGTCCATTTGCCATCTGTCCCCATACAAAGTTACAAAATTTTTTTCCCTTGTGTTGAGAACTTTTAAGGTTTATTTTCTTAATGACTTTCAAATTTGCTTTTCATTTTGCCAGTTTGGTCTTGTACAAAAAAGAAAAAAGCCATCCTATTGTAAAACTTATTTCAGATGCATTATTTATACAATTAAAATCAACCCTTGTTAACTAAGCTTTATATTTGTTAAATTATTCAGTAATCCAATTATTTTTGAGTTCCTTAGATGCTGCCCTTATTTATAAAAATCTCTCCTTTAATTACTGAATTTTGAATGCTCTTTTACAGAGAGAAATGCCATGGATAACACTAATAGCTGGTAGAGTAGTGCGAATCCTTGCTTGTCTTCTTACTCTCTCATTCTCTTGTTTTTTAGTTATTTTCAAATTAAAGCAACCTTGCAAATTCCTAGCAATCTAAAGTTTTGCCTGGCTGACTCTTCCAGGGAATCCACACATCTATGCAGAATGATCATTACTACACAAAGGACGGATATGTCAGGGTTGCTGCTCCCTTTCTTGTTTTTTGATCTCTTTTCTTGCTTCACTCCATTGTAAACATGTTTATGTTATCAGATGCAAGAATGTTGAAATGATGTGAGCCTGTATGTAAATATTGCATCATAAAAGGAGAGGAGACTGAGGTCTGTCATATTTTGCTGAAATTAGCCTCCACCCAGTTGGGTAGGCTGAAAAAGCCAGACAAACAAATCGGGCAGACATTGCTTCAGCTCTTTCTTCACCGAATTTCTTAACTATTGTGATTACAAATTAATAACCCCAAAGGCAAAAGCTTCAACTGCCCAGAGATGTTTAGGACCCTGGGCTACCTGTCCTACAGTCGGTCCACAAGCAATGCAGGGGAGAGGGTGGGGGGCGGGGGGCGGAGAGGGGGATCATCGCTATGATATCACAGAGCTAGTAGGATAGAATATGCAAATAAATGCAGGGAGTGAGGTAATTGTAGAGGAGAAACAGTCTTGGTAGATTTCAGTTTCTCTACCAGGAAGGTGGGTCATCAATGTAACATACTTTTAATTAAGGAAGTCTGAGAGGTTTCTTTATCACATGAGTAAACAATTTCTTAGAGTAACACAGTGGTTGTCAATGATTCTTTTATGTTCTAAAAACCCTATATTGTGCTGTAGGTCAATGAGAAGCTGTGGAAGGTGAGATCTGTTCAATACTCATGGCATAAGGTCTGCAGAAATTTCCATAATATAAGGAAGGATCCTACAGGGACGAGAATGCTCAACTGCAGAGTTTTTTTTCTCCTGGCTATTTCTGCTCCTTTGCCTCATCTTCCATAAACATTCCCTAACAACTGGATTGCTAAATTGCTTTCTTTTAAATAAACCCAGGGATTAAAATTAAAACTTTGGGCAATCAATCTATCTTAATAAAAAAAATCATATCAACTGAGTATGCATCAGACAGTAAGGGGGAAAACTGTGTGGATAGAATGAGATTTTAAAATGCAATTACAGAAGAGGCAGCTGTTTATTTGATTAGCTCCTATCTTGGAATTTTGGACTTGAGCTCTATAAATGCCTGGTAGGCAATCAGGTCCTTTTACTCACTGCCAGGATTTCTCTTGCCCTGTATTTATTTTTTAGTTCCACTGTTGTTCCAAAGCCATTGTTGTTCAGGCTCTAATGGTCAAATAAATATTCTAAAAAGAATCATATTTTCTCAGCTTCTTTCAAACCATGGCTGCACATCCAAGCCTTTAGTCTCCTGAGCCCATCAAAAGAACATGCTGTTCTCAGTAAATAAAGACAAAAGCATACATAGGAAATTCCACCCAATTTAAAATCTGATCCAGATCAGCTCAAAACAAAGAATTCTAACATGAGAACAACAGATTCTGTTCAGCTAAGCTTGATCAAGTGCCTTGATTGGGGGGAAAAAGAATGCCTTCCTGCATTCATCCCAACTGAGGTGATCCATCCTTTTGCCCACAGAGGGCAGGCTGCAGGGCTCTGTGCGGCTTAGGGGAGGGCCTGGCATGCTTCTGCAGCTGTGACTGAGGGTACTGGAATTCCTATTCCTGGCAGCGTTGATTTGGGGAGAGATTTGTCCTTTTTTTTTTTCTGCCAAGTGCTTCACACACTTAGGGTCTTCCCTGTCTTTTGAGTTTCAGAGACAGGTAGGGCTCCCCACAGCTCTAAAAGTAGAAGTTACCATATCCTTGCTTTCCTAGCAGAGAGGGTGTGAGTTCATGAGTCAGAATCAAGCACACCAGATGGAATCCGAACTCAAAGATGCAGAGGGGCACTTCAGGAACCCTTCCTCTGGTGGCAATGGTAGTTGGTGGCTGCAGGTACTGAAGTGGCATCGACTTGGGCTTGGTGGGCGCAGGCATGGCTTTTCTCATCAGGCCTGCGGTGTAGCATGATGGTGGCTACTGTCTTGGCTGCTTAAGCGTGTTTCTCTGGTCCTCCTGGTGATCTGTCAAGTACCCAATATCCTTTTCATACGTGCTTCCCTGCTGAAATCAGCTCGAGTTCTATTGCTTGCAACTATGAACACTGATGTTCATAAATAAATATCAGTACCTCCTTGGCTCTGACTGCTGTGGAGGGTATGGGAAAATTTTTCATTTATATCCCCTAAGGGAATGTTGTTACTGAATGTTGATTGCTTTTCTTTAGTCTAAATTAATTAAATGACACAGTATCCATTGTAGAAAATAAACGAAGATCGTTTTACACAGTATACTGTAAATAGTGATTATAATGTGTGATCTTTCCAGAGAAATAGTGGAAAACAATATGTTCATTCAGACAGCTCCTGTTGGAAATTGCAAGGCTGTCCTCCACTTTGTAATCCATTTCCTCCTTAGCCCCAATGCAGCAAACTCCCACAGTGATTTAATAACCAAGTAAAATTACAGCAGTAAAATCCAGTGCGGGGTAAGAATTGGAAGCAACGTGAGTGCTTGAACCTTGCTAGAGGGGAAGCATGCGAGAGGTCAAGAGCATTTCTCCATAGAAGATATTAAGACAAGATATTAAGACAAGGAACCAAGCTACTGTCACTTATTTGTGGACCAAGAAAGACTATTGTCCATGTTCAACTCCAGCCTTGGGTCCACCCAAAAGCTAGAGACCCAGGATGCAGGGTCAGCTTATTTTTAGAGCAGTCCTAGCTACTCAGACTTTGGTCTTCTTTAAAGCTGATCATGGGGGAGAGGCTGGCCAGTGGAAGCCCCCTGACCACTGTGCAATAGAGAAAGCTTCCTTCTCTCATCCAGCATCGTCTGTACTGCTTTCTTAGCACTTTACTCACTTACATGTTTGATTAAATGCTATTCAGCATCCATGGACTCCCTGAGTGGCTCTATCTCTTCTACCTCTTGGTCTTCATAGAGAGCAGAGTTGACCCTTAGTATGCATTTATGGATTGACAAGTCAGAAGAGTTCGAGGATATATATTCAGACTGGAGTTGAACTTTGAGAGAAAGATATAATGAAATAAGTATCCCAGCGACATAAGGAGGTTCGGATCTAGAATCGTGCTGAAGGAGAAGCTACCAGTGAGAGTGTTGGGTGTGGGAGCACATATGTGGGTGGACTCTGAGAGAAGATTTGGAAGGGTAGGAACTTTTCTCCCCTTCCTAAGAAAAGAAAAAGCCAAGTTGCCTGCCCAGTGTGGTTCAGTGGTTGAGCGCCAACCAAGAGGTCACAGGTTGGATTCCTGGTCAGGGCACATGCCCGGTTTTTTAGCTCAATCCACAGTATGGCGTGTGCAGGAGGCAGCTGATCAATGTTGATTCTCTTCCATCAATGTTTCTATCTCTCTTTCCCTCTCCCTTCCTCTCTCTCTAAAAAAATCAATAAAAAAACATATTTAAAGAAAAAGCCAGGTTTTAGACAATTAATTGTGTAGTTAGTTAGTTATTTTGGTTGTTTGGTATAATTTAATCTCCCACACAGAGCAGCAGAGCTAGTAGGGACACTTCAGCATGGGACATCTTGCTGTCATCAGTGCCTTCTATCAGCTGGAATCAATGAGCAGGGCATGGGAACTGGCTTATCAACAATGTTATTTATTTATGGAATATCTACTAGTAAGAAGCTCAAAGCACGGAATACGTTCATTTATTTAATCCTCACAACCTCATGTTCTAGGTTTTCTTTTTATCCCACTTCACAGATAAGAGAACCGAGGCTCAAGGGTGTCAACCTCTGCCTGAAGGCCCCCAGGTATTAGGTAGCAACAATGGGATACAGGTCCTAGGCCTTTCAAAACCATTCCTGCAGTTTTATTAAATCCCTCTTCAAATTTATTTTTGTACAAAAAGAAGTTATTGTGAAAGAGTGATGAGAGCTTTATTCACTTAATTCTTTGAGATACGTTTTCCACCTTGGAATACACAGGTTTTAATGACTGGGAAGTATGTGACATGATAGAAAACTCAAAAATGAGAATGAATTGAGCTACTTAAGTGTGAAAGTCCCAGGAATGGGTCAATCCTCTGAGAAGGTAGTGCCTGTCTTGTCCTTTCATCCCAATCCAGGTGACTCCTGAATGTCCATCTCCAGGCCTCTTCTGCCCCTTTCCCTTACCTTCCAGCTCTCTGGCTGCCACGCCCTCATTCACTTGAAGTCCCCCCACCCTACGCCCCTTACCCCCAGCCAGTGCCTTGAACATGGCTTCCTGAAGAAGAAAGCATTTTACCCTAGAGCTGGATCCTACTCTGGACCACCACACCCGCAAAACAACTTTTGGGAGCTGGCAATGTCTATTTAACATCATTCTGAGAAACAGTTGCGCTCCTCTGTACCCAGCTTGGCTCTGAAATACAGAGAACAGTAGAGTAGATTTTGAGCAGGTATAGCAGAGAAAGAATGCAATAGTTATTTAAGTAATCCCTAAGAAACCCAGTTGGGAAACTATTTGGGATGACTTTCTGCTTGTGGAAAACACTAATTAATCCCTAAAACTGAAGGACCCGAAATTCTGTTTATTATTTATTTAAAAATGGTTATTGGCACCTACATATACCAGGCAATTTACACAAGCTATCTTATTTGAGCCTCCCAGCAACTCTGGGAGGTATTATTACTACTATTATTTTTATTCCCAGATTTATGGATGAAGAAAATCAGGCTCAGAGGGATTTTGTGCTCAAGAGCACCTCGTTTGTGAGCAGTGGCGTCAGGGCTGGACCCTGGCATGACCCCCAAAGGCACACATGCTCTTCCCCTCATTACTGCCACTGCCATGGTCCACTTCATCTACGCAACCAGAGATGAGCATTTACATTTGCCTGTCACACATCAATGTCAATATCTGCTAAGGATTTATCACCTGAAAATTAATTATTAAGCACATTCATCTCTTCCTACTTGACCTCATAAGGCCTGAGCTACACTTAATTTTATTATAAGCAAACCCCTTTCTCACCCCACTTAACTGTCCCAAGGCTCAAGCTCTAACATCACCATATGAGTGAAGAGAATTGAAGGAGTGACATGGAACAGATCACAGGATATCTCAGCAAAGGGTCACATTGAATCACTGGCTTTACTTGGTGTGTGGAAATTTACATTGCTAATAGGGGGTTGATTGGCCTGCATCTGGCTGGTGTAGACAAATGAGATGTTTCACTTGTGTAGACAGTCCAGATTTGAGTTAGGAGGTCAAGCTACATACGTTTTCAAAAGAAACAATGAGATTCTAAAAAACAGCACCATCTGCTTACAGAAGAAAATAAGACAAATAAATAAAACTTTCTGAATTCTCTTTCTTAGAAACGAGAAAACAGCAAAACCAATATTCATGTCACTGAGTTATGTGTTGAGGTATTGCTAGAATAACCCTAAGCAATTTAATGAAGTGGAAAACTTCCTGAAGACAGGTGATCAAATTGCACGTGGATGGATCTCTCACTCTCTTCCTCTCCAAATAAGTATAAATGTGGTCATTTAAGACATTGAGAAACACCTTTTTATTTCTTTTTGTGTTCCCTATACCCCTTCATTAATTTTCTAAAACTTTAGGTATATGGCGGCAGAATTTATTCTAGAAAGCAGATCACCCTGATTTTGACAAAGTCAGCACGTAATAATAATTAAAACATACCAGCTCATAAATACCATCAAATTTATTGGGTTTCCAGGAACTGTGTATGCATAATGGCTTCTGTGCCCAGTTTAATCAGTCAACATTTATTCCAACTTTTCCATTTATTCCTCTTCCAAATGATCCTTTATATAACCTGTTCACAGTGTGCAAGAACCCCTCTTAGCCCTTCACCAACTAGCCTTTGGGAAGTCATTTCTCCTCTCCGGCTGCAGCTTCTGAGCTGTTGATTCTCCATTGATCTGCCCCTAGCTCTGTTCTCTGCTCTGCTCTGGTCCCCGGGAGCAGAGCTACTTGGTGCCTTTTTAACCCTCTGACTTCTCATTGGTTTTGGCAAAAGGGAGTCACCTGCAGATCAGAGGGTGCAAGGAGAAAAGTTGGGGTATTAGCTTCTCTGTCTCTCTCTCCCTCTCTCCCTCCCTGCAGGGTGGTGGTTTGCCTGTAGCTGGGTTCCTCTAGGGCAGTGATGACAAACCTATGATACGCGTGTTAGAGGTGACATGCAAACTCATTTTTTTTGGTTGATTTTTCTCTGTTAAATGGCATTTAAATATATAAAATAAATATCAAAAATATAAGTCTTTGTTTTACTATGGTTGCAAATATCAAAAAATTTCTACACGTGACACGGCACCAGAGTTAAGTTAGGGTTTTTCAAAATGCTGACACGCTGAGCTCAAAAGGTTCGCCATCACTGGTCTAGGGCCTCAGCTCCTAGTAGAGGACCCTCGTCCACAGCTTCAGTTCTTGCCAGGTTCTAGGAACAGTTCCCTGCTTGCCCCTTTGGTGGAGGAGTAGCAAAAGCTCCGCACTGCTGCTAGTCCCTAAGTGCTTCAACAGCCCCAACTCTGCCCAGACCTCTGAAACAGTCCCTGGGAAAAGCTCCCTTAAATTCAATCTTTCTAATGTGCCTTCGGTGTCCTGTGGGGCTCCCGTCTGATAGGGTTGTATAATAAGTATAATCAAGGATTCAGGCAAGTCGAACCTCAAGGTCCCTTTAAGCCCTACTGTTCTCTGACCACATTATGTTTATTGATGGGAACAGCATAATTTTACAACCACAGACTTGCTCAAAGCACAGTAACCTGCCTTGACTTTCAATTTCGTTATTTTTAAAGTCAACCTAAGATGACTTTAATAGTCATCATCCCTTATAGGAAACTGCTTATTAAAAATATTTGCCTTGGAGTTAGCAAATAGACCCCAATCTAGTGCTTTGTATCCAGGTTTTATTTAAGAACCTCAGGATTAAAAAGCCTATAATTAATTAAGGTACATTTCCTTTTGCCTGATTCATGAAGTCCATCTTGCCCCAGTCATGTCCCTGATGACCTGTCTGCAGGTTTGTCAGTCTGTCTCTCTGGACCCCATCCATCTGGCCTATCTAATTGTAACCGCTGGGATGTAACTGGACACCAGTGGCATTCTTCTTTTTGAGTAATCGCATCAATGAGTTATATTAGCTGTCATATTAAAGTAGCTCTTTGCTAACCTCTGGTAATGTGAGAACATAGTCACCATTAGCTTTCCTTTCAGTTGGGTAACACCATCTCCCTAACGTTTTTGCCTCCTTAATTCAAATGAATAAAATGCAAGGAAAAGAACAGAAAAGTAAGGGAGTTTGGGAGCGATTCAATATTTTAATTTTTGTAGCTTTTTGCCCTCCCCCCCCCCCCTCAAAAACACACATGTTAAGTAGAAATTTTGTGGCGTTTCAAAATGGTAATTTCCTGAGAGTGATCACATTTTTTCTTAGGAAGTAAAGACTGGTGATAGGGGCTTAGGGAGCATCAAACTTAACTTGAAAAAAAAAGGGGGGGTTGGAGGAGGAATAAATGTAATCATTCTGTCAATTTTTACCATCTTTGCCCCTTCTCCAACAATATGAGACCAGAATTAAAATAAATATCAGCAGCTTACTTAACTGCCATATTTTATTACTCATCCAAGATGAAAAAGTAAGTGGTTTCCAGCTTTTCATCTCTTAAAACATGGATTCAAAGTCATTTTTACCAGATTTTGAGGGAGTCTTTACAAACATGCCTGGGATTGCGTTTTCTCCTATTTAAAATGGATCAAATATACTTTGTTTTTCAACGTCTCGTGACTCCACTATATTTCTTGACAAGTGTGATTTGAAAATAACAAACACCGATTTCATAAGCTGATGTCACCTGTCATAAATTCAAATCTCAAACCTTGTTAAACTCAGACTCTTGATACTTGGCATTGTCATGGCCTGACCATCTTTCTGCATTTGCCCTGAAGGCAAGAAGATGGGAAACAGGATAATCAGACTGAGAGCATCGGTGGGAAGTGAAAAGAAATCAAGGGGACTAATTTTGTGAACAAAATTCAAAGCAGCAGTCTTCTAGTAACATGCTCACTCACTTTTCCTCCCTGTGCGGCTGTGACTATGGAGGAAGACTGTTGGGTTGACATTTTTAAGCAAGAGAGAAACAACACAACAGAATGATTCAATTCAGTACAAATGCACCTAATCAAAAAGTCCAAAGTGTTGGTAGTTCTTCTGTCTTTGTCTTTTTTCTTCCTTTTCTTCTTTCTTTCTCTTTTGTCCCTCCTATCTCTTTCCTTCTTCCCATCCTACCTTTTTCTTTCATTCTTTCTTTTCTTCCTTCTTTCTCTTCTCTCCCTTCCTTCTTCTCTCCGTCTTTCCTTCCCTATGTTCTTATTCAGTAAAGTGGCCAAGGCCAGAACAGTTAAAAACAACAGAATTATATAAGCAGGAACACTGAGATAAAATTGGACTCCTTAAAAACATATTAATTAGATACCAATCATGGATGGCATCTTGTGTTTTATGCCCTATCCCCAATGTTGAGAAAAGGGCAACTCTATGTTTGGCATGACCTGCTTATGTCCCATTAGTGTAAATACACAGATGAAATTACCGCTCTTTTGGCAGACCACTTCAGCTGCTTTTAGCAGCAGCTGCTGCTCCTACTCCTGCTACAATTTGCTGCCACCACCTCTGCTCTGCCTTTCCTGGTGGAAAGTCGCTTTGGTAACTTGCCAACTCCAGAGATGATTTCTACAGTAACAGGATGCCCAGGGCTATGGAATTGCACACAGGATCGTCAACGTCTGTCTAAACTGAACAACTGTGATAACTACAGTATAATAAAGCCTTTCTAATTAAATGTTTAAAAACAGAGCCAAGCAGGCAATCTCCCTAAAGAATGAAATTCAGATCACATAACATAGTTTTCCTACTTCCAGCACTCTGTCACAAACAAGACAACAAAGTAATTCCTACTTTGTTCCTTTTCCACTTGAAAATATCTTTCTAACCACGTGTCCGAGTAACCAGGCCCTGGTTTAAACTCCTAACTTAAAGCTACGTGGGGCTTCATCCCATCGCAGATGCCTGCACTCATGGCATCATAAGACTGCGAGTGGTCTGGAGCAGTCATTTGGTCCAAGAAAATGGTGAATTTCCAGAACAGATCTTTTTCTAGCCTTTTCTTGCAGACCTGCAGGATTTGAGATTCCATAGCCTCTCTCTGATGTATTCCTGTGTCACATGATCCTGGGTCACAACACATCTGTTCCAGCTTAAAGAGGGATCCATTTCCTGTCCTTTGTTTCTCTGAGACACAGAAGGCAATGACTTCATCATCCCAGACCTTATCTTCTCCTTTTCTATAAAATGAGGAAGATGGACGAGATGATGTACAAACCCCGCTGCCTCAAAGATTCTGATTCCTATTCATTGACATTTTGGCTTCTCCTACAAAGCAAGCAATCCTCTACTTGTAGACAGAAGTCCAGACATGTGGAAGGAACCATTCATTTGTTCAATGAGTAAATAAATAAATGCATGTGTGCCCCTTCAACCCTGTTTTCTTGACCAAGCAATTAAATTTCTCTCATTTTTTTTCACTTGACTAAGTTTTCATCATAAAAATTAGGTAGATTAAGATGTACAGTGGAAAGAAAAATAGGCTTCTATATTATATCTATTAATTATATAAACTGGGACAATTTGCATGATCTCTCTGGGGCTTCATTTTTCTCTTTGTAATATGGACTGATGAAGCAAGTTGAAGAAAAAAACACACAACAAAATGTACTCCTATTCCATAAAACTTCTGAGTTACTCCATCCTTTTTAAAGGAGAATGTGACAGAGGCAGCTGTTTACCTAATCTGCATCCTTCCCTCCATTTCTTCTAGTCACAAGACTCCCATTTTTTGTTAATCCTCACCTGAGGATATTTTTTCCATTGATTTTAGAGAGAGTGGAAGGAAGGGGGAGAGAAAGAGAGTGCGAAGCGTTGATGTGAGAAAGACACATCGACTGGTTGCCTCCTGCACTCACCCCGACCAGGGCCAGGGATAGAGCCTACAACCGAGGTATGTGCCCTTGAGTGGAATCGAACCCGAGACCCTTCAGTCAGTGAGCCAACACTCTAATCACTAAAACTGGCCAGGGCCAAGACCCCAATTTTAAGCTGGCCCAAGTAAGGACATTTGCTAGCCTCTTTTGCAGGTATATATAACTGTATGAAAGGTTCTGCCAATAAATAGAAGCCAAGGTCATGTTCCTCCAGAAGATGTCCCCAAAAGGAAGATGGGGACATCTTTGTACTCTTCTTCTTTCTCTTACATGAGGCATAAATGTTATAGCTGGAGTTTCAGCTTCCATCTTGAACTCCAGGGGTGCAGGCCACACAGTAGAGATGGCAGAATGGAAAGCTAGAAGAGGTTTGGGTGGCTTTGAGGTTCTACAAAAGCCTAACCTGCCTACATTCAGACTTGCTTTGTTTAAGCCACTATTATTTGGGCACTTTCTATTATATGCAGCCAGGCCCACAAGATAACATCAATTGGATAAAATAGGCATGAAACTCTAATTCCAGCTAGTCAGTAGTTAGTGTATATTCCTTAACCACTTATACATTACGCTTCTTTTTATTGCTGTTATCATGTTGACTGTATAGCAAAACTATTACTGGTTCACACTTAACTTTGTAATACTTACATTTTTCCTTTAATATTTGTAACTAGCTTGTATTAAGTTTATGTTCATTTTGTCCTCTTCTCCAATAGGCCAAGGAAGTTTTCATTTGAATTAATTTTTCAGAGTTATTAATAATATTACCAACATATAACAATTTAGAAAACAATGTGGTAGAGTTGAATGGCCTAGAACTTGTATTTTGAAGGCCTAGGCCAGTGACGGCAGACCTATGACACGCGTGTCAGAGGTGACACGCGAACTCATTTTTTTGGTTGAATTTTCTTTGTTAAATGGCACTTAAATATATAAAATAAATATCAAAAATATAAGTCTTTGTTTTACGATGGTTGCAAATATCAAAAAATTTCTATATGTGACATGGCACCAGAGTTAAGTTAGGGTTTTTCAAAATGCTGACACGCCGAGCTCAAAAGGTTCGCCATCACTGGCCTAGACCATCCCAGGTACTAGTATATATTAGTTGTGTGAGGTCATTTAACCTCTCTGAGACTCTGTTTTATTCACAGTATACAACGGTAATAATAATAATCCTGCCTTACTGACGTATTGGCATGAAATGAAAATTAAGTAGGAGAATATATTTGAAAATATTTTGTAAGAGACAAAGCACTGTGCAAATGTTGATAGTTATGAATACTATTAGAACCTATATATATAAAGCCCTAAGCAATCAGTCAACTGTTTGACCGGTCATTATGACATGCACTGACCACCAGGGGGCAGAAGCTCAATGCAGGAGCTGCCCCCTGGTGGTCAGTGGGCTCCCATAGCTTACCCAGCAGCAGAGGCAGGCGCAGAGGGGCCAGGATGAGTGGGCACGGCCCAGCGCCCGGCCTGGGCTCAGGCTCCTCCCTGGCCACCTGCAGCTTTGTGCACTACTACATCCCTCTGGGGATGTCAGACTGCTGGTTTTGGCCTTATCCCTGCAGGCCAGGCCAAAACCACCAGTCAGACATCCCTTAAGGGGTTCCAGATTACAAGAGGGCGCAGGCTAGGCTGAGGGACCCCACTGGTGCACAAATCTGTGCACTGGGCCTCTAGTTTTTATATAAAAGAAGAACATTCTAAGTTTCCTTATATGTAAAAATAATAGGTAACATTATGAGAGGCGGTATTTTAAAGATTACAACATATGGTAGTCTCCAATATCTTTTGTAATACTTTTGGGGGTAGAATAGATGTTCAATTAAAAGACCTTACTCTAAAATATTAATGCAACAGAAAAATGGTCATAGACTATGATTTTTTTTTCCTTAGTTGAAGAAGGAATTAATATTTTAGATCTTGAATTCTAAACAATGAGTCTGAGAGTCTTTGTACTCTTGGTTCTCTCTCTCTCTTTCTTCCATCCCATGTTGGAATGGATCAGAGGAATTTGAGTATATTGCCCTTGAAGAGCATGACAGAAAAGTCAAAGTCATTCTCTTATGCTTGCCAATCATTTGGGACACAACTAAAAGTGTCAGTAAAATTATATATCTGTTACTTCTTCATTGTCCAGGTGGGCAATCATAGCAAGAATTATTCAAGCTCAGTTTTCGCTTCAAAAACTGTATTGATTACTGCATAATGTTTTCTGATGGTCCAAGGATCTTATGTTAACTCCCCAAATGAACTTGGAACAGCTATTTGATTCTTACTAGTTAGCTCAAAATTTCAGTTTAAAAGACAGTTTTAATGATAAATATGCCTCAGTGGAAGAAATTAACTTAAAATCATGTGTATGTATCTTGCATATTATGATTTTACTGAATCTGGTGCACTCATGCATTCGTTTAGGGTGATCACACATCTCAGTTGCCTGGGACAGTGTTAGTTTATGTCCATTGTTTCAGCACAATTATTAATAGTGTCCCTTTTACTTTCTATAACACTCTAGTATGGAGGGTAAATTGTAAGCTTACTGTATTTTAGAGGCATTTTATTGTACTGGTTGAAAAAAATATGGGATATCTGTAAGTTCTAGGCAGGGACCATTCTTTTGTGAATAATCTATCCTGTTGCGGACGATTTTAAGCACAGTTTCTTATCATCCATCTTTTCTTGAGACCCATGGACAAGACTGACTGGATGACCCACTTCTTAAGAAAGAAAGGCTCTAAAAGATCACCACCTCTGAACGTCTATATCAGTGGTTAACAAACATTTTGTAAAGGACCGGATAGTAAATGTTTCAGTCTGCAGGCCATACAGTCTCTGTCTCAACAGCTCAACTGTGCCGGTGTCAGGCAAAAGCAGCCAGACAATATGCAAACCAATGGGCATGACTGTTTATAAAAATGGTAAGATGTCAGGGCTTGGTCTGTGGGCTGCAGTTAACTGACTAAAGGGAATCCATATTTTTCAGCTTTCTTTTCAAGTTTTAAAAGAAGCAAAAGACAAACAGTTGCTGCTAGTTAGATAGTAAGTAATATTGTGGAAAGACACTCCTATTTCTTCCAAACAAAGCTCTTAATCTTTCTGCCATTGACACACACTGTTCCATCCACTGAATTACAGTCCACATTCACTCTAAAGCTATACAATGCAGATGCTCCCTCTTCAAATAAGTCAACATAAATGTGTGTCCTTCAAGTGCTCTGGAATGGACAGGCAGCTAGATATTATTGTTTGGGAGTTTTAAAGATGTTTTTGTTTTCAACATGTATTACAAAGAAATTTCAGGAAATTTCTATGTTATTCTGTATCTCCTTGTGCTTTCAGACGATGGGGACAGGGGTACAAATCTACGTTTTGGAGACACATCTGAAATGCACAGATAAACAAGCCTGCATAAAGGAATGAAAGAGGGGGAGAATTGAAGATATGCCAGTAATTAGAGCACAAGAGCAAAGTCCATTGCCCTTTCAATTGAAACAGAAGGAAAGACATGAAGGAAAGCCTTGAATAAAATTAAATGACTGCTCAAACTATAATCAGACACACATCAAAGCACTGGTTTGTTTTCTTGCTATGCTGAGAATATGATATGGTGCACAGTGGGTGTGAGGATGTGTGTGTGTGTGTGTGTGTGTGTGTGTGTGTGTGTGTGTAACAGGAATTAAAATTAGACAACAGCAAAATGTTAAGACCAAGATACTGGATATATTAAGCAAAGAAATGTATTCAGTCAATGTAAATAGACAAAGTGCGACATGCTCTAAATGATGATGAGTTGATGAATTCTTTGCTGTCTGACCTGGAATATCAAACCCCAATCAGACAGGAGTGGACTGTCTCTCCTGGAGAGGTAACACTGGTTGCAGCCTGGGGAAAGAGGAAACATAAAAGCAGATCTCAATTTGCCTTGCAATGACAACTGCATATTAATCTGAAGAATTTCTAAAAAAATCAAAAAGACATTTTTCAGCAAAATACACCCCTAGAGCCTCAATCATAAAGCAGGGGAATAAACTTGAAACAGGATTGATTTCATCTTAAAGGGAATGTTTCTTTGAAATGCTACCAACTGCAGTTGTCTTATTTGGTTTTCAATCCTATAACAAAATTGTGCCATATTGTGTCAAATAAGAAGATAATATAATGGCTTTAAACAAATTTTGTAATTATGGGATCAATCAAAAGTAGGAAATTTGTGTGAATTTGGGAAGTTACGCCATTGAATGCTAAGTAGCTCTAAATACCAACCTTCATTTTTCACTTCAGTTTCAAGACCTGGACTCGCATAGGGCGATATTTCCTAGCAGAAGTTACAGACTAGAAAGACCCCTTTGAATTTGAGTTGATTGGTATTCTCTTTAGAAAATGCCAGGCACTGCCCTGGCCTAGACTGAAGTATTTAGGTATGAAAGAGGCACCTGTGGTCTAATGCCTCTGGTGACAGACCCCAAGTACAGTGCTAACCCTGGGGCATATTCCGCTTTCACAGGGACATAATCCCAGACCCATGAAAAACTAGGTTGCTTGTGCCAAAGAAAGTGTTGACTATTGGATCCAACTTGTTTCAATGTTTAAAAACTACCTTTTCAGCATTTGGAGAGGAAAAGGGATGAATACTAGGTTAGCCAGGCTTTATCGAGGTTCAAAGGCCTAAATTTCAAACCCTAACCCAGTTCTTATAAATTTGGACGAGGCATGACCTTCTCCAGACTTCAGTTTTCTCATCCACAAATTGGGGGGGAAATGTTAGTACCTCTTTACTATGTTATTGGGAGAATTATGTAAGATAATGTATGCCAAGTACATAGCCTGAAGTCTGATACATAAAAAATGGGTCAGTAAAATATACTTGTTGATAAAGACTCCAAAGTTAGAATTAACTAGAATTTTCTGGGTTTCTAAGTAAGCTTGGTAGGAAGTACTAGTAAGTATGGGGGATGTTTTCTTTAAGATGATTTTATTTTATCAGCACTAAGAGCAGGATCAATCATCTTATAACTGGATTCGAGAAGGCAGAGGATTATGAGCATAGCGAATTGCATGACTCCATACCCTTTACACTCTTCTTTCCAGAATTTTCTCTCATCATCGGGAAGTTGTATTAAAATATTTTTACTGCAGTCTTTCGGTATAAATTGGCTGTGTTCAAACTTTCAATGCACAAGTTTAGAAAGTACTACTACATCAACATATTTTTTCCTCCCTGTGCTAACGTTTCCATGAAAGAAAATAAATTTCGGAGCTTTCTATTTTCTGGTTATTAAAAAAAAGTGCCCTGCATGCAAAGTCCCCGGAAAAGTGATAGTTTATGCTTTATCTCTTAAGATGATTCACCTTAAACAAATCTTTTAAATGAATCTACTATAGCATAAAATAAACTGTGCATGCCATTTATCACATGAACATTATATGAACCTTAAGGAATAAATAAGTTACCCAAAACTCCCCAGGGATATGCAAGGAGAGGTGAGAGGAAGAAATCAGAGCCGGCCCAGCCTTCCCTGGCACTAGGGCATGTCACATGGCACACGCGGCGCTCCATACAGCCTCACAGCAGTCACAGGGTGAAGAACATGTCTCCATCCCATGTCAGGGACACTGGGAATCAGCACTGAGTCACCAGCCCCAGGTCACGTGACCACCAAGTGGCAGACCTGGGGTTTGAACCCAGGGTTTACCTTCCTCCCACCCAAGCCAAATGTCCATTAGCATCCTGTCCATCTTGCAAAAGAACAGGTTCTATGGATGATTCTCCCCCTTGAGTTCCATGAGAAGAGCTGTGCTCCTATTGCCTTAAGAAGCAGGGGGAACAGGAGACAAAAAGAGCTTCTCCATAGCAGTGTTCTCAAAGTTCTATCCCCTGGGAGCTGGTTAGAGGTGCAAGTTCTAGGGCCCCATCCAAGACCTGCTGAGTCAGAAACTCTGGGGTGGGGACAGCAGGCTGTGTTTTAACAGCCCCCTGAGGGACTCTGATGGGTGTTAAAGTCTGAGAACAACCACTCTATAGCTCTAGACCTGTCTTCAAAATAACAGGTGCATGCTGCATGCCTACTCTTTGCTCTGCCTTTTCCATCAATGGCCAACAATAGATGGCCATTGATTGTTGGGAAGGGCAGAGGTAAGGAGAATCCTATGAGTAAGAGGTAAGGAGAATCCTATGAGATTGTCTGTAAGGGCAGAGGTAAGGAGAATCCTATGAGTAATGTTGAAATTATTTCCATATAGAACCCAACGTTATATTTCAGCTTCTCCCAAAAGTAGTTCAGAACGCACTCTGTCCATTTCTGACAGCATGGAACCCTTTTAATTAGTTCACCCTGGAGGAAATAGAGATGGTCTCGTTAAGTAATTGCCCTGATTACCGTTGGGCAGGATGTGCATTGTTTTCTGATGCATGTTTTAGGAGTGAGCCTTGCTACCAAACTGAAGGCTTCTCACAGAGGATGTTAACATAAAAGGACTCCAACAAGCCATGTGGGGGAGAGAGAGGTGGTGTTGATGGCAGGAATAGTCACAGAGCCAAACACACAAAGACTCACAAACACTCAGTTCACACTATGCAGATTGATTAATGGCCTGTGTCCCAGGAAAATGAGCATTAATATTCCTGATACTCTCTGAAAGTTCCAAGAAAATATCAAAGCCTGGTGGTACCTTTCTCTTAGTCCCCATTGCACAGGGTTAGATGCCTACATTTAACTGAAGATGACTTATCCCAGTGACATGACAGAAACCCAGGTTACAGGGATATAAGAAACCGAAGTGAATTCTGTTTATAGGAATGCCCCATCTTACAACTGTGGGCATTTAATCCTAGCACACATTCAAGTCTGGTAATGAGTCTGAGCAACACATACTCTCAGAGTTGGAAAGGAACTTTGAGACTGTCTCTCCCAACTGCCTCCCCAACTAAAGAACCCTTCCTATAATAGCTCTGTCCCAGAAGCAGTCAGTATTATTTTCCTGAAGCCACACAGATTGGATCAGGTCCTTGCCAGCTGGGGCCAGGCTGTTGAAGCCACACATAGAAAGGGGTTCTGAACCCCGGACACTGAGGTCAGTTCCAGGGAATGTGGTCCCCAAAAATCACCCTCTCAGGAAGGAGGAAAGAGGCCACAAGTAAGTAGCGAGTCTTTCTGACACTTAATTCAAATTTCCAAGAGTAAGATTTTAATTGGTTTAGTCCTATCGAATCACCTTGGATGAGATGCCCACTCCTGGTCCAATGGCAGCCTTTTCAGGGGCCCAAAGGAAGACCAGATTCTCTAGGTAACACAGGATGTTGGGGTGTCAATGAAACATCAGATACTGCAGTGACTTCAAGTTAGTGGTAGACATGTCTGTTTCCTCCATAGGATCATGAGAATTTTCACAATATCTTATTTCCCTTAATAAAACAATTTTCTAGAGGAATCTCAACCTGTTAGAGTATACACATGATTTTTTAAAAAAAGCAATATACTTTAGGGCTGAAAACAAATATTTCAAATTTCTTCCTTCCAGGCTTATGGTAGAATTTCACCTCTCCACCATCATAGAGTTAGGAGTGGCCAGGTGACATTTTGGCCAATACAATGTGAGCAGTAGCAAAGATCACATCTGGGAAGAAGCCTTTCAGAGCCAGTGCATTTCAATATAGCCCTGCCCCCTGATATGAGGACGGTGGAAGCATGCCTCAAGATGGTATGGCATCAGCCTGGGTCCCTGAATGATAATGGCAAATCCATTGCTAGCCTACACAGCATGAAGATGTATTGAATATTTATTTTTAAGATACTGGGATTTGGAGATTGTTTGTGTTAAAGAGAAATTTTCTCCCAGACACTATTAAAAATGGCAACACAGATTTTATCCAAGCTATTGCAATAAGGGAGAGAGACTTCAGTATAAAACTGAGCTCAACTCCAAATGCAGCAAAGACAACTGGGGATTTACAGCCAATGGGCAGAGGGAAGGGGTCAGCGGATGGAAAATTACTAAGAGGGACTTCATTCGATATCATGGCTGGGAGAGTTCCTAATAAACTGGCTTCATAAAATCCTTCGCTAAAACTGGAGTTGTCAGGCCAAGGTTGAGGTCTAGTTGAGAAGAGGACTCAAAGGAACCTGACTAAAGTTTGGGCAAGAAAGAAATCCTTTGTCATTTGTTACCACAGCCTGGACTATCTCTGCCATTTTGTTAGAAAACATTTTCTCCCCCCTTTAAACCCTGTATTAGTTGCAAGAACTGCTATTACAAAATATCACAGATTGGGTGACTGAAACAACAGAAATGCATTTCTTCACAATTCTGGAAGCTAGAAGCCCAACATCAGGGTGTTGGCAGGTTTGGTTTCCCCTGAAGCCTCCCTCTCTCCTTGGCTTGCAGATGGCCACCTTCTTGCTGTGTCCTCACATGGCCTTTCCTCTGTGCACATGCACCCCTAGTGTCTCTGCGTATCCAAATGTCCTCTTCTCATAAGGACACCAGTCAGAATGGATTAGGGCCCACCCTAAGGGCCTCATTTCAATGCAATCATCTCTTGACAGGCCTTGTCTCTAAATATAGTCACATTCTGAGGTACTGGGGTTTGGGGCTTCAACATATGAATTGCAGCAGGAAAGACACAGTTCAGCCCATAACAAGCCCCAATTTTGCTCTCTTCCATTTTTCTGCACTGGCCCTAGTTCTGCTCTCTCTAGTCCCCAGAATGTGTTGAACGCTCTCCTGCTCATGCCAGTCATCCAAAGGCAGGGTCTCCTTTCAATGGGGTCTTACCAGTGCTGAGGACCATACAACTCGTACTTCCCTTGTTCCAAACTCAGTTCTCCCATTGGAATTAGCTTAATACCTGTCCCTCAGCTGGCTAATCAGGACCCAAAGTCACCCTTGGAGTGACTTTGCTGGTATATTAAATCTCCCTCATTCTATCTTCATTCAACCGGCTTTCTGACCCCCTATGCAGTAGCTCATATTTACATTTTTGTTTATAATTGTAAAATACATATTTATTATCATCCTCATTATATTTTCCCTTGTTATTTTTGACTTCTTGTTTGTGGCTTTAATGAGCGTTTGTACCTTAATGCTGTCATGCTGTATCCTTGCTAGTCCTCTCAGTTTTATGTCCACTGCTAGCTTCATGAGTATGCCTTCTTTGCCTTTATCTAAGTTGTTGGGAGATATGTTTAACAGGAAAAGTCCAGCAGAGCTCTAGGTCACTCTCGGACAGCCCCCTGTAAGTTGGCATCTGTCCATTAATTCATTAAAGGGATATTGGTGAACTCACCACTCTGCCCTGTCTCCAGGGGTTCCTTTTCCTTTAGGGCAAAGGAGCTGACATCCCCCATCCTCTCTGCCTTTTTCTTGGGCTATTGTGTCTTGGCTCACTAGGACTCAGGCCACGTCTTCTTGGCTGCTGGGAGTTTGATTTCCCTGTTGGCTCTGTCTTAAGGACCCCATATGTTCTGGATCCTGGCTGCTCAGCAATCACTCAGCTGGATCTGCCCAAGCAGAGCTTGCCCAAGGGGAACCCGAAGAGAATGCCCCTGGTTCATCCTGAAGCTCAGGTAAGCCTCCGTTCTGACAGTGGGCTGAGCATTCTGAAGGGATTTCCCTTCACCAGGGGTCCGTGGCTCTGTATTGTGGCCATTCTTGAGTCCACAAAAATAGGACAAAAACAGCCCCAGTTTAATCTGCCTGCTGCAGCCCCTGTGAGGACACAGCTGGTGAGGGTGTGCTGGCTCTATTCACAAGCCAGTCCCTTCTCTCCAGCCTTGCAATAATTTTGTTGTCTTTGTTATTCTGTATCCTGCGGTGACTTCCCTGAGTGCAGTGAGTGATTAATTTAGCTGGTGTCACAGGCTACAACATGTTGATGTAAAGGGAAAAAGAAAGAGAAAAGAGGAAGTAGGGAAGGGGTGAAAGGCTGCTTTGGCAAATGCACACAGGACCCAAGCTCCAGCCCGTGTACAAAACACTTCATTGGCCAAAGTGACCCCTTGACATTGTTTGTGTGAACATGAGTATGAACTTCTGAATGGTTGAGTTCCAAAATTCAAAGCCCGAAACTCTCTCAGGGCTTTCTCACTTTCCCCACAGCCTCTGAAACATCAATAGCTTCAGGAAATAATGAAAAACAAATCAGAAGCAAAATCAGAACTTGAAAACCCATGGTTCTTTATAAAAAGGGCTTCTACTGTTCAAATGCCAGTTTATCACAGAGAGAGATTCAGGGCTTTGTGTGAAAACAAACTCCAGGTCTTTTTTTTTTTTTTTGCAGTTTTGATGAACAATTTAACCCTTTATTCCTCTTGGCTCAAGAGGTTGAGAAAGGCTGGTGTGACCCTGGATTTTTGAGATAGCTTAGTTCACCGTTCTATGTGGAAACTTGCCTGCACATATGGTTGTCAACATAGGTCAGGGAATTCATCCAAGTGACAATTGTATCTGTACCCCACAGAGGATACTTCGGTTTTTGTTTTTATTAATACAACTAGAGACCTGGTGTACAGAATTTGTGCATGGGGAGGGGGAGGGTCCCTCAGCCTGGGACCTCTGGCTCCTAACTGCTCGCCTGCCTGCCTGCCTGATCGCCCCTAACCACCTCTGCCTTGGCCCTGCACCCAGGACCCAGGCTTTCCTCCTCCGGCTGGCCGCAGGCACCCAGGAACCTGGGCAGTGTCACCCGAGCCCCAGCTTTGTCAGGAAGGATGTCCGGAATGACGTCCAGTCTATCTGGTCTAATTAGCATATTACCCTTTTATTAGTGTAGATGGGAAGGATTTAACTTCATAATGACTAACCCTCTGAAAGTGGGTCTGGGAATCATGGGAAACCTTTCCATCATGCCGGTTTCACCATCTGTAATCCAACCCCATTCTCACCATCTGTAACCTGGCCTTTAAATATTGAGTTAAGAAGTAACTAAAGAGAGAATGATTTTTTTTCATAGTAAGCCTAAATATATTTTAATATATGGTAACACCATTTTGACATGTTTACCCCTAAATTTTAAAAAAATAGATAGCTGTAATAACTCCCATTAAAAAATGGATACAACTTCATTGAAGAACATATAGGAAATATCTTCTAAAAAGTCACCCAAATCCCACCACGCAGAGATCGCCATATTGAGCTCATTTTTCTCAGGCACAAATATATGTGTGGATATACATTTCTATACTTTATTCAGAAAAATGAGACAGTGTTGTATATATTCATTTGTAACCTATATTTCTCTATTTAATAAATTGTAAGCATCTTTTCATGATATTCCATTTTTTTTTCTACATTATTTTTAATGTCTGCACAGGATTCATTTAATTGGTAGGTGGGATAAAATGACACGTGCTCTGACCTAATTTAAGAAGTACAAGAGATAAAGTAAAAATTACCTAAATTCCTCCCACTTAATAAAAAACCATTGTGAACGTTTGTATCAGTAACCTTTCCTGAGGGCTCTCTGTACACTATTTTGCACTCTACTTGGTGTTTATAATGTGCTTTTAAGTGCATAGCAGTGGGTCAAATGAGAAACGTGCATGTTCACACATAAAGATCTATACCATTATATTCCACTGTCATAGGTGTCATTATTTACACCTTACATATTAAAAAAAATCATCATTTGTTAGTAACATGTGTTTTAAATGTTTCTTTGGTTGGTCTTTTTGATGATGATACTTTTGCTGTGCAGAAAATTCAACTTTTAGGTAGTAAAATTTATCAACTTTTAACTTTATGGCTTCTGGGTCTATTCTCTTGCTTAGAAAGGCTTTCATCATTTCAAAATCGTAAACAAACCTCATGTTTGCTTCTATTACTCCTTTTATTTCTAATGTTTAAATCCCTGATTCATTTTGCCGTTAAAAGAAAGATTAATTTAAATTTATTCTTTTCCCATAGGTCTAGATAGTTTTCCTTAAACTATTTATTGAAAAATCTATTTCCCACATTGATTTAAGTCATGGGTTTGTCATACATGAAATTTCCATATAAAGTTAGATCTGTTTCTAGACTCTCAGTTATGTTCCATTGGTCTAATCTTTATAGTCTGTGGTGGTACAGCACAATTTTCATTATTATAGTTGTATAACACATTTTAGTGTATGGGAACAGCAAGTCTCTCTCAATAGTATTTTTTGACTTTTCTCACTATTCTCAATGAGTTCCAAATAAACGAGCAATGCACAAAGAAAAGAAACTCTAGTGGGATTTTTGTTGATGTTGCTTCAAATTTATAGATTAATTTAGGAATAACATTCCTCTTTACATTATTGAGTTTTTCTGTCTACTTACTGTCTCCTTTCATGTCCTTATTAGTTTTGGAATTTCTTTATATGCTTTCTGCACATTTCTTACTGACTTTAATTTGAGATATGCAATGGTTTTTACTGCTGTTGTGATTGGCATAATTTCTTCCATTAAAGTTTCGTTTAGATATTGGTTGCCTATTTAAAGTAAACTTAAATGAGACTTCCTTGGCTTACTTCAATACTGATGTCCTTACTTTTATAGAGAATTCAGATATGTAACCACCACATTATCAAACAGAGTTGTGCATATGACCCACTCCAAACCCCAACCGGGTGTGAAGTGATAAAAAAAAAAAATGATAGGAAACACTTACCAAGAAGATTGTTAAAATACAGATAATGGACAATCAATTTAATCTCCAGGTAATTGTAAAGTTTTAGAGGGTTTTTATAAGTTAATATAAGAGCAAAGGACGGTGTCATTCTTAGCAGAGGACAATAACTTAATATGAATCAATGCTGGTGACCAACGCACTCTGAACATTTTGTCACCAACTCCTGCCCCCTCCTCCCTTTCTTCCTGTCTGTGTCAAAGATGCTTTCTCTTAATGCTTTCAAAAGAGCTATTTTGAGACTTGAGTCACCTTTTTCTCCTTGTGTCTCTGCAACAGACATAATCCATCAACCTCCTATCATACACAAAAGAAAAAAATCCACTTTTCAAGATAGCAAGGCAATCACTTAGAGCTGTGCGTTATCATAAGGGCTGAGCCTAGGTTCTCTAATGTTTCTGAGTGTGAATTCTCAGCCACCTCAGATGCCCACATTTGGTGCCCTGGCTGGCTTTGTTTAGAACAAAACATCTGACAAGTTGTGGGGTGCTAATTATATTTCAATTAGCAGTTGGCCAAAACCATGCAGAAATCCACAGAACAGCCCTTCACAGGTTCTGATAAGAAGTCATATCACCTAACTCATAATTATCACATCAAGGACAAGGAGACAACACCCTGAGCCTAATTCATGTCCTAGACTTTTATATCCGTAGCTGAAGTAGTAGATGCTAATTTAGCTGTTGTCAGAAGTAACCCTAAGAACCAAGAAAAGGGAACCTTATGATTATGCAACTGGGTGAGGGAGGCCTGCTCTAAAGATGAAGCCCAAGAAATACACCCTGCAAAAAAGCATTCTTTATGAAAAGGAAACCTGACTTTTTAACCAGAGGTTAGACCTTTTTACTTTGAGGACACAGCTGCCCCACTCCTAATTTACAAGAGTTCTATTGCCCAAAACACAGGAGGATTGAAAACACCTGGAGATAAACTATAATGTCCCCTGAACTGAAGACTTAAATGGCCAAACACCTACTTGACATCTCCACTCACTTTTAACAGCACCAAAGCTGAGCTTCTCTTTTCCCCCAAACCTGCTCCTTCCACAGCCTTTCCACGAAGGAGACCTCCCTTCTTCCCCCACCCTGTTTCTCCCTCCCCTCCCCTCCCCCCATCTCATCATTCTTGATGCCTCTCATTCTCTGACAGCCCAAATCTGATCCATTAGCAAATCTGGGCAGCTCTACCTTCAAACTCTTTCCAACGTCCAACCACTCCTCACACGCACACTGCTACTACCTAGGCCCAAGCCTTTATCATCTCTCCTAGGATGCTGTACTGGCTCCTAGCTGGTCTATTCACAACAGGTGGCCGGAGTGTTCATCATTTCTCTGCTCAAAATGCTCCAGTAGCTCCCTGTGACACTCAGCATAAAAGGCCAGGTACTTCCCTTTCCTACAGAGCCCCAGGTGATCTCTCTACCACTGTACTCACCCAGTCTACCCCCTTCATGGTCCACTCTAGTCTCCTTGCATTCCTGATGTTCCTCAGATATACCAGGCCTGCTTCCCCTCAGTCTTTGCACTTGGATGTTTTCTCTGCCTAGAACACTCTCTCCCCAGGTATCACACGGCTCTCTCTCTCACATCCTTCAGGTCTTTACTTGAATGTCTTGTTTTCAGAAAATCTTTCCCTGGACATGGTGTCTAAAAGTGCAGCCCCATCCTGCCACTTCTCCCTCTTTCCTTTTTATTTTTCTTCTCAGGCTTCATCACTAACATAGTTCACATTTTATTTGCTCATTTTTTTGCCTGCTGAAATATAATGTCTTGGAGGACAAGGATTTTGGTTTTATTTGTTCATTGACATGACTTTTGCACTCAGAACAGAGCCTAGCCTATTGTAGGCTTTATAAATATATGTGAATAAGTGAATAAATAGATGAATGGATATTTAAGAGCAAAGGCATAATAAATAATAACATTCAACTTACATTTTCACTTCTTAAATTGGATACTTGAAAGGCTCATTGATAAAGTACATATTAATGTCTTTTTACCATACTATTAAAATTTTACTTATCAACTGCTACCCCTCCAAGTTATTTTATTTTTCCATGAAGATTCTGAAAGGCAAGGGAAGGAGGTATGTGTGATTCTCAGCTTAAACTGAAGATGCCACAGTTCTTATGATAATTATGTTGTTGATAAAAGACCACAGTGGCCTGTGCTGTTTTCATCAGGGTAGGGGGCTAGGGAAGGCTTTTGTTTAGCCAGTTTAACTGTGAATGTAATGCTGTTAATCATAAAAGCAAAGTCCTAGGAATTCCAGGTTAACTTGGACCAAGTAAAGTCAGCCTAAAAAGAGACATTTAGCATGGTTAAAACAGTTAGTACCAATTTCAAATGACATTATCCTAATATATAAAGAGCCAGGATCTGTCATGACTGAAACATTCGGATGGACAACCGAACACCACGCTAGGGTTCTGGCCGGTGTGGTGGAAATCAGTCAGTCCTGGGTTCCGGCCGACTGTGACGCGGCGGCAGGAGGGAGCTGTGAGCCCTGGCTGCCCACGGCGCAGTGGCGGAAGGGAGCTGTGGGAATGGAGCCATGCTGCCATCAGACTGGCCTCTGGGTCTCCCCCCACCCCCCACCTGCAGGCTCTGGGGAACTGGAGCCAGGCTGCAATCAGACTGGCCTCTTGGACCCTCCCTGTCGGCCCATAGGCCCAGGAAACCAGAGCCATGCTGAGATGGGACTGGACCCTACCCAAGGGGTCCCGGATTGTGAGAGCGTGCAGGTTGGGCTGAGAGACCCCCCGAGTGCATGAGTTTTTGTGCACCAGTCCTCTAGTCTCTAATATAAAAAGGAGATTAGAATGATCTAACTTAAGCATTTGCCTTATGGTACATTGTAAGGTCCCAGAGCCTATAGTGATGTATGTCACATGCTCAGGGTCTCTGCTCATTACATCATGGGGTTGATCATCTCAGTGACTTACAATTTTACCTCTGACTCTTTCTATTGACATAAGTCATCTACTCATTAAACATATACCTGAAAGTCAACTTTTGTTAAACAAAAGTTAATTTATATTCATTATGCATGCTGCTGCCATTAATATACATAGAATTTGGGATTTGTTTTATGTTGCCTCGCACCTATTAGTTTATTACATATTGGGCTTCTAAAGATTAGAAAATCAGAAACCCATGTCTAAAGCAGGCTACTTTAACATTCAAAATAGTAAACTATAGCCACAATAGGAAAAATAAACTTTGTTCTTCTAAGACCAGGAGCTGGGAGAGCGGGGAGTGTTTAAAAAAATGTTATTTCCAGATTAAATGGCTGTACAACTCATTTTACCTGCGCTATATGATTTGGAGGTATGTATGGGATTTATTACCTTCGGGATTTCTCTGCATAGAGCAAAAATGTATATCTGAAGTCTTTCAGTAGTTGGTCTTCCCTTATTGATAAGGCTCTCAACCTTAATTCCATGTGGAAACTCAGTACCACTGTAATACCAAGCAAGTTCTGTATAATGAACTATGGGGGACTGTGTGTTTACAGTGCAATGTAAATATATGAGTCCGAATAATGTATACCCACGATCCACCCTACAGGAGCAATTTTCCAGTTTCATTGGTTCATAGGTCACTTTCTTAATATAGTGTATCTGCAGTCTGAGATACCAGTTCCTTAGTTGGATGGGGCAGGGAGATATGAGGTATGAAGCACAGCCAACGAGAAAGGCATTCTGTCTCACAACTGGTACATGTTGGGAGAGATAAGGAGAAGCATTCACTAAGCCTCAGGACTCTATGTTTAGTTTTGTCCTGCCTTTATTTTAAGGCTGTTTGTGTTGAAAGTAAATGTTTGAACATTGTGTCTCATCCCAGGTAGGACCCTATGCTATGCAGGTGGTATCACAGAATTCTGCTGTATCTGGTCCCATCAAAGATATTTTGTTGTTGTTGCCCTAACCGGTTTGGCTCAGTGGATAAAGTGTCGGCCTGTGGACTGAAGGGCCCCAGGTTCAATTCTGGTAAAGGGCATGTACCTTGATTGTGGGGACATCCCCAGTAGGAGGTGTGCAGGAGGCAGCTGATCGATGTTTCTCTTTCATCGATGTTTCTAACTCTCTATCCCTCTCCCTTCCTCTCGGTAAAAAATCAATAAAATATATTTTTAAAAAGATTTTTTTTTCACACATGCTCTCCAGAAAGTGCTCTCTGGCATCCCAGATCCTGATCACTGTAGGCAGGGCCTTGCTCTCTATCTGTAATAATAATTAGTGGGATATTCAGGCTTACAATCCAGAATAGTGTTTTCACTCTGCCAGATTGTGAAATTAATTTAATATGGATAACCAGTACTTTTAAGTGAAATACAATAGAATAGAAAATATCAAAGGGTATCATATGTAATAGAAAAAGTATTGTTTTACAAGTTGTGTGTGTGTGTGTGTGTGTGTGTCCGTGTGTGTGTTATGGGTATTGACAGGAAAGTGACTGCTTACTGTAAATTATGGTCAAAACAGTTTGAAAGCCATTTATGGAAAATTACAAGTATTACCAATATTCACATTTTCTCCTCTCTGGTAACACAGCTGTATCATTTAAGCATCTTTTGCAGTTGTTCCCAGGTGACTGACTGAGTTTTGGCCAAGGGAATATGAGCAGAAGTGCCAGTCATTTCTTCCAAACTTAGCCCATGATAACTTTCTAAACATGGTTCTTGCTTTTTCCCCATTTGTTACTGAATCAAGAGGTCCCAGAGGAAGGTGGAGCCACAAAACAGGAGGATTCTGGGTCCCTCAATGTATGTGTTTGTAGAAGGCTGCTTGCTTATCCACCCACACTGAACCGTGAAGAAGTAAAAAATAAACCACTAAGACTGGGAGTTTGTTAAAACACCCATTTTTACTCTTCTAACAGAAGACTGATGAAATGGTCAATGCCAAGATGAGGTACTCTGCTTTCCTGCCTCTGGTCGTATTTCAGCTCATTTAAAACACAGTATCCAATAAGCACTATGCTCCATATCCACATAGCATTCATGAGGCTTAGCTTTCCTCACAGTCTAGCTGTACTTCTGTGTATTAACTATGACCTACTTCTTAGTTGGGCCTTGGCTTTCTGCTCAGACCCTTGACCCAATGCCTTTTAGTAACTGAGCCCCACCAAACCCCTGGGACATATCAGACAGCCAGGCCTTCCCCACCAAGCTTTTGTAGATCCCTGTATATGACCTGTGATCTATTTCAGCCTTAAGAGGTAAGTACTATCTAATAAATAAAATTTATTTCTGATAAAATTTTAATGTATTTTCTTTCTAGGAAAAGAACAGTTATAACAACACTAACAATAAGTAACAATAGTTAGCGTGTGCTGAGTGCCTATATTATCTGTAATCTGAGGCATATATTATCTGTAATTCTCACAACAATCCAGTAATGTAGATAGTATAACACCCATTAAAAGATGAAGACATCGAAGCTCAGAGAGGTTGGGATTTGCCCCAGGTCCCACAGCTAAAATGTGTCACAGCCAGGACTTGAACTCACATTTGTCTGATAACCAAATCCACATTCTTTCTACAACATCATGTTCCTTCCTGATGACAAAAAAGGACAAAAATCCAATAGCAAAAAGTTTAGATTTCTATACACTGAAGGAACTTCTTGGGAGCCCTTAGATCATAAGACGATGTAGGTCCCACTATGCGCTGAGACATGCTGAACTTTCAGTTCGTCTGTGGTTTGTGGGAAACTAGGGACATCAGAATGAAACTAAGCAGCTCAGTGATGGCTGCAGTCACTATTCACTGTGCATGCGGCAAGGGAACCTCAAACTTCCAACTAAGCAGAGTACCCACCACAGCTCTGAGGTTTGGTCAATGAGCTGGGAACTGATGGGAATAAATGAGACCCTTAGAGGCTTATTTCAGTACAAACAGAACTGGCCAGATTGGGTCTTTGGACATAAATCTAAACCAATGATCTTGCTCATGGCAATATACTGAGGAAAGGGAAGAAAACATGAGAACTCCTCTTAGCACGGTAATTCTATTTTAAGATAAGACAGAAATCAAGATTTCCTGGCATCAAATAAATAGCCTAATAGTGGTGCTCTCATTCCTTCCTTACGTCACACAGGACATGAAGTGTCTTGGGGAAGATGGGAGTTCCACACACAGCAGCATGACAGCAGAGCCCTCACTCATTTTTTCACTCTGTTGTTCTGCAACCCATTTCAGTTTACATGGTCCTGCTTAAATGGATTTCTACTTTATATGGTACGTTTTCTGGTTGTATTGGTCAGGGATCCTTCAAAGAAACAGAACCAATAGGCTATGTAGAGGAGATATGTGTGAGGTTTATTATAGGAGTTGGTTCCTGGGGTTGTAGAAGCTGAGAAATCCCACAATCTGCCACCAATGAGTGGAAGACCTAAGAAAGCTGGTGGTATATTTCAGTCCAAGACTGAAAGCTCATGAACCAGGGAAGCCAATGGTGTAACTCCATTTGAAGTCAAAGGCTGAAGAACCTGGGGGCTACAGGCCTATGTCCCAGTCCCAGAGACTCGAAGCCCAAGAACCAAGAAGTCCAGTGTGCAAGGACAGAAGATGGACATCCTACCTTGAGAAGAAAGAGAGAAGGAATTTGCTCTCCTCTGCCTTGTTGTTCTATTCTGGCCTTCAATAGATTGGGTGATGCCCACCCACATTGGTGACAGTAAATCTCCTTACTTACCTACTGAATCAAATGCAAACTCTCACAGACACACCCACAAGTAATGTTTTACCAGCTTAAGAGCATTCCTTAACCCAGTCATATTGACACACAAAATTAACTATCATGCTGGTTTTAACAAAACCAATTGTTACCTGTCTTTAACAAAATCAATCCTATCTTTAAGTAATTCTGACGATAGTCCTAATGAGGCAAGCACAGGTAAACAAAAAAAATGACAAGCCATGTCCTACCTTTGATATTTTTTTACATTTTTTTGATCCCAACCACAACTTAAGAAAACTGTGAGAAGGTACTCAAGTACAAAATAAATCATCAGGACTCTAAAATATGGAGTGATCGCCCAGCTGGCATGGCTCAGTTGTTGAGCATCAACCTATGAACCAGGAGGTCACTGTTTGATTCCTGGTCAGGGCACATGCCCAGGCTGCAAGCTCCATCCCCAATGTGGGGCATGCAGGAAACAGCCAATCAATAACTCTCTCTCATCATTGATGTTTCTATCTCTCTCTCCTTTTCCATTCCTCTCTGAAATCAATACAAAGATATATATATTTTTTTAAATGTGGGGTTATCAACTATCATCAATGATGCACCTCAACCAAACTGTGCATTGTTCTTTCAGATATCAACAAATTACTGAACTACATGTAGATAGTTTATGAATAGATTGGGGGTGCTGCTCAATAATCTTTTACCCATAATAACACCTGACCAAAAAATGTGGAGACCACTGATATAGAAGGCCTTAATCTGTCCCATCCAAGGGCCCTATCCATAAATCAGAAGCCACTCGTAGATATTGAATGACTAGATCCAGATATTCCAGGGGAAATGCCTGAGCCTCTGAAGTTACACATCCCCACCCCTCCCTTTGAGCCTCCAGAGCTGCACTAGTGCAACCCTAATTGCCTTCATAAACACAGGCGAAATCATTTTCAGCTGCCTGGGACTCTGCGGGGCAGATTTTTCTTTTCATCAAACTCTTGCTGTTCTCCATCAAGCATGGTTGGAATGATTTGGCCTTGATTTAGATTCAGAAGCTTCATTGACATACTGCTCTAAGCAAAATTTAATCAAAATATTTATCTCAATAATTTGGTCCAAAACTCTCCTCAAATTAACTAAGGCAAACTGTTCAGCCAGGTTACTTCAGAAAGCCCTAGAGCATGGCAAAGCTGTGAAAGAAAAGGGGGGGGGGAGTGGGTGTGCAGTCAGGAGGGGGTAGCCACATGCTGACTAGATGCAGTCAAAAGTATATACAACATTTATTAGCTAAAGTACCACGAAAAGCATTCTAATCAGTTGGTTTCCTCTCATTAAATGTTAATTAGTTCATATAAGCTTCCTGCATAGGAAAGTATCAGGTACTTAGCAAGCATTAGGGAAGAGGCAGGTCACGCAGGGAGTCTGGGAAACAGCAGACACCGAGCAAGGACATCGCTACCTTGCTGGTGACATTATTGTTTGAAGGCATATGTGGGCTTCTTGAGGAGGATCCAGAAGGTCTGCCAGAAATGAACACAGACTAAATTTTTTATTCTGGTAATGAGTCTGAAACAACATTTGTTGAGTTTTAAAAACACACGTAATAGGATTAGCTGCCGAGCCAAATACTATGATTCTGTTTGGATACATTTGCTCACACCGTCCAAACCCACAGAACAGAGTAATCATATCATATTAAGTGGCCTTTTATTTAGATAGTTCTAGTATACTGGCTTATAAACCACTTTGGTAAAGCTATAAAAATAAGAAAAACAAAACTAAAGGGCTGTGCGAACCACAAAGTTATTGTAAGTGATTTGGAACTAGATCATGGGATCATAGATGTCTGGGGCTAGAAGGGGTGGTCAAGAGAGCTTCTGGAGGCTGTCACACAGCCAGTCCACACGAGCATGGCCTCACCATGCTGATGGCAGCCGCTGTGCTGACTGGCCAGTGCCTGACCCCAAGCAGTTGCTAAATATCATGAATATCACTCCTGATAAGGCCTGAAGCACTCATTTTGCAGATAAAAAGCACAGTGACCTAGAGAGATAAAGTGACCTACCCAAACTACACATCTTGTTAAGAGAAAAACAGAACTTGAACTTGAGCCTCATTCTAAAGTGTTCCCATGGTGTCCCCACACCACCCTCTTACCCTGAACTCTGCTGCTACACTGGTAATTCAACATCCATCTTTTGACACAAAGTGACAAGGGCTGTTAAGCAGATCAGGCCAATGCTTTCATAACAGGTAAAACAGCCATAAATTGCCACTTTAAAAAAAAAGTCAAACCTTCATTTAGTGCTTACTGTGTGACAGGCACAGATACATAACAAATATTAGCTTATTTATTCTGTGCAGTAGCCCAATTAATTAGTTATGACTGTTAATCCCATTTAACAGTTGGAAGAACTGAGGTACAGAGAGATTAAGTAACTTGCTATGGAGCAGACTTCTAATGTGGCCCCCAACTGGTAGTCATAATTTGTGGGCCAGACCTAAGGATTTACTTCTAATGAGTAGAATACAGAAAAAAAAAAAGTGATGGGATGTTACTTACATGGCTAGGTTCTAAAGGCCTGTGACATCTGCTTCACTAGCAGACTCTTTTCCACTGGCTTTGATGGAAATGCCCTTGGGGCAAGGCACTGAAGGCAGCCTCCAGCCAATAGTCAGCAAGACATTTAGGCTCTCACCCTAACTGGTTTGGCTCACTGGATAGAGCGTCAGCCTGCGGGCTGAAGGGTCCCAGGTTTGATTCCAGTCAAGGGCATGTACCTTGGTTGTGGGCACATCCCCAGTAGGGGGTGTGCAGGAGGCAGCTGATCGATATTTCTCTCTCATCAATGTTTCTAACTCTCTATCTCTCTCCCTTCCTCTCTGTAAAAAAAATCAAAAAAATATATTTTTTTAAATAAAGAAATTTAGGCTCTCAATCCAACAGTCCTCAAAGAATAAAACTGCCAACAATCACATGAGTGAGATTGGAAGTGGATCCTTCCCACATGAGCTTTAGATGAAATCACAGACCTTGGGCCAATGCAGTCATAGTCATCTGAGAGGCTATGAAGCAGGCGATACAACTATGTCATTTCTCAATTCGTGATCCACAAAAACCTAGAGATGATATGTTGCTTTAAGCCACTTTGTCTGAAGGCACTTTGTTATGAAGCAATATAACTAATACACTCAAGACTACATAGCTAGTAAGTGGTAGAACCAGGAGGTGAACCCAAGAAGTCTGGCTCCAGAATCTATTTTGTTAACCACTGATATCACACTAGCTTTCAGAAGGTCCACCATAATCCTCACTAATATCATCATCATCACCATCACCGCCATCATCATCACTGCTACTACACACCAAACATTGTGCTAAGTGCTTGATGTGAATAATTTTATGTCACCCTCAAAATGGTTCTGTGATCCCAACTTTATAGTTTTTTAAAAAATGAATCTGAGATAACATACGGGACTCCCTTAGGGTCACATAGAAAATACAGAACTTGGTCCAGCTGAGGCCAAAGTCCATGTCATTCCCACTAAACTTTTCTGCTTCTCTGCAACCAAAGAGCTGCATCGAACCCATTAATGATGCCCTGAGAAATCATTCTTTTCAACAACAGAAACAGTCTTTACCATTTTTTTTTTTTAGCAAATTATTGATAACAAAATCCAAGTGCTGCAGATTTTTCTAGCATTATCATAGTTAACAATTACATGGAGACTTTCAGGATGTGGGATGTAGAAATACCATGGAAAATTGTAAGTCAAAAAGAAAACTTTGTTACATTGTATATAGCACTTTATTAGCTGATATAACAAAGCATGAATTGAAGTAACATCTCAATTGTATGAATGAAGTTTCTAAAGTTATAAAATTTAGGTCTAACATAGTAACTTGCATTGCATATGAAATCTTAAATGATTTCTTATTGTTCATTAGTTGAGAGAGCTCACACTCCTTGGCATGGCATTAAGGTCTGGCCATCTCAGCTCTCTTTGGGTTAATGCTCTATACAGCCACCACCCATGCAACTCAAGTCTGCTCATGTCACATCAGGGTCTTGAATCAGGGACCTAGATTTTTGTTTCTGGACTGAACACATTGATTAACAAAAGTGGGGGGAAAAACAAACCCTGAGAAGAGAGGGGAGGTAAGAGGAGGAAAGAAAAGAGCTTAAGGGGGAAGACAGAAAGCAAGAGAAGAATCATTACTTTTCACTCTAACAGTGAATCCCCAACTACACTAAAATATTCTAATTCTGGCATAAGTGAGTCACAGAGTATCCTGACGCACTTTCATTTATAACAGAGTTCTCTCTGGAAATAAAACAAGAACATTGGGTACTTGATACATCAGATATTTGACCATTTCACTGTACGCCTGATACCCTCTGCACATTTTGCATCCTGTTCACTGGGTCCTAAGATCCCTTCCAATTTTGCTGCCCTGGATTTTGAGTTTCTGAACGAGGATTAAACAAAAAGTACCACATGTACATTTTTAGAGCAACTAAGAACTCTGTTGAGTTTGATGTTCTGCTGGTGGAAACAAAGGAATAATTAACTACAACGAATTATAATCCTAATCCCGTTCTTTAAATATTTGCAGGGTTAGCTAGGAAGAACACAACTTGCACAAAACCATCCAAACCATGGAGGAACCAGTGAGCATCATTTTAAATGGTCCTCGAGGTCACATTATAGATGGACTGTTGGCATGGCTCCATTCACTGTCACTTTACTAACCGTCAGTTCAGGGGATTGCTTCTATTTCTGTATGAAGTCTCTGACCTGCTTCTTGGTAGGCTGGCATCTCAGTCCTTGTCTTGACAGAGTCCTTCAGACTTCAGCTGTCGGCCTTCATCTTCCAAGCTCACACCCTCTTGTCCCTAATTGCACTGAAGTGAGGGAAAAGGAAAATGACCTCAGTGGTATTTATTTGGCTCAGAGAGATGAAGGCTGGGCTGGAAGAGGAAAGGGTGCGGCACTTGCCCATAATTCCAGGGGGCAGCCTTGGAAACGCTGGTATGAAACCTGCCACTCTCTCATTTCTTAGGTCCCAAGTCAGGCAAAAACTGTTACATTTCAGCTGACCTACTTTTCAGTGTGTGACTGTACTTTGCAATTTCTTTATAATTTGCCCACAACTAATTGTTTAAAGCAATATGCCCAGAGCGGTGTAACATTAGAGAATGCAAATACTATTGTCAACCAATTCTCATTTCCATCTCCCTCTCAAAATCTCTTGGTTGTTTTTTTTTTTAATCCCAACATGCCTCTCTCCTCCCAAGCACCCTTGTTTACTGCCTCTAAGCCACCTTTTATGCCTTTTAGGCGCAAACACTATTTAGTAGCATATTCTAAATGTTATTTGGATGGAAAGCTTTGTAAAATAGATTATGGCCTTTGACCAGGGAGGCCCCAGGGACTGTGGAGGTGTGTAGAACTGTCTGCCCCTTCACTAAATGGTCCCAGACGGCTGTGTTTTTCCAGTTCTCATGTCTGTTTTCTATTATTTTCTGCCTCTTCTCTGCTGCCAATTTATTGTGCCTTCTTCATTTCCCACCAATTCTGACCCGAAAAAAATGTGTCTCCTAAAAATCAGTTGTTTTGTTTTTGGATATCAGAAATAACTAGGATCTTAGCCATCACTATTCACTTTTTGACCCAAGAGTTGAAAGCTCACACACAATGAGATTTTTTAGTAAGTAGTCCAAGGGACTGAAAAGAAAACACACACACACACGCACACACACACATATACACACACATTGTATAAGATAGAAAAGACAGAAACATTAAAAAGTTATGTTTATAATGATGGTTATTGTCTACATTTAGAATTTTATTTTAGAAATTGATTTCTCTTTTGCTCAAGGCCCTAGAAACAACCAGATTCATGGGAGGTAGGTTTTCCTGTAGTCACATCTGCCCCACTTTATTGAATTTCCTTTTCTTAATGAATCATGAGGGTTGAGTTAAATGTTAAATATCAGTGTTTATACAAGGAACAGGCATGTTTGCTTTTTCTTCAATTAAGGAAAAGCTGGCTGACCTCTGTGCCTCTGAACCCATGTTTGTCAATGGCATGGCTTTCCCATTAACAAGCCCTCTGGTAAGGCCCAGCACACCGTCTCTTCCGCACAGAGAAAGCATGTGACAGTTGCCTACCCACTAGGCGGCATGTGCAAAAGGAACTTGTGCCCAGAAAATGGGAGCTAGAAAACTAGAAATGTCTCATCATGATGCTGGGAGGGTGCTGCTTTGGACTCTCCACAAATATATATATTAGGATTCTGGGGATAATTAAAGGTTACTTCAAAAATTCAGAGATGGTAGGCAACTGAGTCCAAGTTTAAGAACCCAGTTGCACATAGAATACTCTAAAGAGGGTTGGGGTTGTTTTTTTTTTTATCTTTTTACCCCCCACCCCCATCCCACACCCATTTCTCCCACTCCCCACCTCCTGCCTCTAGCAACCAACAACAAATCTTTTCTCTGCATCTCTAAGTTTGTTTGTTTGTTTGTTTAGATTCCATATATAAGAGAAATCAAGCACTTGAAATCAGGTGTTTGTCTTTCTCTGTCTGACTTATTTCATTTAGCATAATGCCTGGGAGGTCCAGCCACGTTGTCACAAATGGCAAGGTATCATATTTGATGGTTGGTTAATATTCCATTATATAGATACATGTATATCACAATTTTGTTATATATACATATATTCCATGTTTATATATATATAACTCATATATCTATACTAATAAAAGGATAATATGCAAATTGGTCATGATGCCCTCACATTCACAACCAGATATGCTAATTAGTCATGACCAGTATGCAAATTGACCATCACTCCAACACAATAAGAGAGGGATATGCTAATTAGCCCTGATATGCTAATTAGTCATGACCAGTATGCAAACTGACCATGACTCCAACACACAAGATGGCTCCCCCATGTGGCCACAAGATGGCCACCACAAGATGGCCTGCAGAGGAAGGCAGTTGGGGGCAACCAGGCCTGCAGGGGAGAGTAGTTAGAGGTGACTGGGCTGGCAGGGGAGGGCAGTTGGGGGCAACCAAGCCTGCAGGGGAGGGCCATTGGGGGTGACCAGGCCAGCAGAGGAGGGCAGTTGGGAGCGATCAGGCTGGCAGGGGAACAGTTAGGCATTGATCAGGCTGGCAGGGGAGCGGTTAGGGGGTGATCAGGCAAGCAGGCAGGTGAGCAGTCGGGAGCCAGCATCCCTGGAGGGGTCCCAGGTTGGAGATGGTGCAGGCTGGACTGAGGAACACCCCCCCCCCCAAGTGCACAAATTTCATGCACCAGGTCTCTAAAATATATATATTTTATATGGACACTTAGTATGGACACTTAGGATGTTTTCATATTTTGGCTGTTGTAAATAGCAATGCACTGAACATGGGATGTATATATTTTTTTGAGTTAATGCTTTCTTTTTCCTTACACAGAATTGCTGGATCACATGATGGTTCTATTTTTAATGTTGTAAGGAATCTCCATATTGTTTTATATACCCACCAATAGTGCATGTGTTCCTTTTTCTCCACACTTGTTATTTCTTGTCTTTTTCTTAAGAGCCATTACAACAAGTATGAAGTGATGTATCTTTGTGGTTTTGATTTGCATTTCCCTGATGATTAGTCACTGAGCATCTTTTCACATATCCTTTGGCCATCTGTATGTCCTTTTTGGAAAATGTTTATGCAGATCATCTGGTCACCTTTTAATTGAATTGTTTAATTTTTTGCTATTGAGTTATATGAGTTCTTTATGTATTTTGGATATCAACCCCTTGTCTGATATGATTTGCAAATATTTTCTCCCATTCACAGGTTGCCTTTTTATTTTGTTGATGGTTTCCTTTGCTGGTCAAACCTTTTTAATTTGATGTAGTCCTACTTGCTTATTTTTGCTTTTGTTTCACTTTTGGTGTCACATTAAAAAACTCATCACCAAGATCAATGTTAAAGAGCTTCTCACCTATGTTTTCTGTTAGGAGTTCCATGGTTTCAGGTCTTTTGTTCAAGCCTTTAATCCATTTTGAGTTGATTTTTGTGTATAGTGTAAGATAGTGGTCAAGTTTCATTTTTTTGGATATGGCTGTCCAGTTTTCCCAGCACTATTTGTTAAAGAGGCTGATCTTAGAGGAAAAGCTTTCAACTTTTCACCATTGAGTATGATGTTAGCTGTGGGTTTTATTATGGTCTTTATTATGTTAAGGTACATTCCCTCTATAGCTACTATGTTGAGCATTTTTATCACAAATCAATGTTGAATTTTGTCAAATGCTTTTTCTGCATCAACTGAAATGATTATATGCTTTTTATCTTTTATTTTTTTAATGTGGTGTATCACATTGACTGATTTGCAGATGTTGAACTAGCCTTTAATCCCTGGAATAGCTCACACTTGACCATGATGTATTATCCTTTTAATGTATTGTTGAATTTGGTTTGCTAATATTTTGTTGAGAATTTTTGCATCAATGTTCATCAGGGATATTGGCCTGTAGTGGTTTTTTTTTTTCTTGTGGCATCCTTCTCTGGTAACAGAGTAATGCTAGTCTCCTAACATTAATTTGGAAGACCTCTCTCCTCTTCTATTTCTCTGAAGAGTTTGAGAAGTACTGGTATTAATTCTTCCCTGGATGTTTAGCAGAATTCACCGGTGAAGTGTCTAGTCCTGGACTTCTTTTTGTTAGGGGATTTTTTATTACAGATTCAATTTCCTTTCTAGTAATTACTCTCTTCATATTTTCTATTTCTTCATGATTCAGTCTTGGTAGGTTCTATATTTTGAGGAATTTATCCATTTCTTCTAGGATGTCAAATTTTGGCACATAATTGCTCATAGTAATCTCTTATAAACCTTTCTATTTCTGTGGTATCAGTTATAATATCTTCTCTTTTATTTCTGAGTACTCACTTTTTTTTCTGAGTGAGTTTTGCTAAAAATGTGTCATTATTATTTATCCAAAGAACCAGATTTTACTTTTATTGATCTTTGCTATGGTCTTTTTAGTTTTTATTTCATTTACTTCTCCTCCAATCTGAATTACTTTCTTCCTTCTACTAACTCTGGGCTTCATTTGTTCTTTTGTGGTTTTATTTTTTTAGGTGTAAAGTTGTGTTGTTTGAGACTTTTCTTATTTCTTGAAGTAGGCATTTATTAACATGGACTTCCCTCTTAGAACTGCTTTTGCTGCATCCCATAAATTTTGGTATGTTACAATTCAATTTTCATTTGTCTCAAGGTATTTTTTCATTTCTTAGTGATTTATTCCTTGACTCATTGGTTGTTCAGCAGCACGTTGTTTAATCTCCACATTTGTGAATTTTCCAGTTTTCTTTGTGTAATTGATTTCTACTTTCATACTACTAAGTTTAAAAAAGATGCTTGATATGATTTCAATCCTCTTAAATTTATTAAGACTTGCTTTTGGCCTAACATATGATCTATCCTGGAAAATGTTCCACGTGCACTTGAAAAGATTGCATTCTGTTGCATTTGGATGAAATATTCTGTATATATCTGTCAAGTCCATCTGGTCTATCATGCTGTTTAAGGCTGATATTTCTTCATTGATTTTCTGTCAGGATGATCTATCCATTGATGTAAGTGGAGTATTAAAGTTCCCTAATATTATTGTATTTCTGTCTATTTCACCCTTTACGTCTTAATATTTGCTTTATATATTTAGGTGTTCCTATGTTGAGTGCATAAATATTTACAAATGTTATAACCTCTTGTTGGATTGACCCCTTTATCATTATGTAATGTCCTTCTTTGTCTCAGTACGGTCTTTTTTTAAAGTCAGTTGTTTGATCTAAGTATAGCTGCTCCAGCTTTCTTTTGGTTTCCATTTTTATGCGATACCTTTTTCTATCTCTTCCCTTCCAGTATGTGTGTCCTTATATCCAAGAAATGCAAATTGAAACTGCAGTGAGAACAAATGTGTTCACCCATGTAACAGTCCTCTTTGTATTGCTATAAATTAATTTGCCTGTTCTCGAGCCTCATGTGTACATTTAGGTATCTGGCTTCTGTCCCTCAGCATTGTGTTTTTGAGATTCATCCCTGCTGTCAGATATGTATCAGTAGTTGCATCTTTTTCATTGCTATATAGTATTTCATTGTGGGACGACGGAACAGTTTGTTTATCCATTTACCTACTGAGGATATTTAAGGTACTTCCATTTGGGTCTATTTTGAAGAAAGCTGCTGTGTACAAAAATGAAATTAAAATAAAACCACAATGAGATATCATCTCACAACTGTCAGAATGGCTGTCACCAATAAATCAACAAATAAGCATTAGTGAGAATGTGGAGAGAAGGGGATCCTAGTGCACTATTGGTGGAAATGCAGATTGATGCAGCCACAGTGGAAAACAGTATGGAGTTTCCTCAAAAAAATTAAAAATGGAACTGCCTTGTGACCCAGCAATTCCACATCTTAGAATATATCCAAAGAAACCCATAATACCCACAATACCTTATAATTCAAAAGACTATATGCATCCCTATGTCCATTGCAGTGTTAGCCAAGGTGCCCATCAATAAATGAGTGGATAAAAAGCCATGGTACATTTACACAATGGAATATTACTTGGCTGTAAAAAAGAAAGAAATCTTCCTTTTTGCAACGACATGGATGGACCAGAAGAGTATTATGCTAAGTGAAATAAGCCAGTCAGAGAAAGACAAGTACCATACAATGTTTTGTTGATGTTTTCTTTT
The DNA here is from genome assembly GCF_964212035.1 of Myotis nattereri. Classification (NCBI taxonomy): domain Eukaryota; kingdom Metazoa; phylum Chordata; class Mammalia; order Chiroptera; family Vespertilionidae; genus Myotis; species Myotis nattereri. The sequence goes on from NC_138077.1 coordinate 22,274,774, forward strand.
GCTGTGCAGAAGCTTTTTATTTTGATGTAGTCCCATTTGTTTATTTTCTCTTTAGTTTCCATTGCCCTAGGAGCTGTATCAGTAAAGATATTGCTACGACAAATGTCTGCTACTTTGCTGCCTGTGGCTTCTTCTAAGATTTTTATGGTTTCCCATCTTATGTTTAAGTCCTTTATCCATTTTGAGTTTATATTTGTGTATGGTGTCAGTTGGTGGTCTAGTTTCATTTTTTTGCAAGTGTCTATCCAGTTTTCCCAACACTATTTATTTATTGTTTTGTCTCTTGCCTCCTTTGTCAAATATTAATTGAGCATACTGGCTTGTGTCGATTTTGGGTTCTCTGTTCTGTTCCACGGGTCTATATGTCTGTTCTTGCACCAGTACCAGGTGGTTTTGAGAACATTGGCTTTGTAGTATAGCTTGATACATGGTATTGTGATCCCTCCAACATTGTTCTTCTTTCTCAAGATTGCTGAAGCTATTTGGGGCCTTTTTTTTTTATTCCAGATGAATTTTTGGAGAATTTGTTCTAGGTCTTGAAGTAGGCTGTTGGTATTTTAATGGGGATTGTGTTGATCAAAAAAACAAGAAAGCCCATTGCATGGGAGAACGATTTTGCCAATGTTATCTCTGAAAAGGGTTTAATCTCCAACATTTACAGGGAACTCATACAAATTAACAAAAGGAAGATAACAATCCAATCAAAAAATGGACAAAGGACCTAAATAGACACTTTTCAAAAGAGAACATTCAGAAGGCCAAGAGACAAGATGAAAACATGCTCAAAGTCACTAATCATCTGAGAGATGCAAATCAAAACAACAATGAGGTACCATCTCACACCTGTCAGAATGGCTATCATCAACAAATCAACAAATGACAAGTGCTGGAGAGGATGCGGAGAAAAAGGGACCCTCCTTCACTGCTGGTGGGAATGCAGACCGGTGCAGCCACTGTGGAGAACAGTATGGAGTTTCCTCAAAAAATTAAAAATGGAACTCCCATTTGACCCAGTGATCCTACTTCTAGGAATATATCCCAAGAAAACAGAAACACCAATCAGAAAGTATATTTATGCACCCCTATGTTCATAGCAGCACAATTCACCATAGCTAAGATTTGGAAACAGCCTAAATGCCCATCAGCAGATGAATGGATTAGAAAACTGTGGTACATCTACACAATGAATACTATGCTGCTGTAAAAAAAGGAATTCTTACCATTTGCAGCAGCATGGATGGAACTGGAGAGCATTATGCTAAGTGAAATAAGCCAGTCAGTGAAAGAAAAATACCACATGATCTCACTCATTTATAGATAATAAAGACCATTATAAACTGATGAACAAAAAAAGATACAGAGGCAGAGAAGCATTGAACAGACTGGCGAACTACAGCGGGAAGGCTGGGGAGGGTGGGGGGAGAGGGGGTAAGAGATCAACCGAAGGACTTGTATGCATGCATATAAGCATAACCAATGGACACAAGACACTGGGGGAGGGGAGGAGGGCATGTGCCAGGGGGTAGGGGAGGATGGGGAAGGTCAATGGGTAAAAAAAGGAGACATATGTACTACTATTTATAATACTTGAAAAAATAAAATTTAAAAATTAGAAAGAAAGACAAGTACCATATGATTTCACTTATATGTGGAATCTAATGAACAAAACAAACTAACAAAATAGAAACAGACTCAGAGGTACAGAGAACAGACTAACAGCTGTCAGAGGGGCGTGAGTAAAATACATGAAGGAATTAATTTAAAAAAATCATAGACACAGGCAACATTATAGTAATTACCAGAGGGAAAGAGGGTGGGAGGAGGTAGAAGAGGGTAAAGTGGGAAAAATGGTGGCAGGAAGAGACTTGACTTGGGGTGGTGAGTACATAATGCAGTATGCAAATGATATGTTATAGAGTTGTACATTTGAAACCTATATTGTTTTATTAACCAATGTCATGCCAAAAAATTAAATTTATAAACAGAAATTTTAAAATTTGTCAGAGGGAAGAGGTGTTGAGGGGCGTGGGTGAAATATGTGAAGGAATTAAGTAAAAAAAATTCATAGACACAGGCAACATTAGTTGGGTATTGTTGTTGTGTGTGTTTTTTCAGTCAACCACTCTGTCTTTTGATTGGAGAATTTAGTCCATTTACATTTAAGGTAATTATTAATAGGTATGCACTTATTACCATTTTGTTAATTGTTTTTTAGCTGTTTCTGTAGTTCCTTTCTGATCCTTTCTTCCTTTCTTCTTTTCTCACTCTTTTCCTTTGTGATTGATGACTTTCTTTAGGGGTATGCTTATATCCATTTATCTTTATCTTTTGAGTATTTACTATAGGTTTTGGCTTTGTGGTGACATAAGGCTTACACATAATAAGCCTTCATCTTCCATCATCTCTCTAGGAGTTTATGCAAGATCCTCTCAACTCTCAACTGAACCTCTTCCAAATTTGCTTATTTCAACCTATTTCTATATAAGGTTGAACTGGCAACTTTTTGGTGCATGAGATGATGTGCAATCAACTGACAAGTAAGTAATCCACTACCTTTACTACATATTTACCTTTCTAGTGAAAATTTATTCTTTCAGGGGTTTCCTTGTTACTAATTAGGGCCTTTTCTTACTAGTTTCAGAAGTTCCTTTAACAGTTCTTATAAGGCCAGTTTAGCTTTTGTATGTCTGGAATACTATCTCTCCTTCAGTTTTGAATAATAACTTTGCTGTGTAGAGTATTCTGGATTGGAAGTTTTTTTCTATTAGCACTTTGAATATATCATGCCACTCCCTTCTGGCCAACAAAGTTTTTCCTGAAAAGCCTGCTTAAAGTCTTATAACCTAGTACATAACAGGTTATTTCCTCAGGAGAGCTAAGGAATTCCAGTGCTGTGTTCAGATCTATGGAATCAATTTCCTAGTATGAGAATTTTGGAATCTGTTTTTAAAAAATTTCTTTCCAGTCCCCCCGTCCCTGCTCTACTCTTGTAATGCAACTTTGAAATCACTAGTTCTGGGGCCATTAGTCCCACCCCTTACCAGACATATGAAAGTTCTTTCCAACATCCCTCAGAAGTAGATTTTTATCTTCTATTTGAATACCTCCATAAAAAAGGAACCCACTACCTCATAAAGTAACCTGTGCTATTATGAGTCGGGTAATACCATTTCTTCCCCTATAAAGAATCAAAGTCTACTTCTTTGTAATATCCTCTTATTAATCCAGATTCTTTCATCTGGAAACACACAAAATAATTCTTAAACACATGACAGCTCTTCAAGCATTTGAGGACGGCTTCCAGATCCAATCTTCCTCCGGGGAATCTCATTCGCTTTTAACCTTTCCTTTACTCTTTTTATGCTAATGACTCCTAAGTTGATATGTTTAACTCATACTCTTCTGAATGCAAGGTGTGCTTATTCATCTGCCTACTGGACATCACTACATTGTTGTTCTGTTACACTTCCGTTTCAGTATGTCTAAAAGTGTGCGAAGCATAGTTTCCCTCAAAACCTCTCATTCTCCTGTTTTTCCCCATTCAGTAAATTAACCTACCTCCCATTGTCCAAGCTGAGTCCCCTAATTGTTAGGGCTCATTCTTAACCCTTTCTGTTTCTTCAGCCCACATACTAAGTTCGTCATTATCAAGTCCAATCAATCTAGACTCCTAAATTCCCCTTTGAATCCATTCATTTCTTCTCATCTCCATGAATGCCACCTTCTTGGTCCAAACTTCCATCATCTCTCTAGGAGTTTATGCAATATCCTCTCAACTCGCAACTGAACAAGTTCAACTACTTCCAGATTTGCTTATTTCAACTCATTCTCAATGCTGCCAAAGCAAATTATGTCTTGTCCCTACTGAATGCACTTGAAATATTAGTTCAAAGCCCTCAGTATGATCTAACCTGTGCCCACCTCTTTAGCACTCTCCCTTATCTTTCTTTGTGTGCATTCACTTAACATTGGTGCTACTCAAAGTGAGGCCCACAGGCCAGTAGGATCAACATTACGTGGGAGCTTGTTGGAAATGCAGAATCTCAGACCTTACCCAGACTTTTAGGGTCAGAATCTGCATTATAACAAGATTCCCCAGGTGATTCATGTGCACATTAAGGCTTGAGAAGCACTGCTCTTCTACATGTTAGCTCTGTTCTAACTTTTAACCCTTCAGATCTTCTTCCTGAAATATTCTTCCTCATCTCATACCTCAGTCTTTCATGTATCTATAAACTTGCCATTTCCTAGAGAAAACCTCCTGTAATGTCTCATTACAGACTTAAGTGGCCCCTCAAATCTGCTTCCTTTACACCTTCTACATTGTTCCATGATCAAGTTTGTGCAATTAGTTTCTCAAGAAACCACTTATCTACTGCCATTTCTAAAACTTAGTAGATGCTTAATAAGTATCTATTAATTGATGTTAAATGAATAGTAGGTGCTCATTAAATATGAGCACCTTTTGCTGAACTCCAGATGTGCGATGACCATGTCGTTTCCCTGACAATTCAAGACTAGAGACTCTCTTACAAAAGGAAATGAGGTTAGGCTGGTGATATTTGTTTTTCATAAACTATTGTTGGACCCTATGAATGAACCCTTCCCTTTCTCAATGCTCAGATGCCAACTCTGGGTAAGCTTGCACATTCATAGCCTGTTAGAACACAAAGCATCCATAGATTCATGCGATTCAGCCTCTGAATCTACAGGTGAGAAACCTAGGACCCAGAGGCTGTCTTTCACAAAGGGGTACGTCAAGTTTGCACAGGAGTCCACGAGTCTTTCTCCTTTTGAAAAGGCGTATTGCTTACTCATAGTGTCGCTTCTCCGCGCCTCCGTTGCCACTCACAATTCTTCCAAGCTACTTCAGGGTCTCTCAATTCCCTAAAATATACTTACTCCAGCAATAGATATTTTAATCATTAGTAGCAGTCAAAACAATCTCTTCATGCTTTATCACATGCTTCGGCCTTTAAATGCCTTATAATAAAGCACTGTCTAACCCTACCTGCTGGGTAATAAGTTTCATGAAGGAGAAGGTGGAAGTTAACAAATAGTTGAAGAGCACTAACATTAAATTATATTTTCATATCAGCAGGTTTGTATTTTCTTTCTTACCTTCCTTGCTCTGGACATGGCTTTAAAGACTTACTTTTGTCATTCCTGACATTTTTACAAACCATCGTTTATATATTTTCTGTCTGATATGGTAGCCACTAACCACATTAAGCACTTGAAACATGGCTAGCCCAAACTGAGAAGTGCTGTAAGTCTAAAATGCACACTCAATTCTGAGGACTTAATGAAGAAGAGAATGCAAACTATCTAGTTAATACTTTTTATATGTGTATTTGTTACACGTTGAAATAATATTTTTGATATGTTCTGTTAAATAAAGTAGGTTATTAAAGCTACATTTCCTGTAATTTTTATTGCTTAATGTAGTTAATACAAAATTTGAAATTGCAGGTAAGATTCAGATTACATTTCTATTAGACAGTGTTTCTCTAGGCTTTAGTAATCAAGATTATTCTCAGTTTTAGATTCCTTTAAAAACCCCTCTTCTTTGAAATATGTTCTTTTACATTTTGTGTAAAGTCACTAAATAAGATTCAGTCAGGAGCTTCCATGTTGAGCTCTGCATATCCCTTCTCAATTAATTTTTTGCTAGCATCCTTCCCTTTGTGGTTGTCAGAAATTTGTTTTTAAATACCTCCCCAAATTCCCAAGTCATTTTCTCTTGGAACTCCATTCCTAAGAATAACACAATAATGCTAATGTTAATGGTGAAAATTAGTTAAGGCATTACTATGTGTCAGGCACTATGATAAGTACTTTACATACATTATCTCATTTAATATGTATACTAATGAAATAAAGTAACTATAAAGGCACCCATTGCACAGATGAGAAAACTGATGAACAGAGAGGTTGTGGCAAAGATTGTCTAGCTCTTCATCAATCCCTTTCTCTTCCTTTCTCTGCTCATATTGAGGCTCTCTTTTTCTCAGTTGTGAAAATCAAAATGTTTTCAGATATTGCAAAATGTTCCCTCAAAGACAAAATTGCCCCATCTTCCCACTGATGAGAAGCATTCATGTAGAGTATAAATTACCTTTGTCGTTTCCTTTAAGTTTGGAGGGTGAAATTTTGGGCAGCCTGTGCCAAGAGTTTATCATCAATATAAACTGAAATATATATATATATTTCAGAGAGGAAGGGAGAGGAGAGAAAGATAGAAACATCAACTATGAGAGAGAATCATTGATTGGCTGCCTCCTGCACACCCCCTCTTGGGGATTGAGCTAGCAACCCAGGTATGTGCCCTTGACTGGAATCGAACCTGGGACCTTTCAGTTCGCAGGCCAATGCTCTATCCACTGAGCCAAACTAGATAGGGCTCAACCACACTCTTTAAGCAAATGAGACTTCTGCATCTCTCCAAGAGCTGCCCTCTGCCCTCTTTGTCCTTGTGCCAGATTTGGGATCTACCTCGTATCCACTTAATTTTTCTGGCTGGAAAGTTCATACAAATACTTCTTCAGTGGCCTCATGCCATTGTTTTTCCTCTTTTCCCAAATACTACCCAAGGTAGTGCCATAATTGTCAATGGTTTTACTGCCACTTATGTGGGCTCCTCCATTCCAGGGGCAAGAACAAGCTCAGAGATTTTTTATTTTTTATTTTTGCTTGATAAAAGTGGTATTTAGAGACCCTTAATTAAAAAAAAACTCTCAACAGGCATAGATGGAAATTTGTTCATTGTATTTAGTCCAAAATTTTATCATCCAGTCCTTTTATTTACCCACTTCCTCTAAATCTAGGTGGTAACAAAAGAAAAATAATTATAGTGCTCATTCAAATGACTTGGAAATCAGCTAGAATCTATTGCTCAGTCTTTTACATAATAATTACTGTTTGGAAATGCATGGTGTCTGTATCTGTTTCCCATCATGCATTACTTTTACCTTCTCTCCAGCTGGGTCCTGGAGTCAGTCACATGATCCAGATCACTTGTTCAAGCCCCTTCCCTGAGAATCACATTAATCTGAATCCTCATTTGGCAGGTCCAACACCTTTTTCACTGGCAACATGATATCACGATCTGGTTAACATAAAGTTATAATAGATCATTGTGTGTTTGTGTATGTTCCTGTGTGCATCCATGTGCGTGGATGGGTGCCAAAATATTGACTCTCTTTACAGTAAACTTGGGCTTATGTCTCCTTTGCTATTTTTAATTTCTAGGCCATTTGGTATAGACAAAGAGGGATCATTTTCTTTTCCTCATTCCCTTTTAAGTCAGGTGCAGTTTGGGAAAAAAAGTAGTGATTTTTTTTAGTCTGTTTCCCTTCCAATAATAATGACAAACATAGAAAGGTGTCCTGCTGCTTTATGTAGAATTAGTTTAAGTTGGTCTATCTAACTTTAATCAGGTGCAGACGAGAGCTTGCTGATCTGTGCATTCTGAAATTTCACTGCTCCTACACAAACGCGCTGCCTGGAAACAAGGAAGCTTGGCACATGGAGGGCCGTGCTGTCTGACAAACCAGATTAATAATGAATGAGCCCATCTTGTATAATCAGAAAGGGGGGAAACGCTACAAATGAGAAATAAGCATGTTCTTCGTTACAGGTGGCAGCAGGATGCTGCTTAGGATTGCACTGATGCTCAAATTAGCTCTGGGGTGCGGGGACCACTTGCTGCCTCTCGCTGTTTCTTACTTTCCCCTCGAGAGTCTCTGTCTCGAGGGATTTGCAAAATGAGAAAGTCAAAATTCAAACTTGGGAGGTGCACTGGCATCACATGGGAATGACAACTTATTATTTTTCTAGGATGTGCAGGTATTGTAAATGGGTTACATTTCCATCTTAAATTAAGTTAAAGTTATCATATTTTCCATATAAATTAGATCCAAATTATGCCAAGATGGGAATTTTTTGCAAGATTTCTGGTATTCTCAAGAGCTGCTTGCTCTGAATGTTATGTGCTTTCAGAGAAAATGAGCTGCTCATCTCAGAATCAGGGGAAACCTGCTGGTGTTTTGTTTGGTTTGAACTTGCTTTGTTTTTAACATATGCTACCAAGGACTAGCCCTGGTATTAGTGGTGTATGCACATACGCACATCAAAACCTGAAGAGGTATAGGAATGAAACAAACCGAAAGGTCTCAGGGAAGGTGCAAGGGAAAGCCAGTTAATATCACCTCATCAACCAAACCTGAAAAATGTATTTCTGTAGAGAAAGGGGCAAACATTTGTGATGCACATGTAGGCATCACAAATATCTTATAGAAGATGACTGATTCAAAAATGGGCTTGGTTGCTGAGATAAACTAACAACCTGCCCATAGATCTCTAGTGGTGGTAGTGGGGTGGGGATTCCACAAATCTGTGGCTCTGACCCCATCTACCTGTCATGGTTTCCGTAAGCACCAACTTGGTTCTCCTATGCCATGGAGTTCCCCTGTGCTGAGATGAGAGTGGGTTGAGGTCAATATCAGTGGCCTGGATGTCTGTTGGACTGTAACTCAATGGAGAGAGCATGGAAGACCCAGTTGCCCCATGGGTACTTTGTGAGAAAGGGCTGTCCTAGGTGAAGGTAAGAACCAACTGATGTAACTAATGTGATATTTCCTGGTCACAATAATTATTTCCCGGTCACAATAATTATTCTGTCCAGGAGGAGAGATATTGTTTTGACATAAAGTAGCCCCTGTTTGTCCACCTATTAGCATCTAGTATGTCTATGAGAGTATCAGTTTGGGTCTGGAAGCCTTGAAATAAGGTTACCAAGGCCAGAACAGCATCTATAACAGCTGATTAGATTATGGGTTCAGAGGAATCGGAGAATGAAAGTTTTCAAGACGGAATGAGCAGGTCATGTGTGGGGCAGAAGAGAGCATTTGCAAGAACAAAATGTGGCCACCTCAGTTAGGGCAGCTAAACTGTGGTCGACGTATGCTCCAGGGATAAAGGCAGGTCTATGGAGAAACCCCAAGTTACAGTGACCTATGTTCCCCCTCTGGACCATCCTGTCCATTACACATGCAGAGCACATGAGCAGCTATTGCTGAGCGCTGCATGCAAAAAAGTGCCCGTGGTGAGGAGAAAAATGCAAAATGTCCATACCCTCCTGAACCTGTGAATAGTTTACATTACATATCAAGGAGAAATTAAAGTTTCACATGGAATTAAGGATTAGCTGACCTCAAGATGGAGAGGTGATCCTGGATCATCCAGGGGGCCCCATGTCATAACATGAGTCCTTGTAAATGGGAAAGGAAGCAGAACCAAGAACTAGAGAGCTGGTTTCATAAGAGGCTTGACAAGCCATTGCTGACTTTGAGATGCAAGAGTGCCGTGAGCCCAGGAATGAGGGCAGCCTCTAGAAGCTGGAGAAGAGAAGAAAATCCGTTTTCCCAGAGAGCCTCCAGTGGAACACAGACCGGCAGCACCTTGATTTTAACCTCCGAGACCCATGTCAGACTCTGAAACTCTACGTCAGTGTTGTTTTAAGCCACTACGTTTATACGAACTTGTTAAAGCAGCTATAAATTACCCAAAGAAAATGATCCTTAACATATCCTCCAGCATGTCTGGAACTTGTGTTAGAGGGAATGATGCAGGCATGACGGGCATCAGGACAAAATCTCTGATGGGCTGGGGGAGGGGAGGCGAGGAAGAGTGCGCATGGTGTTTGTCACTGGCTTTTGTTACCCTGCTAGTCTCCTGGGGGCTACAACGTAATAATTGAAATAACTGTTTTCAATAAAACCGCCATAAAGCAGCAGGCACAAAGAAGCATTGCTTTGAAGCCCTGCTAGCAGGATCTAACGCAGGAGGGCACAGGGACCTGTCTACTTTGTGCTCCAGCCCTGGAGTGCGCGGCAAGGACTGTGCAACCTCAGATATGCTGCGGAGATGTCTGGCAGCGGCTTGGACCATGGCCCCCAAAGTTTGCGTAAGTGGCTAAGCCCAGAAGAAACAGTTATTTGCAAGTGGGATTCCATACAAGGGACGCCAAAATGCAGTGAAATGAGGTCCCGAAGAGGCAACAGTATCCAGCATGCGTCTTGCAATATTGGTCGTGATTATTTTTTAAAATATATTTTTATTGATATCAGAGAGGAAAGGAGAGGGAAAGAGAGATAGAAACATCAATGATGAGAGAGAATCATTGACCAGTTGCCTCCTGCACACCCCACCCTGGGGATCGAGCCCACAACTTAGGCATGTGCCCTGACCTGACTGGGAATCGAACCGTGATCTCCTGGTTCATAGGTTGACACTGAGCCATGCTGGCTGGGCATCATGATTATTCATGAACAGAGCTGAGGGCTCCTGAAAATCATTGAATAGAACTTTGTGGCGAAAAGGGTGAACAGCCTGCACATGTAGGCACCACAAATATCTTATAAACCACGATGCGGATGGTTCTGCAAGAACAGGTGGGAGGCAAGACTGTCATTCCTTGTGTGACCCTCTTTTAACCCTAGGCTGGGTGGGCCTGGGGCCCCACGGGTTAGCATATAGAACCCAGGACTGTATAAATGATAGGCACAAATGAAAAGGAAGAATTTCTTGATAGTATCTGAATGAGGCAACGCTTTCCTGGGAACTTTATTTCTGGGACTTCTACATTTTTCATGTGGTGTCCAAACCCGAGTTAAGCCTAAGGCAAGGGACCTGTGAGGCAAATATTCTAAATTGGTTTTTTGGGTTTTGTTTTTTTTTTACCAACAGTTGGCAGCTAATTTTTCAATGGCTGTGCCTTCACTGATGTAGCATCAGTTCTACAGAAACTCATATTGGCAAATAAAAGACATAACATTCTAGCTTAGAACCTACATCCTGGAGAAGTCAGATGTCTAACATCAAAAGAGGATGTGGTCTTAGTTTTGTCTGAGAGCAGTTTCCAATAAAAGGGGATCAAAGCATGTTCCAAAGAAGAGCACCCTCAGTGCCCTCTGGCTCTACAAACCCCATACAGAGGAGCAGGCAGAGGGAAGGGGCCTTGGCCCGCTGCACCAGGCAAGAACGTTGAGGCTGCCTCTTTCTGGGTTCTGGGCTCGTGTCCTTGTGCTACCCGGCACCAAGAGGCCACAGCTCAGCACCTTCAAAGTGTTTTCTCAGTTAATAGTGCCAGGGCTGCTGATCATTCTCCCTCTAGTCCTGCACATACCGATTGACTGGCCTCTTTGTTAGCGGCTTCTCTGCATTCACTCCTGGACATCTCCTGCCCTCTCTGCTTGATTGGCCCTGTGTGTTCAGTAAAATCCCTGCCATTTACTTTGATGAGCTTCAAGTGTTCCTCTCAGGGAGGAAAGGAAAGCCTCTTATTTGACAAGATGAATAGAAAAGAGCAGGGATTGGTTGCATTTAATCAGAGCTTACACAAACCCCAAGCAAAATGAAGCTGAAAATATCCCTTTTGACTGATTCAAAGTCAAGTTCACTTACAGGTTCTGGGCAGCTGCAAATTCCAACCAAGGCCCTTCTCCATGAGCTCAATCACCAGCTTGCACCTACATAGAAGTAGTTACTGAGAGTTTATTTTCTTTTTGTCAAGATGTAGGAGTCAAAGGACTGAAACTCACGTCTAGAAACTTCTAGTTCCTGGCTGTGTGACTGAAGATAAATTGCTTAATCTTTCTGAACCTCATGTTCTGCTTCTGCAAAGTATGGAAATCACTACTGGTTTTATTTCCCTCACAAGATTGTTGTGAGACAGAAATAAAGAATGGATATGTGAGTACTATGATTGTAGAGTGCTATATAAAGTTGTTGTTCTAACAATAATAATTATTATTAATTATTATTATTATCAAATTACTGGTTAGAAGCTGTGAGGGACTCAAATATGTACAACTCATGTTTCAGACTCTCAAGGAACTTATAACCTACAAGGAAAGTCAAAGGTATATACAACTGACTATAAGGTACAGCAGAATGTGAACACTGTCGTGGGAGCCCATAGGACTCAGAGACTAGGGGAGGTGGGAAGGTCATGAAAATAGGGCACTGAGGTCCACCCTGGGCCAGGGGTAGCACTCAGAGGGATGAGCAGAAAGGCACTTCTTCAGAGGAGCAGTGTGACTATAGGTGTCCAGACTGGTGCTTGAGGAATCACAGGGAGATCTTGGGGCAGGAGCAGAAGGGTTTGGCACTGAGGACCAAGCCATCAGGAGAAGGCTAGAATCCTAGAACTGTAGAAGCCTGGGAAGTGGGAGGTATATGGGCATACGTATAAGCCTCATAGATCCTACTGTCCCATAACAGAGCTTGAGTTTGGATTGAGAGGAAAGTTAATAAGGACAATGAATTTTATCTAAGTGAAGTATTTTGTTTCTACTTGAAAACTTTCCCACAGATTTCCTTCCATCAAGCTGATCCTTCATTGTGTGTTTTTTTTCCACTAATGAGAAAGAATGAGTCTTCTCAAGTACTATCCCACTGCAGTTTTGTGCTTTCTTCATATCCCTCACCAGTTTCAAGCCGAGGAAAGTCTAAGGTGAAGTGTAAATGTCCCACAAGTCACAATCTATTGTCTTCTGTGCAGCTTCTAAACAATGCAGGCCAGTCAGCTTCCCTGGCCCACACGTGCTCTTCCGTACTGCGTACTCCATGGTCAAACGAGGCTTTGCAGCTGTGTTGCAGCTGAGGAGCGAACTGGACTGTGCCCCACATAAGTGGTATCCTTCTTGCGCTCTGATCTCTTTATCTTGCACATCTGCACACAGAATGGCACCCCTGCGCTCCAGCTCTTCCTCTGGGCCCATCTCCTACACGGCGGAATATTACTGGGTCCCGCTCCCTGCCCCTCTTTGTGGTGTCATCGGTGGGCAATGTGCTTCCCAAATGTTAACTCACCCGAGGTGATTAGTTTGAAATCTAAAAAAGGTGATATTTGTGTGCATTTCAGAGACACCTTCCTCATTCATTCCAGAATTGTTTCCTTCCTCCAACACTCATTGTTTACTATCTCTCAGATATTTTGACCTGATTTTCTATTTCTCTCATAAACAACACTTTAATGTTTGAATATAAATAAAGCTGTTACAAACTCTAGGGTTAACTATTTTCTCCTCATCCAGTTCAAAGATGACCCTTGTGCTCTAATAATTGTATGCTGACTTCCACTAAAAACATCTTTTAAAGTCCTCAACAGTTTTCTTAAGTAGTGTTTGATATCTTAAACAGAACGTTCATTACATAATGAGAATTTTAGCCTAGGCAATGTGTAGTTTATCTAGTCCAAATATCAATTTCCCAGGCTTTGTTTGCTTCCTGTGTTACAAATGTGGTAAATTCAGATCTTGAAAAAATGATGATCATTTTTAAATTTATGGTCAGTTCAAATAAAATGCTACAAGAATTATTAAGTATAAAAGGTTTTTTATCACAATTTAAATTTTAGGTGCTCTAAATGTTAAATTGAGGAAAATTGTTTTTAGAAAAAATTTTTTCATATGAACCTATAATCTTTATTTCCATGGATTATGTGATTTGTAGAGATATAGATCCATATAGTAAACTGAACAAAAAAAATTATAATATCACATAGAAAACTAGTATGTGAAATAATGTCAAGATTTTATTACAACTGTCACATATGATGAACTTACTCTTGAGTGCAGATACCCAACATCCTCCATACCTTCACCCCCAAAATGAGTCAATTCAATAAGAAAAAGGGTCCAAATATCAAAATAGATATTTAGCATCAAATGAACAATTTTTATCAATCTTTAGGTCAAATATTGGACATTTTGTCACTTAAAATGAAGATAAAATAATTATACTAGTATTTTTTAATGAAACACTCTATAACTTGACTGATAGAATCTATCTAAAATATTTTAAGTTATTTATTTTTTAATTTAATTTTATTGTTTAAAGAATTACACATAGTAGTACATATATCTCCTTTTTTTCCACCATTTATCTGAAATATTTTAATTCGCCCTAACCAATTTGGCTCAGTGGATAGAGCGTCGGCCTGCAGACTCAAGGGTCCCAGGTTCGATTTCGGTCAAGGGTATGTACCTTTGTTGCGGGCACATCCCCAATAGGGGGTGTGCAGGAGGCAGCTGATTGATGTTTCTCCCTCATTGATGTTTCTAACTCTCTATCCCTCCCCCTTCCTCTCTGTAAAAAATAAATAAAATATATTAAAAAAATAAATAAAATATTTTAATTCCCCTTTGAGATGGGAAGTCTCAGCATGTGAGCCCTTCTGTTTTTCATGCTACATGGGTGCAATAAGAGTTAAGAGTGTAAAATGTTGCAAAGAATGGCATTTAGCCTAACAGATCTAGGACAAAGAGTAAAAAAAGAAAGCCAAGAAAGAAACATTCTGGCTAAAATTACTGCTTGCCAACCATTTGAGAAGCATGTTTTTGAAAGAAATGTTTATCATCTCTAGACTATAAGTTCCATGAGGGCAATATCTAATTCTATCTTGTTCATTATCACATATCCTATGATTCGTAGAAAAGTGCCTGGTGCATGGTTGGTGATAGATGAATGCTTGTTGAATGAGTGAATGAAAAATACTAAACTAACTTTATTGCTGACAAATGTTTGGAGAAAACATATGAAAGTGAGAATTGATAGTGAGATAAATCAGATGAGTTAATAGTCCATGTGCTTTTTCATTCAACAATTACCTATTGAGCTCTCATTATATGCCATGTGCACTGATGATAGAAAACGAGGAGATAGAAACAATTAACCAAAAGGAATGTGAAAAGAACCATGATTGGATTTGTAAAATATTTGATGAGCATATAGATGAGAAAACTGTTCATTCTGCCTAGAGAGAGAGGTCAGGGACTGTTTCTCAGAAATGGTGACTCTGGTTTGGGGTAGTGGGATGAAGAATTAGGTAATGTGGAGGACCATCCGAAGAATGTTGTTGCGGGTAAAAGGAAGAACACAGGCAATGGCACAAAAAGCATAAGAAAACATTGTGAATTATGACAGTGTTAGACAATTACATGTGTGAGGTGGAGACTGGGCCCATAAACACAGACATGAAGCAGATTACAAAGGATATCTCTCATGGCTACACGACTCTATGTATGCCAGATCTGTGAGCAGTAGGGAGCCTCCAAAGGCTTTTAGGCAAGAAAGATTATGTATGAATGGTGCTTTTAAACTGTAATGTCCAGTTTTGGAAGACTAACTCATAGCAGATCAATCCTTTGGTAAAAAACAGCTAGAAAAGATAGATTTAATATTTTCTTTGGACACATTGGAGGGCTACCAAATGACCCAGGATTTGAAGAACTAAGGTTCTCAGAAAGAAGAGAAACCCATTGAGTTTTTCTCTCAAGGTACTTCCAGTTCATAAACATCTTGGATGTAGAGGGAAGAGCAGATGCTAGAAGACATAGAATGTAAGCCCAGTTTTCAGCAATCTTACAGGGTTGGAGAGGCAAGAATTGGAGTTCAGGGTTACCAGGGTAGTCAGTCATGATTCCAGAGAGAAGGGAATTGCAGAGAATTAAAAAAACACACAATAGTCTAAAGTCCTTTTATATCAAGGTTATTTTAATTTGTAACTTGTGTAGGCAAATAATTTTAAAAGCTGGGAAGAATCACAGGCCTAAATGTAAAATACAAATCTATAATACTTCTAGATGATAACAGGAGAAAATCTAGCTGACTTTGTATTTGGCAATGATTTTTTTAGATCAATACCAAAAGCATGATTCATGAAAGAAAAATTTGACAAGTTTGATGACACTAAAATGAAAAATGTTATTCTGTGAAAGACACTATTAAGAGAATAAAAAGATAGGCAGATGATGGGAGAAGATATTTTCAAAACACACATTTGATAAAGGACTGATATCCAAAACATACAAAGAACTTATAAAACTCTACTATAACAAAATAAACAACCCAATTAAAAAATGGGCAAATTATCTTCAGAGACACTTCACCAAAGAAGATATATAGATGGCAAATAATTATATGAAAATACTGTGCTCAATATCATATGTCATTAGGGAATTGCAAATTAAAACAACAATGTCTACATTAATTAGGATGGTAAAAAATCCGAAACACTAACATCAAACACTGGCCAGCATGTGAAGTAATTGGAACTCCCATCATTCATTGTTGGTGGGAGTACAAAATGGCTCAACCACATTAGAAGAGAGTTCATCAGTTTCTTGAAAAACTAAACATACTCTTACTATTCAGGCCAGAAATAGTGCTTCTTACTATTTACCCGGTGGAGTTGAAAACTATGTCCTCACACAAAGGAACTGTACACAAATGTTGAGTTTTAAAAAAACTGTCAAGAAAGCAGCAACTAAGAGTCTATCAATTGCTATAGTGCTAGGAATATAAAAGTTTCAAGTGAAGATCTGCTAAATAAGAGGGCTTCATAAAAACTGGGCTTTTGATGGGGATGCTAGGTGGATGAAACGAAGAATAAGGCTAAATCATCAATAGGTTAGGACTTACAAAGACTGAAACCTTTAATTCAAGCCAATCACTTAGTGGATTAAAGTTACATGCTTCTAACTTGATGCTTACCAGAAGCTAAACAAAATTCTCTGGAGGAAGATAATCTTATCCGTAGCCTCTATAATTGATCATACCCAATGTCTGGAACTCAATAAAAAAATTACCTGGTATACCAAGGATAAAAACAAAAGGCAAAATAGAACATAAAAACAAAACCATAGGTGATCTGGAATTTAAAAGAACTCTAAATGAAATGCCAAAGTAGAGAATTTTATCAGAGATACAGAATCTATTTTTAAAAGAATTAAATAGGCATTCTAAAACTTAAAACCACTAAAGAGAAAATTAGTAATCCAAAAATGTAAGTTAGAAGAAGTATACAACTTTAAGCAGTTTGAAGGCTATAAAACAGGAGAACTTTTATGAGACTCACTGAATATATCTAATATACACGTAGCTGAAGTCAAATAACAATTAGAAAGTTAATGGCTAGGCAAAAAGATAGTCCATGCTCATTGATTGGAAAAATTAATGTTGTTAAAATGTTCCTACTGCCTCAAACAATATACAAATATAATGTAATCACTATCAAAATTCCAATGACATTGGGAGCGGGCCTAAGCCATCAGTCAGACATCCCCCAAGGGCTCCCAGACTGCGAGAGGGTGCAGGCCGGACTGAGGGACTCCCCAAGTGCATGAAATCCATGCACCAGGCCTCTAGTATTTTTATATTAGCAACAAAAAAATAAAATATGAAATTTTTAAGAATTCATTTATAAAAGCATGAAAATTAAAATACTTAAGAAAATTTTTCAAAAATTGTGCAATAGCTGTACAATGGAAACTATGAAATATTGCTGAGAGAAATTAAAGAAGACAAATAAATAGAAATCCATACCATATTCATGGACTAGAAGACTTAATATTAAGACATCAATTTTCCCAAAATTGAAATATAAATTCAACACAATACTCCCTCCTCTCAAAAACCCTGGCAGGCCTTTTATATTTTTTTCCTACAGAAATTGTCAAACAGATTTAAAAATTTACACAGAAATACAAATGGCTTAGAATGATGCCAACAAATTTGTTTTAAAAAATCTGAATGACTTACACTATCATATTTCAAGACTTACTTTAATGCTCAGTAAGAAGACAGTATGGTATTGGCTTAAGGATAGACATATGCCTGGGTAATTCAATAAAGATAGAATAGCTTTTGCAATCAATGGTGTAGAACTAAATTGGATATGTATATGCAAAAATATAAACCTTAACCTTTACTAAATACAAAAATTCCTTGACATGAATTAAAAAAAAACACACAACTCTATATGTGAGAGCTAAGACTATAAAACTCATAGAAAAAAACAGGATGATATTTAATTCAAGTATGCTCTTGAATCAAAGGTCAGAGATTTCTAGAATAAGAAACAAAAATATAAACCATAGAAGAAAAACTGACATATTGGACTTCATCAAAATTAAGATCTTTCCTCTTCAAATAACATTGTTAAGAAAATGCAAAGGCAGGTCAAACTCAGAAACTGCATTTGCAAAATTCATATTTGATAAAGAACTTATATCCAAAACACATAAAGAAAAACTTACAATGTAATAACAATAGGATAAACAATCCAATTTTTAAAATGGTTAAAATGACTTGAACAGATTATTTAACCAAGAAGAAGCACAAATAGCAAATAAACACTTGAAAAAATTCTCAGCATCATTAGTCATCAGAGAAATAAATTTAAAATCACAATGAGATGTCACTACATACTTACTAGAATGGCTAAAATTTAAAAGACTAAAAATATGTTAGCAAGGATGTGAATCAATTGGAATTCTCATACAATGCTAGTAGGATGGCAAAATTGTACAGCAATTTTGGAGAGCAGTTTGGCAATTTCTTAGAAAGTGAAACATAATTACCATAAGAATTCAGAAATCACACTCCCATATTCTTTATCCAAAAGAAATAAAAACATATGTTCATTTAAAAAAACTTGCATGTGAATATGCATAGCAGTTTTATTCATAATAGCCCCAAACCAGAAACAACCCAAATGCTCATCAGCTTGTGAATGGATAAACATTGCAGTATATCTATCTATATTACAAAAGGCCAGTGGCTGTAACGCCGTAATGCCGGAACAACCAAATGACCGGTCACCAGGAGATGCATGGAGCACCTCTCGGTCCCTTCCCCTGGCCTGAAGCAGGTGGTGGCGGGCAGGGCTCAGGGCTCATGCTGCGTGGTGGGACTCAAGGCTCGAGTGGCATGGAGGGGCTTGGGTCAAGGCAGGGCTTGCGGCTCATGCAATGAGGTGGGGTTTGCATGGTGCGGTGGCTCACAGTGGTGAGCTACTCTCGCACTGTGGGTCTGGGGTCCTGCCGACGCAGCAGGTCTGGGTGGGGTTCTGCCGGTGCAGAGGGTCTGGGTCTTGCATGATTTTGCGTGCTGGGCCTCTATTCTCTATCATATATATATATATATATATATATATATATATATATATATATATAGAGAGAGAGAGAGAGAGAGAGAGAGAGAGAGAGAGAGAGAGCCAGTGTCCCTAACAACCAGAACAACCAAACAACTGGTCGCCACGAGGTGTCATTGACCAGTTCTTGGTCCCCTGCCACCCCCCGCAGCCCGCAGGCTCTGATGGATCAGCGATGGTGAACGGAGGAATCGGGGTGGGTGGCGGGAGGACCAGGCTGGCTGTCAGGCTGTTGGGATCACCCTGGCTGCTCGGGGGCGTAGGCCTACGGGAAAGCAGGCACCTGAGACTTCACCTCCATGCCTGTGCACCCGGTGGGCCGCTGATGGAACATGCTGCCCACTCAGGGCCGCTCACACCAGGGTGGGTAGGTCACAGGCATGCCCCGCAGCCTCCATCAGCCTCAAGCCCAGCAGCAGTGGCAACAGCAGCAGCTATGGCACCTGCATGAGTGGCCCCAAGTAGGTAGTGCATTCCATCAGTGGCTGGCCTGGTACACCCACATGGAGGTGAAGTCTCTGGCACCCACTTTCCTGCAGGCCTGAGCCCTGGTGTAGCTGGTGATCCCAATGGCCTGACAGCCTGGCAGCGGAGGTGGCTTTTGGCCTGGAGACTGGCAAATGGGCAGAAGATGGCCCTGATCACAGAAGGCTAGGTCTAGGGACTCTACCTGCACGATTTAATCATGCACTGGGCCTCCTGTGCATGCGCCTAAGTGACTGGCTGGCTGACCGGCCAGTAGCTATGACGCACACTGATCACCAGGGGGCAGACGCTCAATGCAGGAGTTTCCACGCTTTGGTCATTTGGCAGTGGTGTTTCTCGAGTGATGCATCCAGAACCAGAGAGGATGGAGCCCAATTCTGGGGTGTGTCACCTGAGAACCTCCCTCTCGCAATCCAGGACCCCTTGGGGGATGTGGAGAGCTGGTTTCAGCCTGATCCTCGCAGGCCAGGCCAAGGGACCCCACCAGTGCACGGCACCAGGCCTCTAGTCCTAATATATAAAGAGCCAGGGTCCATCACAACCAAAACATCCAGAGGGGCAACCGAACACCAGGCCAGGATCCCAGTCCCAGGTACCAGCGGTGCAGCGGGAGTCGGTCCTGGGTCCCAGCGGCCTGTGGTACTACAGCAGGAAGGAACTGTGGGCCCCGGCCACCTGCGGTGTGGTGGTGGGAGGGAGCTGTGGGAAAGGAGCCATGCTGCCATTGGACTGGTCTCTGGGTCCCTACCCCCGGCCTGCAGGCTCCGGGAACCAGAGCCATGCTGTGATTGCACTGGCCTCTTGGTCCCTCCCCTGGCCTACAGGCTCCGGGAACCAGAGCCATGCTGCGATGGGTCTGGATGCTATCTGAGGGGTCCCAGATTGTGAGAGCATGCAGGCTGGGCTGAGACCCCCTCCCCCCCGAGTGCACAAATTTTCGTGCACTGGGCCTCTAGTATATATATATAAGCCTAAATGATCGAATGACCGAACAGCCAAAAGACTGGTCACTATGATGTGCACTGACCACCAGGGCACAGACACTCAATGCAGGAGCTTCCCCCTGCTTGTCACTGCACTCCCACAGTGGGAGTGCTGCTCAGTTGACCTACAGGTGCCAGACACAGGGCTCACAGCTGGTGAGTACCACTGCAGTGGCCCTCACCTCTCCTGATCGAGACTGACTGGGCGCGAGCCCACGGCAGGCGCAGCAGGGCCAGAATGAGCAGAAGCGGCAGGCAGGAGCGGCAGGTGGTGTTGGACTGCTGGTTTTGGCCCAATCCCCACCGGCCATGCCAAGGCACCCCACTGGTGCACGTGCACCGGGCCTCTAGTAGAACAATACAAATAAATGAAGCAATGATACATATAGCACATTTTTTAAACTACAGATATATAACAATATAAAAAGAAGCAAACTATTGACATACTACAACATGATGACTCTCAAAAGCATTATGCTGAGTGAAAAAAAAAGCCAGGCACTAAAGACTGTATATGATTCCATATACATGAAATCTTAGAAAAGACAAATTTAAGAGACAGAAAGCAGATCAATGGTTGCTAGGGAGTGGGGTTGTGAGGCAAGGATTGACTGCAAAAAAGCACTAGGGAAATGGAAACGTTTTATATTGTGATCATGGTGGTGGTTACACAAATGCATATTTCTGTCAAGTCTTACTAAATTATACACTTAAAAATGGTGAATTTTATTATATGTAAATATACCTCTGTAGCAGCGGTTGGTTCTCAACCTGTGGGTTGCGACCCCTTTGGTGGTTGAACGACCCTTTCACAGGAGTTGCCTAAGACCATCCTGCATATCAGATATTTACATTACGATTCATAACAGTAGCAACATTACAGTTATGAAGTAGCAACGAAAATAATTTTATGGTTGGGTCACAACATGAGGAACTGTATTTAAAGGGCCAGAAGGTTGAGAACCACTGCTCTATATTTTGAAAAATAAGGTAAAATAAAATTAAAAACAAAGAAACAAAAACAGATCACATGTCACTACTTCATCTATTCCTGTTCCTTATTCCCTCCTTTTTTGTCTTCTTTTTATTAATTCAGTGTTTCTGTTATTGTATTTTTTTCTCATTGTTTAAGTATTTGTTTCGACATTCTTTTACTACCTTTTGAGTGATTATCTTAAAATTGCATGTATCCTCACTTAGCATTTTTACATTTCCTGAAAGCAGAACTTTTAAACTCCATTATCCCATCCCATCTTTTGTGTTTACATGTTATAATATTTCTTCTGAAGAATTCTCCTTGTGTCTAAAGAACTTCTTTTGTGTATTTCATTTAGTATGGGATGTGATATAACTATGCTTCTGATGTATTGGTCAGGGTTCCCCAGAGAAGATAAGACATCTCAGCTCAACAAGACTCAGAATAAAAGGGGGAGCAGGGAAAATTATTCCTTTCTCTACCTTTTGTTTTATTCAGACCCTCAATGGACTGGATGATGCCTACGCACATTGGAGAGAACAATCTACTTCACTGAGTTACCAATTCTCATCTAGACAGTCACAAAGACCTTCACAGGCACACCCAGAGATAATGTTTAATCTCGCCACCCTGTGATCCAGACAAACATAAAAGTAATCATTAGACCTGTTACTGAGTTTTTTATCCTTTGATTTTTCTACTTTTCCTCCTCCTTTTATTTAGCATCTGTCATTTATAATTCACATATTAGTATAGTTACATTTTTATCTAGTCTGAAAAAATGTGTCTTTTAATTGGAATATTTGGTGCATTTACATCTAATGTAACTACTGATATAGTTGATATAGTTGTGTTTAACTCTACCATTTCCCATTTGTTTTCTCTTTGTAGCCCTGGCTAGCTAGCCTAGTTGGTTAGATCATCATCCTGATATGCCACGGTTGTGGGTTTGAACCCTGGTCAAGGGGCACACAAAAACCAACCAATGAATGCACAAATAAGTGTAACAACAAATTGATGTCTTTCTCTATCTCTCAAATCAATGAAAAAAATTTAAAGCATAGTTATATTAATATAAGATAAATGTGAGAGCATTTCTAAAGATACAAAGGAGTATCATAATGATGAAAGGGTCAATTAACTAACAAGATTTTTTGTTATTGTTGTAGTTAAAAATTGACAAGCTACTTTTTAATTTTACTTGACAATCAAAGGGCAAAGAATAGTCAAAATAACCTTGACAAAGAAAAAAAAGTTGGAATTCTTATATAACTAAATATCAAGATATTATAAAGATGCAATAATTGAGAGCTTGTGAAATTGGCCACACATGTGAAGACAAGATAAATGGATACATGCATGTGGCAGAATATATTGTCTAGAAGATGACCATACATATATGGTCATTTGACTTACAATGAGGGTGACAATAAGTGCAGTGTGGAAAGAATCATCTTTCCAAAAATAGTACTCGGCCAATTGATATTCATATGGAAAAAAATAAATCTTGAGATCTATATCATATAATACTCAAAAATCAATTCCAGATGAATTCTAGATTTAAATGTGAAATGTAAAACAATAAAACTTTCAGAGATGGAACACAAAAGTATAATCTTTATAATCTTGGAAAGACAAGACTTCTTGAATGGGACACTAAAAGCACTAGCAATTTTTAAACGCTTGATAAATTGCATAACATTAAGATTAAGAACTTTTGATCACAAATGGCATCACTAAAAATGTGAAAAGGCACCTTCAGAGTGGGAGAAGGCATTTATTTACTTATTTGCATACATGTATCTGATAAAGACCTTATATCTAGGATATATAATAAACTCATACAAATCATTAAAAGACAACACAGAAAAGTGAGCTAAACATTTGAAACAAGCACTTTAAAAAAAAGACATCCAGATGGCTAAAAATTTATATGAAAAAGTGTTTAGCCTTATGAGTTGTCAGAGAAATACAAATGAAACCACAATGGGAAATAACTACATACTCACCAAAATGGCAAAAAAAGTGTAAAAGATGGATAAAGATCAAGGCTTGATAAAGCTAAGGAGTAAATGAAATATTTTTACTCTGGTGGTAAAGGTATCAATTAGGACAACCACTTTCAAAACGGGGTTGGCAGCAGGTACTAAAAGTGAACATATGCATATCCTCCGAGTCAACAAGTTCAACAGAAATGTGAACATAAAACTAATGCACAAGAATATTATAAACCTTTAGTCATAATAGACAAAAACCACAATGAACTAAATGCCTATTAACAGAAGAAAGAATATATAAATTGTGGTACATTCACAAAGTGGAATAATATATAGCTACACACTTCAGTAGGAATGAATCTCACAATGTTGAGTAAAAAACACCAGACATAAAGGAGTACATATTGTATGATTTCATCTGTACAAAGTTCAACAGCAGACACCAATCCGTGATTCTAGAAGTTAGGACAGCAGTTGTAGTTACCGAGAAGTGGGTGGAAAACAACCAGGAGGAGGCACTAAAGGGGGTGTCTGAGGGTTGGTAATGCTCCACTTCCTAACTTGGATTGTGATAATCTGAGCATATTTGCTTTGTGACAATTAATGAATATAGTAGACATTATTGGTGCCCCACCCAGGTCTCCCTTTCTCAAGGTATTCTTTCCTAAGCTGACGCTAGTGGTGAGTGGTGGCTTCTGGCAGCTTCCTAGATATACTTTTGTTCTGAGAATTACCCCTAGACCAGTGGTTCTCAACCTTCCTAATGCCACAAGCCTTTAATACAGTTCCTCATGTTGTGGTGACCCCCAACCATAAAATTATTTTGGTTGCTACTTCATAACTGTAATTTTGCTACTGTTATGAATCGTCATGTAAATATCTGATATGCAGGATATATTTTCATTGTTACAAATTGAACATAATTAAAGCATGGTGATTAATCACAAAAACAATCTGTAATTATATATGTGTTTTCCGATGGTCTTAGGCGACCCCTGTGAAAGGGTCGTTCGACCCCCAAAGGGGTCGTGACCCACAGGTTGAGAACCTCTGCCCTAGACCAAAGTAAATGGCTCCACTTGGAAATACTACTCCTGAGGTTGTGCCTTCTTATCAGGGTGATCCACAGCCAATGGTTGAGTAATATGGAAATATTAAAGTCCAACCTCCTTGCCCAAGGGGCCACAAGTATCTAGAGCTCCCCATGGGATTACAATGAGGCTAGCCGCTAGACTCTAGCTGAACCTGCATCCTTCTATTAGGAGATAATTTCCCATGGGTCTTTCACACTTCTTGTGAGCCAGAGGAACTAGATCACTTTGTTTTGAACCCTACAAGGATGTCTATAGAGTGGCTATCATTATAGATAAAAATAGCATCTCTATGGAGGAGAGGTTACCTTTGTTTACTGTTCAGGGAAAAGTTCAGACAGGTTACTGCCCATTATAAAAAATTCAGGTTCCCTAACATCAGGTTCCTCTTGTGTAACATCACCCACTACTTGTATGGCATTACCTGGCCCTCTTTGCATCAGTTCATGGAAATTATGGCTCAGGGAACCAGTACAAATGCTGATATTGTTGTCAGTAATAAAATCTTTATCTCTGATTCAATTTTATGCCAGCATCCATGAAACTATGGCAGGCTAATTTGTTATAGCTTGTGAGTAGGTAAAATCTCAGATCCTTCACAGGTCTTCACACCTTCTTTCCCCATCTCTCCTGCTTCACTTGTTTCCTTAAAGGTTTCAATTGCAAGTACTCCCTCAATAAAGTATATGCATAAACACTCCCACCTCAGGTTCCACTTCTAAGAAACCTGTTCTAAAACGATACAGCTATAAACTTAAAATTTGTTCACTAAGTACTCTATACTTCTAATTTAAAAAAATAGTTTATATAAATATAAAAAGTAACCATAGCTAGAGTATAGAGTATGGATTATGGTAAGAGGAGATTGGAGTAAAAAAGACCAATTCAAAGTCTGTTACCAGAAAAAAAAATTACTAGCTAATAATCACCCTTTAAAAAGTCTAGTATTAGAGTTCAGATTAGAGATAACTAAAATCTGACCTAGGGCAGTACCAAGTCAATAGAGATAAAGAAGCTGATTCAAAATATATTTAAATGGTAGGATTCAGGGATGAAATGCAAAATATTAACAACTAGTATGCACAGATGTTGACCCATCAGAATAGACACTAGCCATAAACAACTGCTAGGGCAGAACTGGTACCCACAGACAGAATATCAACAGGTCTGGTAGGATGGCTAGGGCTTGATAACCAGTTGAACTTATTGGGTGAGAAATGAATGGAGATGCCTCCAAAGTTTTCAGCTTGGTGACATAGAGAATAATGACGGCTTTAACTGATATGGGTAACATCATTTCTATTTACATAACTTCAATTATTTGATTTTAGCATGAATGACTCTCAAATCTCTCCAATTCTCCTGGAAATTAGAATTATCTGAATATCTTATTCTACACATACCATTTAGATTGAGATGTGTTTTTCATTTGAAAAATATTTTTTAAATCACACCAATTAGAAGCCATAAAGAAAGGAATGTAGACCAATAAAGTAAGCCGGCTTGACAGATGATGTATCACTTTTAATCACACAGCACATGCGGCTGCCAATTGCTATTTTTTTTCTGCTAAAGCGCACTTTACAAATCATTTGAGTTTTTCACAGATCTTCCTGGAGTAGCATAAAAGCAGCTGGACTTTATGGAGTGAGACTCTGAATTGCTAATTCACAGTCTCTTACCATATATCCCCTTTTAATGCAAACAGCTCAGAATTAACTCTCCTTAAACGATTAAGAACCTATGGCTTTCCATCTTCCCTGCCCCATAATTACCAGTATCTTTTAAGAAGGAAAGTGTGTTTTCTGTTCATTAATGGTAATACTACCTAGGCAGACCAATCAGTGACTCCATGATCCAGCAGTCACTGTGGAAGCCAAATTACCCTCTACCAGGACAAAATCAATTAACACCACTAGGGATGTCATTATTGTCACATTATGTCACCCGATAGTCTCCAGGGCCTATAAGTGATTTAAATTTTTTTTTTTACTGCTATAGTGTGTGTGTGTGTGTGTGTGTGTGTGTGTGTGTGAGTGATATGTATGTGTGTGTGGGGGGGGGATAAACTTCACATTGGCAAGGGAGATTTTCATTATGGGGAAATTAATTTCACAACATAGAAAAATACAAGCTGTTTCAGGCCTTTGGGAGAAAATAGTTATACAATAGGGTAACTCTGAGACTTTAATGATTTCTCGTACTGAAGTGTATTTTGAAGATTTGCTTAAACATAAGCCATGTTGGCTGGAGTCGCGAGGCCCTTTTCTCAGTGCAGAGGAAGCCAGGGGCTGGAAATCTATCAAACCGTGGCAAGCTCCCCAGCAGTCGGAAACCCAACAGCCCAGACTTGTGATTTCTCTTCTAATAAATCAACTTTGCTTCCCATCGTGAAAAAATAGTCTAATTCCAGTTTTGCAAAGTTAGACACTCAATGTGTCAGCAAAGAGGGCAAAATGACGTGTGTCTGGCAGAACCAGATCTCGCTGGGGAAGGCTGGAATCGGGGCTTTAAGTTCCACAGACACGCCATGAGCAGCGGGCCCAGTAGTTCGCACCCACAGAACTGTCCCAGTTTCTTAGTCTGAGGGTTGGTTGGCTCCGTAGCCAGACACTAGGAAGAAAACGACATCTGACATAATTCTCTTCTGACAGTGGTCTATTTCTTCCCCATTTCCTTAATTTCCCATCACTACCAGTGAATATTAAACAGGTTCTGAGTTCAGTTTGTTTTTATTATTGCAGTGGCTGTGATAAAGGAATCCAAAATTCCCAAGTAAATTAAGTAGAATGTTTAAAATGTCTGGTTTCCTTTATAGAAAGTAGACCCAACTTCTGTATTTTGGCCTCCATCGGGGGGTATTTAATTAAGCCTATTCTGTCTAACATGATCTGATGTCATTGTACAAGGATATGTTCTTTGTTAGCGGCACTCTTAGTTTCAGACTCCTCTGTGTATTTGAAACCATGGAAACAGAGCAGTAAGCTAAAGCCAATGAGATAATGAGATATTCTCATTGTAATTGTGTTTCATGAGGGCACAAGATCCCACGGGTGGTATCTGACTGTCTTACAACTGCTAACAGAATTTAAGAAGCAGACATATATTAGCATGGTACCGTTTTCGGTAACCGCCATGTAAACATTTGTGCCATGCCATTTTTAGCTGTTTCCAGCACATGAAAGTATGTAATGTGCATTTGTGTCACAAAAAGCCACGCAATTAATGAATATCAATATTTAAAAATCCTTAGAACTTCAAGGAACTTCAGATTTGAAATGCACCAAGCAGGCTGTAGGGATGCTGTTTTGCATTATAATTATGAGCTGGGCTATGGTTTATGAGGAGAGGAATCCATCAAAGCAAGGAAAAAGAGAGCAGCCAGCCCTTCTTCACCTCCCAACCACCCCACACAAACCTCCTAAAGGGGCACAAAACTAACCCTGAGCACGGTTCCCTGTGTTTTTATGAGGGAAAGCCAAGGTGGGGGTTTCTAAAAGCTTTTTACTTTAAGAGAGGGGGGAAAAAAAGAAACATTTGGAGAGCGAAACCATAATATTTACAAGCCATCTCTTCTTCTGAACTGAAATCAGGAAGGGGAGCGCCTCACTTTTGAGTTACATCCCTCCTGTCCCTGTTTGAGGTTTCTTCACAGTTTTCATTTGAGTTGCAGATT
This sequence comes from Myotis nattereri, assembly GCF_964212035.1. Taxonomy (NCBI): domain Eukaryota; kingdom Metazoa; phylum Chordata; class Mammalia; order Chiroptera; family Vespertilionidae; genus Myotis; species Myotis nattereri. The sequence continues at coordinate 22,302,983 of NC_138077.1, forward strand.
TCAGGCACAAGTCGCTGAATCCATGTTCTCCATCTTGATGAGGTTGCCCTAACCGACATTGTGCCTTTTAATAAATAATTTAGGACCAAAAAGAGAGAGCACGATGTAGAGCGGCCGGTTGATTTAAGCAGGGCTAAGACTTACACACTCTGCAGGTCACAGGCCTCCCCCAGGAGCCCGGCTTTCGAAGAGAAATGACCTGAGAATGTGCATTTTTGTCCGTTCTGTGTCCCCGATGGCTCAAGGGGACAGAGACCACCCAGCCCGCTGGAGCCTCACAGACAAGGATTCTGTGAGCTTTCCACTTCTCAGACAAGGGGTGTCCCTTTTGGGGTTTCAAGATGTGCTGCTGCCATTTCTAAAATGTTTTGGCACAGGGAGCTAAATCGGTATGAAAACCATATTGATAGAGAAAGGGGAGTTGGATTTCTTGAAAGTCATTCGAGTGTTGGGGGGGAAGTGTTCTCTTTCAACATGTCAGTAGTGCCACATTCATCTTGAAATGTCACTTAAAAACAGGCAGTTCTTTCTTCTGATGGGTGAGTGAGTGTGTGTGTGTGTGTGTGTGTGTGTGTGTGATGCACGTGTGCAGCTAGGAAATGAAATCTATGCTGTAAGTGGTTACACAGAAACGACATGTCACAGCGTTGGAGAATATGGTCTTCATCTCGGTGAGATAAGGGTGGCCTCATCACTCATGGCTGCTGCAGCAAAACTAAACCAGAAGTGGGTAATGAGGCCGCCCCTATTGTGGGGAGATAACTTCTGTATCTGAGCTGTCATGACCTATTAGGTCCTCACACTACCTTCTCTGGGATGTGTCTTCCAGCGAGCCGTTTGGCGTGCAGTCATTTGTATTATTATTTCTACATCTGAAATGGGGAGACCTTGTTTTCTCTAGCACCCCTCCTTCTTGTTCCTGACAAAGAGGAAGTGGCTGTCGGGTTTGAAGCCTCCCTCTGGGCGCCATGTTGAAATGTTCCCTGAAGACTAGAGTTGACAGCATTTGCAAGAGTTTGTTTAAAAATAGTCAAAGTTGTCGCAAAATGGCTTTACCTGTGCTGGCTTTGAAATGGATTACTGCATTTTAATCCAGATGAATTCTTTTTTTTATTAAGCCTAGTCCAGTCCTAGTTTTAGAGGATGAGACAAGAAATAAGGGATTCAATGTGTTTTCAAAAATTGGAACCACAAAAGTGTATCACTTATAAAACAGGTTTTTGTGGTGTCTTTTCTTCAATTTCAAGACTTTTGACACTATAATGTAGCCGGAGAGTAGCAGATGTCCACCGAAGTTGATCCTACTTTGTTTAAATGATAGCCAGAGGCCGGCATTGATTTCCCCCCTTACATTCCCTGGCTTATACACCCTGACTGGAGCCAATGTTTCGAGGTTAAAAAAACCCAACAGCACAACAAGGTCAGGAGAATAGAGATGTGTGTATGGGGGTGGGGTGGAAGGACAAGCTCTACGTTTTACTAAATAGAATGAAGTGGGCAGAATGACATAAAGGGTGACTAGGAAATTCCCAGGCCCCAGGCCTGCGGTTGCCAGGTGCTGAGGCAAAGTGAACTGACTTTTGAGGATGCCATTGAGGTGATGGGTGGGCAGCCAGCAGTAATTGATTGCACATGGGTAAAAGCAGCAAAACGTCTGCCTTTGGGAAGAGAGGCATCAACTCGCACCTTTCCACGGCCCCACAACAGGATTTCAGAGCTGGGGGCTCTCTAGGTGAGGCGTCCGCCCCGTTCCTCATTAAGTGGGAGCACCTGCTATATTGGCCGAATGTGCCTCCCAAGCTGGCCCAGGCCTCGGGGAGCAGAACTGAAACAAAGCCCTTTCTGCCGACAGAGGTAGTGGTGCTTGGAGAGCAAACAGCCACCACAGGAAGGACGCCGTACGAACAAGAGCACATTGGGGTCCAACAAACCAAAGCGTGGGGCTCTGGTCCTGGTTCTCTCTTTACAAGCCGGTGGAGTCTCCCTTGTAAAGACATAAACACACAAGCAATTCCCACTTCAGAGTGCTATTGAAAGAATTACATGAAAGGATATGCATATGAATGGAATTCTGGAAAGTGCCTCGCACAATCCAGGAAGTATGTTCCTCACCTCTTCTTCCTTCCTCCCGATGAGGAGAAAGAAGATAGTAATGGGCGCCATAGAGCTGTTAGGAAAGTCAAGTCAGAAAATGTATATAAAGGACCTTGGGAATAGCAAAATCCCCATGAAATGGTAGTGAAAATAAACTCTAAACATTAAATTTAATGTATACATGCAGCTAAATATACTTATGAACATAAATGTTTAGTAGTATTTCAAATTTCAATTTCTTCTCTTTTCATTTGAAACAAAGACTAAAATAAACACACAAATAAATAAGCGAAACTTTATTTCCTAAACCAGCGGTCTGTGGGTCGAGACCCCTTTGGGAGTCGAAGAACCCTTTCACAGGGGTCGCCTAAGACCATCGGAAAACACATCTATAATTACATATTGTTTTTGTGATTAATCACCATGCTTTAATTATGTTCAATGTGTAACAATTAAAATACATCGTGCATATCAGATATTTACATGACGATTCATAACAGTAGCAACATTACAGTGATGAAGTAGCAACGAAAATAATTTCATTGTTGAGGGTCACCGCGACATGAGGAACTGTATTAAAGGGTCGTGGCATTAGGAAGGTTGAGAACCACTGTCCTAAACAATAAGTGTCTAGAAAAATAACCGTGGGATTCTTTCAGCCAGCCTCCATTGAGCCATCACTGGGAGCCAGTGCTGGGGGCTGCAGATGCTTTGCCCCATTCAATGGTTCCTGGGGAGGCTAAAGGCAAAATAGTGAAAGAAAAGGAACGGGGGATGGGTCTCAAAACTCAAAGCACTTTTCATCCAGGGCCTGGTCTAAAGAGCCACACTTTTTGATGCGGGAGGATCTGACAAAAACGATTACATATGAGGTGCCTTTGCCCAGTTTGAGAATGGAAAACATGTTTCAATTCAAGTCAGAATTCAGTTCTAAGTTGTTAGAGTTTCTACTCAAAAGATTCAAGTCATGATGTTTCATGTGCGGAGAATGAGGAGCTTCACCAGAATGGCCCCCCAGATGTCTCCACCTTCTCTTCCATCCCTCACAGACACATCAGAACCTTTCCCAGGAGATTTGTACATTTTTCAGAATAAGCAAAGAATTGAGTGGAGCCCTACACCCCTCTCCTTTCCCTGGCCCTGGCTGGGTGTCTGAAACCCTCCATCACTAGCTCATTTGGGTCATACAGGCACCCATAGTTGGCTGGTAAAGGGAGCACTTACTCCTAGCTCACTATCTGCTAATGAGTGTTCAGGCTGAGTATGTTCATTTGAGGCATCCTGTTTGGAACTGAGACACCAAAACAGAGAAAGCACGATATTGTGAGACAAATGAAGCAGGACCTGTGAGTGTGGTGTCTGACCCGGGAGGGAGGCACCGTAGAGCACTCAGTAGAGGTGTTGGAAGGATAGTGTTTGGAGAGTGCCAGAGACGGACAGAAAGCACATCACCAAACCTTCCTAACTTTGTCCTGCTTTGCTCTCACCCATTCTTACATCAGGGGACTACACACTTTGACTATCCCACAAGAGTATTCCAATTCCGTTTAAGGGTGATGCAATATGCCACTCTGTGATTGTTCTTTACCCAACACAAACAAGTCTGTCTAGTAGAATTACCTGTGAACTGTGGCTTGCCGACAATCTTTAAAACTGTAAAAATTGAAGTGGCTCCTCAAACACATAGCTTCTGCAGTTGAGAAGCCCAGTGAGGCAGGCCTAAGGAGTACCATACGCTTAGGGGAGGAGCACTCACTACTACAGGAATACATTCTGGGATGATTTGGAGGACCCAAATGCACTTTCTCTAGACTTTAAGTTCCTCGAGGGCAGGGAGGGTATCTGCTGTGTTCATTGTTATATCCCCAGCAACTAGCTCAGTACTGAGCACAAAGCAAGTATTCAGTTTGCTGAATGAATACTAAATCAGTTGAGTGTAGGGACCTATTCATCTCCTTTCTCCTCTTCTCTTTTTCTTGCAACTCCAAAAACAAATTCAATGTCGGCTATTCTTTTTTTTTTTTTGCTACTTTTGCAACTTTTTCTTTCTCCTTTTTTACAAGCCCAACTCATCGCCCTATTCCCCGCTTAAGAAGCACAGAGTCTTCTTCTGTCTGCTGCGTCTAACATTCTCAAGTTAAAACTGCCAGCTTCTGGATAAGAACCTGCAAGCGGAGTGTGAAACCCATCCACACTCCGGCCTTGCTCGGCAAGTCAGTCCATCTAACATTTCCATTGAAACCCCGCTCCAGAGCCTGGGGCTGAAACCATCCCACACATGCAACTGATTAGAGCTAAACAGGCTGCACGCCACATTCATCTTGTAAAATTTCAATTTTAGCCAGCTACAACAACCTAGGAGGTTACTATGGCAAAGAAAATTATTTTCTTTAAGTGAAGGCTGGTTGACCACCATAGTACGGGCAAAAGAATTTGCTCTCCTCCCCTCGCCCCGCTTAAGAAGCACTAACTCAAATGTGACAGGGACTTGTGCCCACACTCGGCCAACCCTGTCATTTCGTTGCTTCTAGCCTGGCCCCTGCAGGGAGTAGGGCTCTCCAAGCTGCCCATCAAACGAAAAGGGATTCGGAAATTCACAATCCCATTCTCCTAAAATTCTGCACCCATGCTGCAATAGAAAGGAGAGTTCCATTGTTGGAAAACCCACCAAAAGGGAGTCTGAGGAAAATGTTTCCTTTTAAAATTCCAAACTTAAATTTATAAAAATAGTTTTTATTCCAGATCCAGGATTTAGAACAGACTAAAACTCTCAGCAAACAGCAAGAATCCATCAATGACTCTCAAGACAATAATTGGACACATACTTTAATCTACATGGTTTGTTCGAAATAAAAACAGAATGCTTAGGGAGAAAAAAGGTGAAATTAACAATTTATTGATGTACAAATTTTGAAAAATTGGAGAACTTTAGAAGTTCACAAATACTGTATCAAATTTTATGTTTCTATTTGACTTCTTTTTGAAACAGAATTCAAGGATAATTTTTTATTAGTGCTATATATTTAATATATTTCTGAGACATAATAGCATCTAGTCGAATAATATGCATTCTCAAACTGAAACGATTCATTAATTAGCCTAATATTTTGGAATTGGGTGCTGAATAAATGCTTGATTATAATGATAAAGGACTGAAAACCTGCCAGGACTTACAGACATATTTCAGGTTGTCCTTGAAGAGATTTCTAGTCCCTGTATTATGAGCTTGTCTCAGGCATTTTACAGTCATCTTGTAAAGAGCTGACTATAAATAGATCATTTCTTGCAACTCTGATTCTTAGTGCATCTTGAAAAAAGAGCATAAAATAGAAGCATAGAATTTCAGAGTTGAATTGGACATTAGAGGTCCTTTTGTTAAACACATTAATTTCACAGATGAGAAAAAGAAAGGGAGCTGGAGAAACTGACTTGACTTAAGTCGTCCAACTAACAAGTAGACTCTAGCCCATGTTTTCTGGCTTCGGTTCAAACCAGGTTTAGAAATCATCATATCACAGGGTAGTTCCAAAAAATGTATACATACAATGTCTGCAGATTCTATTACATTTTTAAAATAAAATGTATTTTTTCTGGCTGGTGTGGCTCAGTGATTAAGCATTGACCTATGAACCAGGAGGTCACGGTTCGATTCCAGGCCAGAGCACATGGCCAGGTTGTGGGCTCTGCCCCCAGTGGGGGCATGCAGGAGGCAGCCAATCAATGATTATATTCATCACTGATGTTTCTATCTCTCTTTCCCCCTCCCTCTCTTAAATCAATAAAAAAAAATTTAAATAAAATAAAATGTATTTTTAATAAACACTGCCTTTATAATTATTCAAAGTGTGTATACATTTTTGGGGGACACCCTGTATATAGTACTTTAGAATTAATGCTCAGTTTTTGTTCTTAGCTTTCTTCTGTCACTTAAAAAATGTTTCATTCTATTTTTAAAGATATACGTAAGACATAAAGTAATACAATGGATATTTTCATTTTAAAGTTTGCAAAAGGTATTCACTTAAATTTTCACTTAATACTTGAATAATATCATAGAGTAGGAAATTCTATTCTATTTGAAGAAAGTGATGCTCCAGAGAAGTTTAGGGACTTTCCCAATAATGCACAGGTAGTACTGGAGAGTGGCTGACCCTTGGGCAGAGGGGTTTTCTTGAGTAAAATTCAATGCCTGGGCATTTCGGGCAAAATTTAGCCAGAACTGAGGGTATGAGAGTTGGAACTGAAAAGTGGACCCACTATGTGCCAAGAAGAGTTATAAAGATGCCCACCTCCCCCAAAGCTTTTTGTCCCTTGGTTATTCAATCAAACACTACCCTAGGCACTGTTGTGAAGGACTTTGTAGATGAAATAAGGTTGCTGATCAGCTGAACTTAAAATAGGGCCATTATTCTGGATCATACAGTTGGGCCCAATTTAATCACTTAAGCCCTTAAAGGAGGAAAAAAGAAGATAGAGAGATGCAGCAGAGGAAATATGAGGGAAAGGGCATGCTAGAGAGATTAGAAGTAGAGAATGATTTTATTTGCCATTGTTGCTTTGCAGATGGAAGAACAGGACCATGAGACAAGGAATGGGGGCATGCTCTAGAAACTGAGAGCACCACTAGACCACAGCCAGCAAGGGAACAGGGACCTCAGTCCTACAATCAGGAAACTGAATTCTGCCAACAAATTGAATGAGCCTGGAAGCTCATCCCCAGAGCCTCCACGGAAGAAAGCAACCCTGCTGAGGTCTTGACTTCAGCCTTGTGAGATTCTAAGAGAACCAGATGAACCACACTGACCTACAGAACTGTGAGATAACATACAGGCATGGTTTGAACTCATGAATTTTGTGGTAATTTGTTATGGCACTAATAGAAAACTGATACAATTGAATTCCTGCATTTAGTTTTTAGATTGCTTCAGTTATCATGTTAGGAGTCTGAGGCCCTTACTTTTTTCCTCCCAGGGGTTCTTACTAGTAGTGTAGATGCCCAAGGGCTGATCGTCCCATGAAACAGAAAGTACTGCTCTATTAATTTGGGCAAGTACTGAGAATACTCTAAAAGCAGGGTTTCTGGTAAACTCATATCCAAGAATATAGCTAGGGCCTGAGGCGAACTTGGACATCCTATATCCTCTTTCTCTGAATAAAAAATGGCTGAGCCTGCAGCTCTTCCGAAAATGGGGACAAAGGGTGGACAATATGGCCTTAGCCCTGCCGGTGTATGTTGCCAATAAGAAGTTCATAACCCCCAAGGGCAGGAAGGACATGCGACCATTGAGAGCATAGTGACATCACCCACTAGTGAAAGGTGGCCCAATGAATGTTAGGCTCTTACCAGTCATATTAGGCATTTATGTTCCACTGAGGAAAAGTGAGTTATGGATGGGTGGGAAATGGGCTAGTTTTTGTATGACCGAAGCTGTAACATAAGGAAAGGTAGAAGGGACTCTCCCTATCACTTTACAGGCTGAGTATTCTTTTTGGGTGGTCATGGGATAGAAAGGAGAATGTAGAAATCTGTGAATAGGTACCATTTGGATATTATGTCTGAATCTGGCAGAGGGTGTTCCTTTAAATACTGAATCCCAGATGCTTTTAAAATAATTGTGATGACAGAAACAATCACTGGAAATAAGAAAAGGAATAAAAAATTTGATCTTTCTCTATAAGTCTAACATTTGATTCTCACATGTGTTTAAAATTCCTGACGTATAAAAATGGGCCATTTGAGAGGAGTCCTTTAGGATGATATCAATAGCTGCTATTTTTGTCTCATGAATGAATGAGGGGAAATCATGCTGAGTGGTTTTGAAGCTAGACTCATTGGAAGAGTGGGATTAATGGTTACTTTAGGTACATAGAGTTTGAAGAGTAGAACCACCAAATATTAGTCTGAGAAGTACATGAAGTTTTATCAACTGGGGTTTCAATTGAGATGGAGGTGAGAGTACGGGGTCTGTGAGTTCTAGGAGTAAATTGCCAGTTTAAGACTAGGCTGTGGAATCTAATGAACCAAATAAACTGATGATTAAAAATAGACCCAGAGTCATAGAACCATGAACAGACTGTTGAACCTCAGAGGAAAGGCAGGGGAGAGTGGGTGGGAAGAGATCAACCCATGAATTTGTATGCATACATGCATGAACCGTGGACACAGACAATGGGTGGTGAGGACCTGGGGGAGTTGGGGAGAATGGGGGAGTGGAAGAGGTTAATGGGGGGGCGGGAAGGAGGGCCTATGTAATACTTTCAACAATAAAGATTAAAAAAGACAAGGCTTTAAGGGGTGATGGGGGCATGTGAGATTATTGAGTAATTGAGTGGTATTTCAGTATAAATATATGTTTACAGCTAGTAAAAGTGATCTCAGCCCTGATGTTTGTCCCAAATTTGAGACTACAGTACAAATGGCTGCATCTCAAGAATTCATTTGCATTCACTCCCCTCATGGCTTTGAGAAAGAAGTGAACTAACCTCTCCGTATGTGTGGGGAAGGGAATGTCACTTGGTCCTTATGTATCCCCACTCTTTGTACCTCTTAGACATCCAGGTAAAGATGTTGAGTAGGGAGTTAAATAAACTGTTTAGAGCTGGACTGGAGATACACATTTGAGAAGCATCAGTTGATGAGGTATTCACACCCTAGAACTGGAAGAGAGTGCAGCTAGAAGAGATGGCTGTGATTGGAGCTCTGGGTTACATGTCTGGTAGAAAAGGAGCTGCCAGGAATGGAGATGAGGTAGGGCTTTCTCTGAGGCAGGGAAAACCAGGAGAATGATGTCACAGAACCGGAGAAGAATGTTTCAAGAAGGGTGTGCTTAAAAAGAAGAGTGTGTCCAGCAAGGTCAACTGCTACTGACAAAGAGAATAAGAAGAGAATGGGAAGTTGACCAAGAGCTTTGGCCAGATAGAAATTATTGGTGACCTCAATAAAGGTCAAATTAAAGAATAAAAGCCAGGATGAAGCAGGCTGGTTAGGAAAAGAGGAAATGGAAACAACTATTTCCATTAGTTTTGTTGGGATGAGGAGAGGAGAAATGGAAAAGTATCTAAAGAGCATTGTTATTCTTTTTGGTTTGGTTTGCTTTCTACACGGCTATGCCAGTGAGAGAGATGGGGCGGAGAGTGCGGAGGGAGGGAGAGGATAGATTGATAATGTAAGAGAAATGTGCAACCACAAAAGTATCCAACATTAAGGTGTCTTAGAAAGCACATTAATATATCATCATTAAGGGTAGTATTTGCTTGATATTATGTACCTCAAACAGAATGAAAAACACAAGTTCAATCAAAGAGATATTTTCAATCAAAAAATGTAATATTTTACTGCCACTCTTGCCCATGCCTTAAGTTCATAGACCTTTTCTAAAAGATAGGTTGTGGGTAGCTGCAAATATGGTACCAATGAAGGCAATTATTGGTATCACTACCTTCTGTCACCCCTGAAGACCTTTTTCTTATTTGATGTCCCAGAGATATAAAGGAAGAGCGGGATGAGGTGGTTTCTCCAATATGCCTCAGAAGCTGTGAGCTAGAATTCCAGCCCCCAAGCCCTCTCCTCTGAAACACACATCCTGCCAACCCCTTAAATAAAGAAGAGGTGACAAATACAAGAGATTAGTGGCTTTCTAAAAGTCTTTATCCTGTCAAAAACTCAGAGGAAAACTATTCTACAATATACCACCCATATCTACCATAAAGTCTGAAATGTGAGCATTTTTTTTTCTGAATAGTATTTTTTTTTGTCCAAATTAAAGAGTGATGAGAAAATTGTAGGCTGACTTGTAGAATAAGAGTCTCCACAGATCCCTATATAAACATATAGTAAGGAATTAGGCAGAGTAAATGTACTTGATAAAGAAATAAATGTCTAGTTTTTACAACCTTTGTTATATGGGAGAACTCTCATATAATTTAATACAACTTGATAACAGAACTATTAATATAAGTAAGAAATTTTAAAAAGCCTTTGTTCCCTTGAAATAAGTGACTCTGGTTAGCAAGATTATTCAATTTGAAATAATTAGGTTTCTAGTTCCTGTAATTTAGGTCTTACCTGTCACTGCAAATTATCCAAATTGTAATATACATGTATATGTATATATACTTATTTTATATATGTATAATTGTGTCATGTCAATGAGACTAAACATTTATATTCAAAGATTAAATTTATTTTCCAGTAAGAAAAAGTCAAATACATTTGTAATATACTTTTGACAAAAGATTTTTAAAAAGATATTTACGTAATTTATTTTTACCATGACATATTGCTTATATCACACTTTGGTGAAGTTACGGATATTGATTTAAAAAAAAAAACACAAAAAACTCCTGCCTTATGTGGTTGATTCTCTTTCTTATCAAAGAAATCTTAGAAGACTATCCAACATATTATTAAATAGTGGTATTATTTGGGGTGCAGCGATATTTTAAACTGCAGTGATAGTGTGCCTTATGCCACAGCCTTCCAAATCTTACTAAATCCAGCTTTTACTGTAGGGAATTTATCTGATTCCATTATTTAGCTAAGTAGAATGTTATAGCCATTAAAAGCAAAGCAATAATTCCTTTCACTGAAGTTGAGCATAAGACATTGTTTAATACATTTAATTACAACCTAATTGAGTCCTGGAACACTGCTAGCCCACTGATGGACTTCAAATGTTCTTATTAATTTAATAATAACTTTTATGGAGTACTTATTCTTTATTCTGTGCCAGGCACTAAACTATGTACTTTACATACATTGTCTTGTTGAATCTTCTAAATAACCACGTGAAGTGAGGCCTATTTGTGTCTCACATTTACATATTAGGAAGGGGTTCAGAAAGGCTATATCATTTTCCCAAGATCACACAGTTTGTTAATAGAGCCAGAATTCCATCTAGGGTGTAGGGCCTATCTAAAACTGCACTATGATACATTGAAATAGAGGAGTCCGCAATCCTCAACCTGATAGCCATCAAGCACAACCTGAATATGTAATAAAACCTACCCTCTTTAGCCACTCAGTCTCTAACAATTTGCTGAGATAAGAGATGCTTATGGCCATTCCCTGTGTAATTCTTAATTGTTCTTCATTGCTCAAGGGTAAAAGGGGGCCAGCATATAACTGTCACTGCATATGTGCATGTGGGTAAGTAGCATGCACTCATCCACCCAGTCAGCTACTGTGAATTAAGCACCACTCTGTGCCAGGCACTGTGCTAGAGTGTGGAACGAAACAGCCTGGGCTTCATCCTCTTAGCTTTCTGTCAAATGGATGAGACATACAATAAATAAATAAGCTACAAATAAATCAATATAAGAAGTAATTTAGAGAAAAGGAGATCTGGTTTCTGTGAAAGGGATCAACCAGTACTTGGTTGTTCTATATTAGGGGGTCTGAGGCGTCTCTACAATGAAAAGGCATGTGAACTGAAATCATTTTAGGCATATCCTGAAAGAGGGGCAGATGAAGAGACGGTGTGTACTCATTCATTCAACAAACATCTGCTGAGGACTTACTATGTGCAAAGCATTGGGCTAGGTGCCAGGACTACATCTGTGGTCAAGGCAGAAATGGCCCTATCACTTTAAAGTTCCTAGTGTCATGAAAATGTCATATATAATGTCTCACGGAAGCTGTAGAAAATGGCTATAGAAAAAAAAATTAATTTAAAAAGAAGAAGAAGCCAGTGGATGTAAATATCTGTGACGGTAAGATTTTTTTAAAAAAATCAGTTAAGAACACTTGAGACAAATTCAGCCCGAAAACTATGAGTCACAGGGCTATGCCTAGAAAGAATTTAAGCATTTTTACCATTAAGTTAAAAACAAACAAACATACACACAGTTTATAACATGCTATAGTCATTCAATTCAGGAGTTAAAGAAAATAAATGATCAGGTTTCTAAAAAGCAAACCGCCATTTAGTGACACTCACATAGTGTTTTCCTACAGGTGGCGCTGTGCAGCTGGATTATTTTAGATTGACTTAAGTGATGAACTCAGTTCAAACCACAGATAGAAGCATGTTAGCAAGTCATTTTGGTCAGCTTATACATTCTTTATCACTGGTAGCTTTTCACAAGTTTCTGGGTTGGAAAGGAGTGATCTTGTGTGGATGTCATATTTATAGGTACTGAGAAAAAGCTCAGTTAAGTCATCATATGACCTGCAATTTCATCATCTCAGCTGACATTTGATTGATAGCTATGAACTGCTCAGTCTCCAAACAATATAATACCCATTTCCTTAATTTTTCTTTAAGAAAGAAAAATGCCTGCTTATGATGCTCATATAGGGCCAAGGGTTCGCTTTATCTCTAGAGATTGAACACAGATCATTTGCTTCAAACAAAATGACCTGGCCTTTGTTACTTGGGACAATTGTTGCTCAACTTATGTTTGAAACAAATAAATAAACCAGCCAGATAATCACCAACAATGACATCAAAAACACTCTGGAAACAAAGTACCAAAGTGCTATTAGGAAGCTACCCTCTTTCCTTAGGAAAACACTGTCCAGGTCCTCTATCAGGGGCGCCAAGGAGAGAATCCCCCACATCTGTGGAGCAGTATCATGGCCCTGACTCTTAGATTCACCCGCTCCCCTGCCTTCCACCTTGGGTATATCTCCCTAATTCCTGTTGCCACCACAGCTCCAGTCAACATAAGAAACACTGCCCCTTTGTACACTCCAGACCAGGTACAGCCCAAATCCTCCCCTTAATGTCTAACTAAGACCAAGCCAGGACCTTTAAGAAAGCACTAAGGTTTTAAACAATTAAAGGGACAGAGGTTGAGACAGATCGTCTATCCAACTTGTAAAATACGGCTCGTTCTCCTGGATTAGAGACCTACTCCATCCCAGCACTGGGTCTGGCTCCTTGTGATGGAGGCCATCTTTGTACCCACCACCCCAGAGCACATTAACAAAACACCTTAGTTCCTAAGAGCGGAAACCCAGTCGAGGTATTGTCCAGCGCTCTGGTGTCCAGGCTCACTCAGGTTAGGTCTCCTCCCAGGGACTGAAACCTAGGCTGACCACCTCCCTCAGGGAATGTGCTTCTCCCTACTCACAAGTTGAGGCCTTATCCTCAGACCTAAATAGGACAACCATATATGATTACACCCTGATACTGTTGGAATAAGTGGTACAGGTAGAAGACAAGCTCATTTAACCAATAAAAAGGCCATGAGATGAGGAAAGAGGCAGTCTTTTGGGTAATGCCTATTTTCTAAGTGTGCACAAAGAAGCAAGGTAGCGTTAAGGAAATGATGAGGCCATCATGGCCAATTCTTTGGTGCTGGTACTCGTTAGGTGGGGTGAGGAGAGGCAGAAATGAGCCATCTGAGGACCCCACCACTGTACAGCCTGGTCAAGTAAACTTGGAATTTCAAGTAAAAGTACAAAATCTAGAGAAGGGTTCTTTGTGGCTGTTCAAGTCAGTGATGTTGGCTGATACAGGCACATTCTACCCTACTCATGACCTCCCCAATCATCATCACCCAATCTGAACATTTTGAGTAATACTGACCTTCAAATATATCTCTAGACACAACTAAAATGAATCCTAGAGAACAGACTCTGGAAAAATTAGAGTTAATTTACTCCTGGGATGTGTGTGAGCACCCAATGTTGGCTTCCTCAGAGACAGAACTACTGTGTAGTCAAGAAGAAATAAGGGATATCAGTGAGAAGCAAAGGTATCCTCTATCCCACCCTATAAACTTCTCCCAACAACCCAACAGGTACTCTGTCCACAGTACCTGAGTGGAGAGAACTGACGATAACTCAGCTTTCAGATAGCATCCTCATCAAAGGGATACGTAGGTGCAATGGCCATTCCATAGAGCAAGTGTCTATGCTCTCCGCAGACAGTGAGGATGCGTTTGCAAGAAACCAACTCAACATTCTTTGCATGTGGTTATCTACATGTATTTCTGTGTAGAATCTTTGCATAAAACTATTTTCATTTAAAAAATATTTCACACCAATTCTTTCTGCTTTAGATAGAAGATACTGATGAGAGACATCTCCTGAAATATAAAATAAGTCAACTAAACATTAATAAGATCTTAATAGGAATAATAAAACCAAACTACTCTGGGTGAGAACCACAACTTAGTATTCCAATAGATAAGTAACAATAACAGAGCCCAGAGGATTTTGCAAGACAGCAATGGATATCATGACTTGTGCTGTTTTCATTCTTTTCTGCAGCTATCTAGTCAAAACATCTGAAGTCATTCTGCAAATCTGACATAGAAAGGGCCGCTCTTTTCCTTGATGTGGGTCTGTGCAAAATTCATGATCGAAATGCCAGAGAGAATAACTATATCAACAACTTTGTTTCTAAGCCACAGGAAAGGAAGAAGTTCTCTGATCTTGACCAATTCCACAAGTGGAATATGGATCATCCAGCTAAATTCTGACACCGAATGGCTTTGCCGCCTCTCTTTGGAACACAAAGCAGAAAAATGTCAGACAGATAAAGTTTATGAAAAATAGAAACTTTATTTGTGGTACTTCATTTACTAGTAAGTAAAATGAACTCAGTATTGTTGGTAGGATCGTTATTAGTTCTTAATAAGTACTTTTAAATGTGAAGGTTTTGTCATCATCAGAATATTATAAAAATGGTAAATCACCATGTTCTCATAAAAAATTCAACTAATGAAGTATTCTGGAAGGTATAAGTAAGGCACTTATATAAGCCAATAAATGTAAGCAATTTTTTAAACATTTTTTTTTATTGATTTCAGAGAGGAAGGGAGAGGGGGAGAGAAATAGAAACATCAATGATGAGAGAGAATCATTGATCTGCTACCTCCTGCACACCTCCCTTCAGGGATCAAGCCAGCAACCTTGACACATGCCCTGACTGGGAATTGAACTGTGACCTCCTGGTTCATAGGTCAATGCTCAACCACTGAGCCACACTGGCAGGGTGCAATTTTTCACTGTAAACATCATACCTATTAATATATTATTTTAGTAGCATTATGCATTTTTGTGATTTAAGAGTAAGTCTAATTTCCCTGGGTATTGAATCAAATTTAAGTGGACACTAATTAATAAAATACAATTTACCACTGTCTCCAAGGGAAATTCAATTTTTTCTTCTGAGGCCCAGGTCCAAAAGCAGCTGGGAACAGGCTGGAAGGGGCTATGGCCTACTGATTACCAATGATACTTATTCCCTGCAGATCTGTCTTCCTACTACCAATGAGCTAAATTTCTTCCTAGCCTGTAAAAACTGAGGTGTTCACAACCTCAGGAAATATCACTATGAGGTGCGTGTGTGTGCTCAGGATGTGTGTGTGTGTGCATTGTGGGTGGGTGAAGCAAAAATGACCATTTACCCCAAACAGTTAAGACAATTAAAAAAAAATTTTTTTTTCAAAAAGGCACAAAACTTTGGTTGCAACTAGGTAACTCCTAAGTATTTTCAAATGGCTGAGTCAGACCATCACCACTCAGACAACACTTCCTGATTCTTTCCTGCCAAAATTCCTTCTCACTTGGTACCTTTTAAATTCTCATGTATATCCATACCCCTCCCAGGCTGGACACTGTTTCCATAGAAGGGGGGCGGGGGGGGGGGTACCTTCCTATATTTAAAATAAAGACAAAAAAGAAAGAACATGTCCATTTGCATTAAAGACTTACAGGGTCCTTCTTTCTATTTGTGTGGCTTGGCTTTGGCTGTCAAAGAAAGCTGATGACTAACACCCCGCCCCATCCCAGAGGCTTGGGCAGCCCCGCTGCAACGGAAAGCATTCTCCCTACTTTCCATTCATATGGTTTAATGTGACGTAGCTCCCAGCTGGTAGGAACATGCAATGGAACCAGAAACTAAGGTGTCCTGAAAAGACACACCCTTCTCATAAAAGCAGAAGTTCACAAAGATACTTCACTCATTTGGCCATCTCTGCTTTGGGCTGTAAACTGCCTCCCATGAGGCAATGGGGATTGAGGCATGGAGGGCGGGAGGAGTGTGAGCTTCAAAACTCAATAACAAATAGAGTTGGCATTGGCAGAAACATCAGAGGGAAGAAATGGGTTCCCGACAATGATGTGTTCATGCCACACACTGATTCTGTCTGGTTCCAACTCCTTAAATCTTCTTGACACTCCGTTTTTAACAAGCATCCTCAGCACCCATTACCTCTGAACAGCCTCCTCTCAGAGGAAAAAGCAAGATCGTGACTGTAAGATTAACTCTTAAGTTGACTGGCCATCAAAATCTCATATTTTCCGCAGACCAAAATTCCAGGAACTTTATAGAGCTTCATAAATAAGAAAGTGAAGCTGGACCTGTCCAATAACAGGCATTTCCATAAGATGAAAGAATCTCAGGTCCCAGCTCTGCACAGTAAGGCTTGCGCATAGCCTTAAGCAAGCCCATTTGTGTCCTTGTGTCTCGGTTTTCACCTCTGTAGAAATGCATGGACTAGACTAAACTGTCTCCGAGGTTCCTTCCAGCTCTGAAATTCTATGACCCATAATTATTATACGGGTGGTATATTTCAATACTTAGAAGAAATGAGAAATGTCAAGAGGGAAAAAGCCCCTTCTTTAAACATTTCTAAAACTTGGAACTCGGGTTTCGTAATAATCTTGAAGGCTTACACACCTGCCAAGACTCTCAACTTTATGTCTTTGTCAACTAAGGATGGTAGAACTGGAAAAAGTTTGGTTTGAGCAAATCCCCAGGATGCAGTCTGTTGCCCAGGAGGCTCTTATTTTGCTTAATCTTTTCTACTGATGTTAATTTGGAGGAAAATTTATTCAATTGTTCCTGAGCCATTATGAAATTTGACAAAATACAATTCAGTTCCAGTTATTTGCCATTGAATCCCAAACTCTATAAGCTCATTTGTCTTTCAACTAGGCATTGCCTTAGCAGTGACTAGATGCCAACAATGACAAGCCCAAATATGGTTTTGGTCATGGGGCCCAGTGAGTTTGAAAATACTCTGAACTTGTCCAAACTTTTTCTCTCTTCTCAGGAGGTTCTTATTGAGAGCATGACTGTTTTCGTGGCCTTTGACCAGCCTGTCTGGTGTAGCTCAGTGGTTGAGCATTGACTTACAAACCAGAAGGTCATGGTTCAATTCTTGGTCAGGGTACATGCCTGGGTTGTGGACTCCATCCCCAGTAGGGGGCGTGCAGTAGGTAGCTGATCAATGATTCTCTCTCATTGATGTTTCTATCTCTATCTCCTTCTCTCTTCCTCTCTGAAGTTAATCCTATATAATAAAAGGTTAATATGCAAACTGACCGAATGGCAGAATGACCAGTCGCTATGACGCGCACTGACCACCAGGGAGCAGATGCTCAACACAGGAGCTGCCCCGTCATGGTCAGTGAGCTCCCACAGGGGGAGTGCTGCTCAGCCAGAAGCTGGGCTCACAGTTGGCAAGCGCAGCAGCAGTGGTGGCAGGAGCCTCTCCCACCTCCACAGCAGTGCTAAGGATGTCCCACTGATGGCTTAGGCCAGGCTGAGGGACCCCGCCCTGCCAACCCCAAGTGCACAAATTTCATGCACTGGGCCTCTAGTAAGAAGAAGAAGAAAAAAAAAATATATATATATATATATATATATATATATATATATATATATATATATGAACTTTGACCTCATCTGCCTTTCTTTCTCACAGATATTCTTGTACTGGGTCTTCATCAAGACATGGGGCATTTCTTGGAACCACCAGACCAACATGCCATGACTTTCTGGCTTCCTTGAAATTCCATGGAGTTGGCAGCCCCTAAGTTCCTAGAGGTGAAATTGTTAGCCAACCATGCCCAGAGCAGAGATATTATCTATCTGGGCCTCACCAATGCCAAGATGAGGGCCTGGTGCACAGGAGATGCAAAAGGAATATTTGTACCATGAACACATTCTACCATGAGATGATACTCACTAGAATAAATGAATCAGATGTCTGAAAACAATAAAAGTATCATCTCAAACCTTTCAAATTGGACAAGAGGAATATCCCCAGAAACAAATATTTCCTGGAAAAGTAGATGATCTGCATTCTATAGATCTTTTCATTTGCCAAATTTGACCGAGAAGCATTCCAAACATCATGAGCCCCAGAAGCACTTATGGCTGATTTAACCAAAAGATGTCGATAGCTATAGAATTCTATGTCAACCACTGTTATTTTCTCAATGATGAGTTACTTCTGTAAGGGAATTAACCAATAACTAGTGAAAATGTCATTTTCATGATTTTTCTCCATGGAATTGAATTTTACTAGTTGTTTTAGCATACTGTCGACATACATCAAATCACTTTATTGGAACATTTTTTTTCTTAGTCAATAATTTCAGTTAGCACTGGTTTACCCAGCCCATACGTGAGGGTCCCTTCTGTGCCAGGCCCCAGACTAGGCTCTTGGGGAAATAGCAGAGAACAATATAGAGGTATAGAGTCAGCCTCATGAAATATATTTTGAGCAGGAAAAGATTAATAAAGAAATAATTGCATAAATAGGATGATGTCAGAAACTTAGAGCTAAAAATAAATAAGGAGGCTAGTGATGGTGGAGGCTCCTGGGAAGGAACACTTGAGCTGAAATGTGACAGATGAGCCACCAGCCCACACAAGGATCGCAGACAATGGCATTTCAGGCAAGAGGATCAGCAAAGGCCAAGCCTGAGGCAGAAAGAAGCTTTGAGTTTTTGAGGGATTGCAAAACAAGGCCAGTGTAGGAGACAGAGCTGGTATAAGAAGCTGAGAGCAAACAAGACTGGACCTAGAGTCTTGTGGACCACGATGAGGGATCCGCTGTTGGATGACCTAACATGTTTTTTTCTAAAAGATTCCTCTGGCTCCATGGAGGGTGGATTGTGGAAGGGTGTGAGTTGCTGCTGCCCAGGTGTGGAATGGGAGGTCACAAACTCGGGTGGTGGCAGGGACACCAAACACATACGTCAGAGACACATCTCGTTGGCAAAGGCAATAGAACTTGCTGGCTGATTGACTGTAGGGGGGTGAGAGAAAACGCTGGGGTGATGCCTTATTGAAATTAATGAGATCTACTAATTAGGTAGCATTTTACCATAAACAAATTATTAAGCACTTTCCCTGCCAGTATCACTGTCCTGCCTTTAGGAATAAGGCTTAAAGATCATTAAAAAGGAGTCTGACAGGAGTCAGGGGACCTCTAATATTTTCTAACCATGGGGAAGGGAACTGCAGAAGTCAAGCTATAATAATAATAAGTCACATTTAAAAAGCACGTTGCTGTTTTACAAAGTGCTTCCATATCGGTGATCTCCCTCACGCTCTTTATTTGTCTCCAATTTTTATGACATTTCCATAGAATGGGGTGGATTAGTAAACTGGTTCATTCACATAACTAACACCGGATTCTGATGAAGAGTTGGTTGACACTCCACTGCTTATTATAAGTTTTTTTTTTCTAAAATCTTGATTTTTTTTAACTGATGACAAGAACGCATCATCTAACAGAAAGAGTTTTCAGTAATTTAAAAGAAACATTTTTTTTCCATTATCTTTTTATTTCAGTGCTACCCATCGATCACCCTGACCAGGCTTATGGAAATAAGATTCAATTGGAGCATTAAGAATGCCAGCATTGTGAACGGTTCCAAATGAATATGCTTTAGGTCCAAATGAAAAGGAAATTCAGATTGTTATGCATGAATTAATTAGGGCCATAACCTCCCAGGCCTGCACACAGATCAAAGCAGGCTTCTGCCCCAAAGCAGCCTGCAAGTGGGAGCTGTATGCAAACCAGGGCTGTGATCTTTCCTAGTAGATGGTCAGGATGCTGTCTCAGCCAGAGAGAGCATGGACACCCCGCCCAGAGCCTGGGACAAAGGGACTGGTGGATTCTGCTCCCCTAGAAAAGGAATCAAGCAAGGTGCCCGACCCATCTATAGTGTGCCTCCACCCCCCTAGAGGGGGTGGGGTGGTCGGGGAGAGGGGGGGTAAGCAGCATGGCTGAGCATCGTGGTCAGCATCATGGCTGTGGCAAAGTACGGAATGACATAATATGCCTCCAGAACTTTCCCATCCCGTGAGAAATCTCCGAGTAAAGTGGAAAGGGCAGGGGCTTTGGAGATCAGCGACCAGGATTAGAGTGCTGGTTCCATGGAGAGAACTCAGCCTCCTCTCTGAGGTGATGATCCACCCCCTCGTAAGGTTAATGGGAGGATCGAAACCCTTACTGCCAAATGGATCTACTAATGAGTGCTGTGAACATGATTGCACTTATCAAAGGGGACCTTTATTAGACATGAAAAATGAGCAGAGGGTTATTGATACATGTCCTCACTGACCACTCTGCAAGTCAATTCCTAAAGCACGGTCCCTGGCATGGTGACGATTAAAAAAGATGTCCCTGATCTCGTGTTTCTGTCTCTTGAGGTACATACCTGGCTACAATGCAAGGTACGCTGTAATAAACATGTATCAGAAACACAGGCTAGGCTAGGGCCTAGGAGAGCACAGAGCCTGAGGGAGACACTCATCCTGGTTGAGGATTTAAGAAGGCTTCATGGAGGAGGTGGCAGTGACAGTGGGAAGGGGTTTCAATAAATACAGTGGTTCAGAAATGAGGACCAGAAGCAAAGGCACACACATACACACATATGCACATGCACACGCACACGCACGCACGTGCGCACACACATTATGAGACCCTTTGAGGAACAGAGGCTAAGAAAGAGGGAATTCAATGGGGAGATGGGCTTGAATTTAGCTAAAAATCTAGTTAGGAACTAGATTGAGCCAGAAAGCTACAACACTCACAGATCTTTCTAAGATACAAGTATGTTTCAGTAGAAATGCTGGTGGATGAGTTCAGACCCATAAAGAATGTTACTCTTTGACTTGTATAAAGGCACCCAAGCAATAAATCCACTGCTGGGTTCCCAGTGATGGGTCCAGAGTCAGCCTGAGCAGAGCCCTGGCAGAGGGTGGCTGGGCTCTGTTCACAGGGGGCGTGTATGCTCTACCCCAGGGTCTCCATAGGCAGAAAACCATTCCCTTCTCACTTCCCATGGGGTATTTGAGACCCAATGCTAAATTAAATAAGGATGCTTTGTGCTCCAAATTCTCAGATCATTTTAAATGAGCAAAGACCCCAAAGTCTCCCATTCCACCTGCTCCCTCTTATGAATAAAAAGAGAGAACAAGGGTGGAAGAGGGAGAGAGAGAGAGAAAGAGAGAGAGGGAGGGAATGAACTAGATAAAAAGGACTGCATTTGATGACAAAAAGGTAAGGCAAACCAAAAGATAAGGAGAGACTAAGCTTCAGATATTAATAAGGGAGAACAAAAATACAAAATAGAAGGAAAGAAAAAAAAGACCGAGGGAATCAGTATGGAAAGAAATAGGATAAGGAGACAGACCAGGGAGAGTGGGGAATTAACAGGCATTGAGAATTTGAATTTACTACTAGCTCTGCAGTCTCTCCAGGAAGCAGCCAGGGGAAAGAAGAGATATGAAAAGAAAAGAAGGCAGATTCTAGGGCAAGAGATTCAGAGCCTCTCTGAAGGTTGCCTGGCCTTTGTCACCATCCTTGGTCTCAAAGTCCCCAGCCTGACTCCTGGACCTGCATCCTTTTTCTCAGCCTCCATCTGCCCCAGGCCCAGAAGTGGCTCAGCACCGTCAGCTCCACAACCTCCACTGGATTGGAAAGAGATTTTCCACAGAGCCAGGGAAGCTCTGGCCTCCCAGGCTGGAGGCTGGACAGAAAAGGGGGTGGTCAGCTGCTGCTGTAGGGGCTGTGCTGTCACTGCTGCCCTACCATCTCCCCCTCCTCTGTCTCACCCGGGGCGAGATCTGAGCACCGTGCTTGGGAAGAGGGAAGTGGAGTCCATTCCAACATTCCCAGAAGGACCCCAGTAGTTGGGGGTTTTGGACTTTCTCTAAAAATGAGCAGCAATTGCCTCAGAGAGTCCTACTCAGCTGTCACCAGCCCCTTTGTCTTGGCATCCTCAAGGCTGCAGGCACCATGGGGTCTCTTGAGAACCACTTCTTCATTACTTCCTGTGGTCTAAGCAAGCTGTAAATGTATGATACTTAATACTTCTTCGCAGGTTCTGAAGAAAGCTCTGGAAAATCCCTCTCCCCCTCCAAAAAAAAAATACATACCTGTAAAATTCTGCATGCATTTTAGGGGTTTTGTGTTTTCCTCTTGCCCCAACCCCATCCATGAATTTTAGGAAGTCCATCAACTCCAGATTAAGACTCCCTGGTCTGTAACCACTTACCAGAAATTTCCCATTTCTTATATCAAACATGGAGGAAAGCTTTGGAAAATGCTCAGGATTGCAGCACAAATAAGAGGCAGTGCTGGGATGAGAGGAATGAAAGATTATCAGCCTTCTTTATGTTTTATTTTGATTTTATATGTTTTTTATTGATTTCAGAGAGAGGAAAGGAGAGGGAAAGAGAGATAGAAACATCAATGATGAGAGAGAATCATTGGTCAGCTGCCTCCTTCATGCCTCATACTGAGGATAGAACCCAAAACCTGGACATGTGCCCTGACTGGGATTCGAGCCATGATCTCCCAGTTCATGGGTCGACACTCAACCACTGAGCCACACAGGCCAGGCAGGCTTCTTTATGTTTTAACCAATGTATAACTCTTCTTCAACCAAAAATCACAAACAATAAACAACACATCACTGAGACTCAAAATATGAACAGCCACTTTCCTGGATGTTCAAAGAAATTATATATATATATACATATATAATGATACAATTTGAGGTATTTATTGGACTGAATAAACCTTTAAAGAAAATTGTGTAATGTTGTAATGTGTATGGATGTAAACACAGTATATAAGCCAGATTCAGGCTATTTTATAATTACTTCTGCTTCTGACTAATCATATTCCCCTTCTATTGAGAAACACTTAATACTTCCTAACACTTCAGAACAAGAATTTGCTTTCAAGATGAAGGTGTTGCTGTCACTGCCTATTTTTTCTCTGCTTTGTGATTACAAGTGCTGATCACAGCTCAGATAGTTGTAAAAAATAAACCTGCTATCATAGCTTGCATGTAATTAGTTCTGAATGTGTGGCCTATTTACAATAGCAAGGGGTATGTTAGGCACCACAAACACTTAAAATGCCAGATATTGCCACACTTTTATGACAGTCATTAACTGAGTCACAGCAGCAAATATTTAATGTGACAGTTACATTAACATACAGCTCTGCTGATACAGAAGCATGTCTTGCAATCTGTGTTGCATGTTGCAACACCGAGCTGTGCAAGCTGACAGCGATGGTCTCCTGCTTGGTCCAGAAAACCTTGAGGAAACAGAGCTCCCGAACCTTCTCTCATGCTGGCAAGTGACGAGAAAACATTTTCATTCTGACACTGATTGACTGTCATCTACTTCTGACAAATACATCTTTCACCTACGCACACTTGACACTTACCTGTGAGTCTCTGATTAATCTAAATTACAGGATATTGCCTTCAGAGCCACTATGGTTTGAACATACCTTTTTATTCCATGGCTTTCTTTTAAAAGGAGGTACTAAGGCCGGGGGATGGTTTGGTGGAAGGAAACACAACTACACTTAAGATTTAAAAAAATAAAATAAAATAAATAAATAAATAAATAAATAAATAAATAAATAAATAAAGATTTAAAATATATTCCCCATTTTCCCGGATATACTAAAGATCAGCCACATCATTTCTTTAGACTTTCTGCTTCTAATTCCAGAAATGGGAACTTGGTACCCAAGTTCTCAAATGTTCGACTTCTAAAGATGTCCCCACAGTTGGATTTCAAGTGCCTTTATTTTTGTTTTATCCTCTGGTATTCAAGAAAACTATTATTTCCAGAAGAATTCTATTACAAAGCCATAATTACCAAGAATATCTGTGTCGAAATGTATTTCGTGTGACTCTGGAAAGACCATACTAATTTTGGCTATGTATGGTCTTTGATACCACTTCTTGATGGCTTCCATCTTTGGTGAACATTTTATGGTAGTAATGACTGATAGACATCAATGTGGCATACCTGAGGGGTAAGAATTGACTCTGCTGAGAGACACTGATGATGGTATATGTGAAGTGACCCATTTTTATGCTAAGGAAACATGTTATAAATCAAGGCTGGAAGAACAGTATCTCTTTCCACATTATGATGAAAATATATATCTTTTTCTGATATGATGGAAAAGTACCACCTGCCCTGCATCTCAGCAATACTTCTTATATATGAGTTAAGAGTAGGAGCTGCAAATTCAGAGGCCTACTGAGACCAGGCCATGAGACTGATGAGTGAAGTGGGATGGATGTAATACATTATGGAGTAGTGGGGACTGTGGATGAAAGTGAATGAACAATCCAAACATGGACAGTTCTACGCAGTTGAAGAAGATGCCATGTAGGAGGGCAAGCCCAGAGTTATAGACCTCCCCTGCCCCCAATTGTTTGAGAGACAGGAAATCTAGAGTTTTATATCAAATCACCCAAATTTTAAATATTGACAACCAATTTATTTACTTTTATTTGTGTCTGTGGGCACACTTGGGTCCATTGCTCATCAATGTGCAAGTACAGTCTACGGTGTTTAAGAAACAGTCCTCTGCTACCTAAGCGGAGGGAGCCTTAGATAAGGCCTTAAAGTCTCAGCCAGCCAACCCATCACCTTCCACAGACTGACTTTTATTGCCGCCTTAATCACTGCTAATAATTCCTACTTCTGGTCCAGGAATTCATTCTGCATCTGAAATTATTTTCAAGAATGTGGAATTTAGGTTTATGGATCAGCAAGTGTTGACCATGTTTCACAGATCATATAGTAATAAAAACAACCTCTAACATTTATTGAACATCATTAGAAATGCCTTATATGTAATGCCCAAGCACAGTAACAGCAATCACTTTAACAGGCCTTATTTGATGCCAGGCCCTGATCTACATGTTTCACATACATAAACTATTTTAATCCTCAGAACAACCCTATAATGCAGGATTACCCACCCCCCACCCACCCCCCACCCTACCACCACCACACACACACACTTTATAATAAGGAAAATGAGGCACAAAGAAGTTAAGAAACTTGCCCAGGATGATTCAGTAAAAAAAAGTGTGAAGCTGGGATTCAAATCCAATCAATCTGATCCCTGGTGGTCATGTTCCCACCATTATGCTATCCTGCCCCTTACCAAGGGGACAGAAGCAAGCAAGCAAAACACCCACAGCGAAGACCCTCGGCTTCCATCCAGTTCTGAATTCTCTAATATACACGTAAATGCATGAAAACATCAGTAAGCATTAGGAAAAGTAGGAAATAATCCATTATCAACAGATGCTTTTATGAGGGAGAGAGATGACATTTATCGAAAATTCTCCATGTGCAAGTGATTTACCTACATTAATATCTCATTTAATCTTCACCCAAACATCATGCAGGATATCCTCATCCCGTTCTGCACCTGGGGAAACGGAAGATCTCCAGTGAAGGTGAGTCCTGTCAAGGGAGCCCATTAAGGAAAACCTCACCGAAGACTCCAGAGATTATTTCGACTGAATATATTTATCAATATATTTAGAAGCAATCTTTTCTGATCATGTCAGTATTTGGCTTTGAACCTGTTAATTCCCACTGGGAAAGGACTTGGGTAGAAGCAGAGAAGAGTATATCAGGATCACCAGGGGAGTGTTTCCAAGATACACTTGACCCCACTTCCCTACAAGGTAGGTGGGTACAGAGGAAGGTCAACACAATCCCCTCTCTCCTCAGATAAAGGGTAAAGTCCAAGTATGCCTCCAAAAAGAAAGGCGCTGCCTGCTTTTGTCCAGGTGACTGCTTTGAAAGTTCAAATGCAGGCGTGTTTCCGCTTCGCCCGCCCTAATTTGGGCGGCTGGGACACCTCATCTCCTGCTTCCCCCTTCCATAATGACATCCTAGTTCTGCTAATCCAGCCACATCCCTATAAACTTAAACTACTCATCCTCCCATGGTGTTTACACATTTCAAATATTTGTAGCCCATTAAAAAGATATCCAGCACATGGAGAAATAGAGGTCCACATTTGGAAAACATAAATCTGAGGCACTGGGGATTACAGGCTCTCTTTTTAAAATTTTTTTAAAGATGAGAAAGGTTTCTTTTGATATTGAACAGAACTCTGAACCTAGCAAGCTGCGCATTCTTTTTAGGACATGCCTCCCAAAGAGGTTTACCAGCCCTGAAGGAACCTTTCGGATTGGACACTATGTCTTCCATCTCCCTCATTTTGCCTTACGTCGCATGGCACTAGTTCTGCTCCTCCCTTCTCTCTGATGCCAGGAGATGCCAGGGACATCTCCTCCCAGACCAGAGGAAGTGCGTGCCTACCCTGTACCTCCTGTGGTTTCCTGCTTTGCCTCCACATGGATTGCATGCACACACACTTCAAACCTGACAGAGGACAGAACATGCAGGTGATCCATGGGGGGAAAGTCTTACCATCCCCTTATGCCCACCCAAGCCCAGCCACTCCATTTGGGGACCTGGAAGGTGGACAGAAGTGGCTAAGACATCATGTACCTTCAGAGCGCCAGCAATTCACTCCTTATGCCCTGATGGAGTCCCTCCTCCCAACTAACTCACTGCAGTCCTCCCCCCTTACTCCTTCCCTACTTACATTTTTCCCTGGAAAAGAAACTGGCCCACTCATACCAAGGCTGTGACAAAGCATGACTTGCTGTGCCACTGCTGAGATGTCCATCTTAATGCAAGACAAGTACCCCAATTTGAAGGGAACTTCTAGTTGTGACATCGGGAAGAGTTATTATTGAACAAAATGGGGAGGTGTGTGGAGAATTTAGAATGGATGTGCTTGTTGGAAATTCATGAAATCAGCCTCAGACAAAATGAGATATTTTCCTCTGTTCCACATAAAAATCACTTCCCCTCTAAAAAAGGGGAGTAAAAAGTCTCACTCCTTCTCTCTTCCAAGCCCCCATTCCTTAAAATGCTTATCTCTGCTTCTACTCCTAGGCTGCTGAACATATGATGAGAGGAAGACATATCTAACACAACCTTAAAAAGTTGTGCCATAAAGGATAAGATTTTAACCTCACCTGGACTGCCTGTGTCCCCCCTTCCCCCCCCCCCCCACACACACACATTCCATTTTGCACAGGGGCTATTTTGAACCTAATCTCACTCACTTTTAGTTGACAAACACCCCTCCTTCAGTTGATAGAGAAACCATCAAGCCAAGGATTCATGCTTCATCTTGTGCCTAAATACTGCCATCCCCACCATTGTCATCATCACCACCATAGCTAACATTTTGCTCCCAAATATCACCATAAACAGTGTGATATTTTCCCTACCAACACATCCCTCCTACCCTACTGGCCAACATCCATCCCTTCTCCTGCTTGCTTTGACACCCAGTTCCAACAAGCATCTACTCTTTAGTATAAATTTTAAATTGTGCTCTTCTCTGGCTCTTTCTCTTCAACTTCACAACATTTATTCCAAAAGTGCTTTAAAAAACAAGCAAACAAAACCACATCCACTGCCTTAAAGGACCCGACCCTCTGTTGCTTTTGCCTTTGCAATGCCTCCTCATTGATCTCTCTGCCTTCAGCTTTACCTCTCAATAATTCAGATTCTACATGACTAAACATGAAGCCATCAAATCTGATTGTGTCCAGACTCAGGAAAATCCTCAATGCCACCTGTATGAGTTTCTGATTGCTGCCTTAACAAATTACCATGAATGTAGTGGCATAAAACTACAAGTTTATTGTCTTACGATTCTGTAGGTGAGCGTTCTGACAAGGGTCTCACTGGGCTAACATCAAGGTATCATCAAGGTTGCAAACCTTTTAGAGACTCTAGAGAAGAATCCATTTCCTTGCCTCTTCCACCAACATTCATTGGCTTGTAGGCCCTTCCTTTGTCTTCAGCAACAGCAGATTGAGCCCTTCTCTGCCTCACTCTGACCTCCTCTGATGCTTCTCTCTTGCACCTTTACGGTCCCTACGGTTGGTTACATGAGGCCCATTGGGTAATCTGGAATAATCTCCCCATCTTAAAGTCAGCTGATTAGAAACTTTCATTCATTCTGTAGCATGAATTGCACAGATTCTGAGAATCAGAACATGAACATTTTAGGTGGTCATTATACTGCCTACTCCACCACCTCACCAACCTCAAAATGAAGTTCCAGCTTCTTCACTTGGCATTATGCACAGTGCTCAAGAGCAAACCCTATGGTGGGATTTCCTTGGTTTGAATCTTGGCTGTGACCCTTGTTGACCATGTAAGTTTTAAATGAGTTCATTTCTATTTTTCATCTGTAAATTGGGAATGATGATAATAATACCACCTTCCATGTCGAGTTATTGTGAAGATTAGTTGGTATAACTATGGGTAAATCATTTGGAACCATGATTAAACTAAGTGTTCAATAAGTATAGCTATTCTTATTATTACTTAGTATTGTAATTAGGAGTGCATTTTGCTAAAAGTAACAGTCACATGGTACCTCTTGACAAAGGAGGCTGAAATACTCTTCACCCTACATTTTTTAAATGTGCTCATCTCTGCTTCTTTCTGTTCGACATTTTTAATCTCACCTGTGCAGCTCCTGAATGGAAGTGGCCAAAGACAAGGGTGGAGAATGTCTGTTGGGTTAGCCATGGGTTTACACAGGAGAGCACCTGATTGCCATGCTCTGCCCTTCGTGGCCTGCTCCTGTTTCTCTCTCATCCTTGTCTCCCTCCCATACGCTTTCAAACTATATATAGAACATTCTATGTGCTAGTTTTTAAGACATAGTCCCTGACTCCAAAAGGGTTATAGGCTGAAGCATCAGATAGATAGGTAAAGAGGTGATTACAATAAAATGTCATCAGTGTTAGGATGGTGGGAAGCATTGAATGCTATGGGTGAACTTCTGACTCATATTGCGAGAGTTAGGGATGTCTTCCCAGATGAAGTAACATCTAACTATGATATGAAGGCTATGGAAGGATCCACCAGGTAAGTGAGGATTAAGGTATGTGTGTAATGAGAGAATGGAGATTCCAAACTACCCTTAGGGAACATAGGGAGGTGGTTTGTTCCTATCCAACTCTTTATAGTTTCCAAATGAGCCATCTGTTTAGTTAAAATGCTCTTCCCCACCCTGAATGCTTGACAGACACCTAAACATCCTGAAAGGCCCAACTCAAACATCTCCTTTCTGTGGCCTTTGCTGTGACTCCCCAGGCCAGGATAGGGGCCCCCACCTTAGGGCTTCTGTCCTGCCCGTGTGGATGGCACCTATCTCCCTCTGGCCTGTCAGTTCCTTTAAGATGGGGATTATATTTGTTTTGTTCACAGCTATATCTCCAACATAGAATGTTTGACAAATAGAAGACTTTTAATAAATGTGTATTGGAAAAAATGAATAAAACATCAAACACTTAAATGATAATGTACTGAATATACATAACAAATACAGGTGTTCAACAGCCTGTGGTATGAAGGCAAAATTAGTGCATCTCTCTTCCGGTTCACACTTCTTTCATGACTTTTTAAATGAATGAATAAGAACACAGACTCTGTGGTCAAATGGCCAGGATTCAAATTAGCATGACTACTGGCTTTACCCCATTAGCTTTGGTTTTACCGTGAGGCAAATAATATTAATATCAACCTCATAGAATTGTTTCAAGAAGTAAATGCAATGATCTAGATGAATGGTGTAGCCATAAGTAAATATTACATGATATTATTGAGAAGAAGTACAGGAGGGCCAATGCTCTTAAATGACATAAAGTAAATAAGTTTTCAGTCTTCACACAAGAATGCCATACACCTGAAAACAGGCATCAGTATTTTCCTCCTCCCTCACCCCAAGAAGCTCACCTCCCTGGGCTCAGAAAAGTAAAGTAAATTAATGACAAAATTGGCCTTCCTCACCTCACACAAGTGAGGTGTGCTAATGAAAAGACATGATAGCCCTAGCCAGTTTGGTTCAGTGGGTAGAGCGTAGGCCTGCAGACCGAAGGGTCCTGGGTTCAATTCCAGTCAAGGGCACGTACATTGATTGCAGGCTCCTTCCCAGCCCTGGGCCCTGTCGATATTTCTCTCTGTCTTTGCCTTTCTCTTTTATTCTTTCTAAAAATCAATGGAAAAATATCCTCAGGTGAAGATTTTAAAAAATCCAATATATTTATATTCACATTTTAAGAAGTCAGGTTTCCTCTCCAAAACTATGTCTAGCTATAATCGTTAAGAACTTGGGATATGAAACAAGTTCTATCAAAGACTCTGGATTTCATTGTAAACCACTTGAGCAAACGGCAAACAGGGTTATAAAAGTTATGTGGCTGCAGTTTTATGCTACTATTACTCTCTGGAATTAGTTTCCTACCATGGAGAGAAATGGGGGTGTGAACACGAATGAATTCATCCCTTCCTGTTTATTGCTTCGGCTGAACCCGGAGCTGGGCAGCCTGCTTGGATGGCTCCATCAGTCGCACTTTGTGGTTTCAGCCTGTCAGGGAGGTCACTCACTGATGACTCAGATATGCTGGCCTGAAGGTAGTTATGTGATCTCCCGGGCTGGCAGAAAGCCTGCCCTCAGAACAAGGCAAATATATCCCTGCTCTTGATGGCTTCAAGCTCTGCAGTGAGGAGCTGACCTGACAGCTGCCCGTCCTGGGGGAGAAATAAAGGAAACTGGTGAAACACATGCTCTTTCCCTGAATTCCCACTCATCTGCTTTTGGAAAACTCAGCAGAGACCCCGACAATAAAGGTTAGACTTGTAGTGTCACAACAGAAAGGGAAGGAACTTTGCCTTGCCTTCGGCATACCAAACAGGCTGCACTTCACACCGTCCGCCACTCGCTGAACCTTCTAAGATGTGCTGCGGCAAAACTATCAATGGCCATTTGTCTGGATTCATATTTATGTCATCTGTTGGACATGCGGTTTTCATTTCGACGGCAATCCAGATACAGCTTTACAGAAAGTTCTGGCTTTCTGAGCTGTCCGTATCAATTGTCTTTTACCAAATATCTAATTGTCAGATGTTTACAGACGCACCAGGAGAATATTTTCAACTCATTCAAAAGACGAGCATCCAAGAAAAAATCCGAACCAAATGCTAATGAAAATGCTTGTGTTTTGTGTAGAAAAAAATGCTCTAAAATGGGGGGTGGAGGGAAATCGTTCTACCCACATTTACTGCAAAAGAATAATTTGTCTGTCTTTGGGAAATGAGTTATACCATTGCTCTTCTCTCCTCATTCCTAATTTAGGCAAAAGACCTATATCAAATGTATTAAATCAGAGTTTAATCATTTCTCTAAGTATGTGTAGTTGGGGAGGTAGGGGGAGGGAAGCCATGAAAAATTCCCAAAGCAATGACACAAGCATCACTGTGAGTCACTGTTATTTCAGGGATTTATGATAATTCCTCATCTCGAAGAAAAATGAAGCTAATTGAAACAAAACCCATACTTTACATTCATGCCATTTGAATACAGGGTGCACCGCCGGTTACAAAGTGACATGGAAAATGAGGCCGTTCTCAACAACACCACAGTTTCTCAGTTTTATGTATTTTTTAATTTCCTCTATGGAAAATCTGTTCTTCATAAAAGAACTGCTAGGGAAAAATGTGGAAAAAGTTGATTCATTCCATATTTACATTCTTTCTGGTACCTGGAAATGAACCAATTGCAAAAGTATGCCAAAAAAGAAGTTAGTTAAGTCATTTAGAAAACTCATCTTCCCCCAGGCAGCAGGACAAAACAAACTGCCCTGGGAACTCTCGCTTTGATAATATAAAACACCTTGCAGCCCAGCACGATCTGTCTTCCTAACCTTTACCCGAGCCTCCGTGAGGCCAACCTTCAGAAATTGCTGGTTTTCTTTAACATGCAACCTGCCCTGCAAACTGTCCACCAACCTGGGAGAGACAGTGCTATTCAAATCCCCAAATTCCTCACCTGATATTTGAACAGACTGGGGCACTTAACACAAATGTGCCCAAACAGCCCAGAAACACCAAGTTTCACTACAAAGCTGACTCAAGTCCTCCTGACCTGATCTGCTAATGCTATTTGCCAGTTCACTTTGAAGGCCTGGGTAGAATGAAAGCAGGGTGTCACTCTCACGGAAGAGAGGGCAGCCCGATGCATACCTCACAGCGTTGCCAGATGCATTTCCCATTCGGCTTGTCATTAACAGCTTCATTTCATTTCATCTGCGATAAAAACAATTTAGAAGCATGGAAATGACATTACAGTTTGGTTGCCCTGAAGTATCGCAGCGTTGAAAAAGCTATTACACAAATCGCATCTTTCTTTTTGAAAATCCATACTTTTTCCTGGGTCACAGATCAATGGAATTCATGACTTTTGACTTGTACAGGTGACAAATTTTCTCCCAGAACAAAGCAGCCCTTTATAACTTTCACATAGAGGCTAAATGACCCCTAACCTAAGGAAACGGGGAGAAATCTGGGCTCCAAGATAGTGGCCAATCCATGAAAACTTGAATGACTGACATTTAGAAAGGGGGGGGCGGGCAGGCAGTGAGGGTCAGGGATTGGGGCTTCCTTTACCACTATTTGGTGATAACATTCTGCATCTTGCTCTTGCCAAGCCAGTTTCCTCTTTCATGTTTTTCCTCATTCAGTTCTCTTTTCTGCCTCCATCCCAGCAGCCAAATAGGGCAGAAAGAGAACTGGGTGTAAATTCATTAAGCCCAAGTTTCTGAACCCAACTTGTGTCGTTGGGTAAATCTCTTTTTTCTAACTTCAGTACTCTCGCTAGTCACTGGTCATCTTAAAGACTAGAGGGACCCTGAAGTTCTTTGATGTCAAAGAAAACATTATTATATTTCTTAATTCGCTCATCAATACATCTAAACTTACATCGGCATCTTACATGTACCAGACACAGAGCAGCACTGACTTGTCCTTCAACTATTGGTTCCAGTTTTACTCCCCTCATCTGAGTAACCTTAGCCCTGATCTCTCATCCATGCCCCTGACCAGTATATATCACTACCCACAGGACCTTCCCATCGCATGGCTGTCCCACAGACTCCTCCAACTCAGTGCACTGAAACTGAATTTACCACCTTTGCACCCACACCTGCTCCTCCTGCTTTTCCCATCTCAGGGGAGAGGAAACCCCCAAGTTCCGAAGCCAGAAACCCAAGGGTTATCCTTGACTCTTCTCTTTCCCTCACCTCCACTCAGTCACCAAGTATTGCTGATTTCTCTGCATGGATACCTTTGATTTCCAGTACCTTCTCTCCTGTCCTGCTTACCTAGCTCAGGCTTTAATTCGTCCCCACGTCATAGCAACAGCTATGGGTCTCTTGGTCTCCCCTCCCAATCCATTCACCACACTGCATCCAGAATCACCTTTCTAATCATGTTACTTGTGAAAGTAACATTCCAACGTCTCTCCATCTCTGGCAGGGTCAAGTCCAAAATCCATAGTAAGCAAGACCGTTCAGGACCATCTCTGCCTTCAGCTTCTCTTGCCCTCCCACTAGCCCTTTGAAAAGCCAGCGTGTGCTTCTACAAATTTACCAAACGGGTCACACTTTCTTACTCCACGTGCTTGCACATGATGTTTTCCCTTCTTGGAAAGTACTTTCTCCTGCCCCTTCACTCAACTTCTCTATGTAGTTCAAGACCTAATCCAGACACCACCTCCTCTGGGAATCCCTCAAGTGGCCCTGTTGTGTGTCCCCTTAGAACACACAATAAGGCCCCTATTAAGGTCCTATGATCATATTCACCAGCCTGTAGAATAATTGCCTATTTACTCTTCATCTCCTACACCAATCTCTACCAATCCTGAAGACAGGGAATATGTTTCATTCTTTTTATGTATCATTGGCATAATGCCTGGCATACAGAGATTGTTCAATAAATAGGTCTTATAACTCAAGCAAATTTCATCCAGAACTTTTTTTACTTGTGCTTTATTCATATTCTGAGTTTTCAGGAAATTCCCTGGCTCACTGTAATCTTCAAAAGGATGTAGAGAATGCATATACTACTGTGAATAATTAGAAGAAAATGCTAGAAACTAATTATGAAAATGTCACTCCTTTAAACATAGGCAAAAAGAATAGTATTCCTATTATAATAATCATTCAAATGAAAGTTTACCAAGTTCTTTCTTATGCTGCCTCATATTAATTTTTAATGTATTATGCAAATAATAATGGGAGTCATTTTTTATAAAATTAACAAATTCTTTTTGAAAAAGGGGCAGGATATGAATAAATTTTAAAAGAAGCCACTATCTTAACAAATTTGCTATGTTTAATTTTTTCATTTCCCTTTCTCACTTTTATCCATTTTCTAAAAAATAGATTTCAACTACAGAATTGAAATCAGAAAATAGATACAATTTTGTATCCTGCTCTTTTTATGCTCCCATCTTGCTACCTAATCTTAAATAACTACAATTTAAGGGCTAAGTAATATTCCACCACAACATAGGGGTGCCAATGATAACTTACAGACCTGTACCTTCAGGCTTTTCTCATCCTTTTAACTGCCTCCTGAGCTACTACACTGGGTTCCTCAGGAGCCGAGCCCCCAGCTCAAGAAGTATATGACTTAGAGCCCATTATTCTTCCATTAACTCCTCTTAAACCTGATCACCCTTCTAGGTTCCCAGTGACAGGGAATATGAAGCCATCCTCCTCCAAGTTTCCTTTGCCTCTCTCTCTTTCCCATCCCCTCACTTTTTTTTTATATTTTATTGAATTTTTACAGAGAGGAAGGGAGAGGGATAGAGAGTTAGAAACATCAATAAGAGAGAAACATCAATCAGCTGCCTCCTGCACACCCCCTACCAGGGATGTGCCCGCAACCAAGGTACACGCCCTTGACTGGAATCAAACCTGGGACTCTTCAGTCTGCAGGCCGATGCTCTATCCACTGAGCCAAACTGGTTAGGGCATCATCCCCTCACTTTTAAATCCAAGTCAACAATTCTCAGTTTTTATTATATTTTAAAATCTCTTTAATCTCTTTTCCTTTTTCATCTTCTTTGCTCTTCAGTTTTTGCTTGAGCATTAACACAAGCTTGAGTATTAACACAGTTTTCTAACAGTTCTTCCTACTTTGTCCACTTTCTACCAAACCACCACAATCATCTTTCTAAAATAGATATTGATCTTCTCACGACACTGTGTAAATTCATCCAGCTGTTCACCACCCCAGTGGAGACTCCAAATACCTTAACCTATCAAGCAAGGGTCTCAGCAATCTGGCCTTTTCCTGCCACTCCAGTTTCAGTTCCTGAGTAACAGATTCCTCAGGCATGAGGTCTGAGTCAGAGCCTGTGACAGTCAGAGGCTAATGACACTTATTTTCAGACTGCAGATTGTCTCCAAAGAGAATTCAATGAAAGTAGAGATTGCCTGGCCAGTGTGGCTCAACCCAGGAACCAAGAGGTCACCAGTTCAATTCCTGGTCAGGGCACATGCCTGGGTTGTGGGCTCAATCCAGTAGGAGATGTGCAGGAGGCAGCTGATCAATGATGTTCTTCTCTCATCGAGGTTTTTATCTCTCTATCCCTCTCTCTTCCTCTCTCTCTAAAAATTAATAAAAACATATTTTAATAAAAGAAAGTAGAGATCATTTGGTGGAAAGCCTCAATAAAAAATCCTGGAAAACCTCCATGCTAGCTAATGTCCCCAAGGCTGGGAAGGAGGAAGGAGCTTGTCTGAAGGCAAAGGAACAAAATCAGAAAACCTACAAAGAAGTGAAGGCAGGTTTACAACATAAAATGAACAGCAGAGGCCAAGGCAATTCTCTGAACTGAGAAGCAAGGGACTGCTGCACTGATTTAAGGAGCGAATGCTCTGGGCTGAGAACTTCCAAGGCTGAGCTTGGGCTACAGCTTGGACCTACAACGGGCTATAGCCATTATCCACCACTTAGAGTATCCCAAAGTGCCAGGCTCTCCAATATGCTGTTTCTCCTGCCTGAAAAAGTCACTCTTCAAGAATCACCTCCTCTCTAAAGTCATCCCAGAATCCTAAGGTGATTTTAAGTCTAGGTGACATTCTGGAATCAGCAGAAGGTAAAGTACATATTGCATTTGGTAGTGGGCATCCAATTCATCTTAGAACCACAGAAAATCATTAGAAATGTCTATAAACAATGAAGCCCTTTCTTGTGCTACTTAAAATGGAGTTGGCTTTGCCCACTGTGATTCTTGATGTGGTGTGTTGACAAAAGATTTAAAGAAACTTTAAAAGACTAGATCAAGAACAGATGGCATGCTTAATTGACAGGTTCTGTATATGAATCAAAGGACACTGATAAACCAATAAATGCTACAAAATGTCTAAAATTATCTCTAATTTTTTTAAATTTAGCTATCCTGAATATGGTCCTGGTTAGTGGTAAAAATTATTGAGATGATAGCCTATCGGCTCCTCTTACAGAATAATGGATTTGAGAGACTCAGGCCTGCAGTTTGCTGAGAAGAAAGTTTTAATTTAGAACTTTGAGGAGAGACTAGAAGCCAATTGGATGACTTTGGTTGTCATAAATTATTGCTCTTTGTAAATTAGGATGACTCTTTCTGTATCCATTCTACCTTAACTATATCTGGAAGAGTTAAACCAGTTGGATCACCACTCAGAAAAGGAATAAACTAGTTTTACAGCTAAAGAACTTCCCCTATGAAGGTTTTTCTTTATCTAAGGGAAATTAACAAAAGTGCTACACTGAGTATGGTTGCCTAGTTCTAATATATAAATTCATGGGATCAGCAAATCAGGAAAAACAGAGGATTTTGCACACATGATTCCTCTCACAGAAGTAGACTTAGGAACCCCCAGATCCTGTACACAGGCTTACAAGAGGATGCGCTTGGGGACAGTATAAAGAGCAGAGTGAGTGATGGGATTACTTTTTACAGTATCTAAACTGCCCTTCTCCTATGCACAGATAGGAAACCACTAGCTATTTTGATACCAGTAACCCCTAGTTTAGAATCATTATTGAAGTTCCCTTTAGACCAACCCCATGGGTTACTATTTAACACCCTTAAATTGCAGTTGTAGGTTAATTGGATCAAATGTCTCTATCTCTGTCTCTAGAAATTAGCCATGTGGTGAACCAACTTTTCTAGTTCAGATCTCCCAGATGAATCTTTGATGAATTGTTCCTCTGCAACTTAGATTCCTAAGTATTTATACATCTCAGGGGAGATTCTAAAAGGTAACATCAGCCTACACTTTTGACTATTAGAGTTACATACGTGACAAAATAAAAGTTACAGTGAGCGAACAAATGAAAATGAGGCCAAAAACCTTGAACTTGAGAAACAAATTCTTGAAAATTCAGCTTCCTTATAGATGAACCATGTTAAAGGACTGTCAGAAGATTACCGCATAGAGTGTTGAGCTTCATTCCCATTCGGCTCATGTGTGAAAAAACGCTGAGTCACTGTGAGCACTGCTCCAGGGAGCCCTGGGCATCAGAGGAAATTCAGGTATTGGCCTCATGAAGTCTAGCATTGTGTATTTCCTGCTAATTTTACTAACCGTGTTTGAGTCGCATAAGTCCAGCATGCTAAGCTGAAATACAGTGCTGCAGCCTCATAAGCCTCTGGTCCCTCTCTTGTGGGAAGAGGAGAAATTTGAGCTGGAGCAAGTCATAATGTTGACATTCTGTAACAGATGAGAATGGACTGCAGATGGGTTAGCAACATGGAACCAGAAGATCACCACTTTGGAGAGGATTTGCAGATGAGAAAAAAGACTGAAAGAGATAGCAAATGCATATCAAAGACCTGCATTCATCACACTGTTGCAATAGCCAGTTTAAGAGAAAACAGTATATTAGACCCACAATCTCATTCTAGAGTTGAACTATTTACCTGAAGCAAGAACATCAATTGTCGGTAGATCACTGGGATACAAACAGCATTTTATGTCTCCCAGTATATTAAAAATAACCAATAATTATTTCAAAAGAATTAAATTATATTCTAGGACCAAATATGTGCCAGTTACCTCTGAGAGCCTACCAGGAATTTATAATCTATTTTGGAAGAGAGCAGTCACACAGGAAATGTTAGGGGACCACTTGGTGCTCACTTGTACCAGAGTAAATGCACAGTACTTTCCAGAGAAGGTGAATTAGTTTCCTGTGGCTGCTGTAACAAATCACCATACATTTGATGGCTTAAAACAAAAATTTATCTTCTCATGGTTTTGGATGCCAATAGTCCAAAGTCAAGGTGTCAGCAGGTAGCATTCCCTACAGAAATTCTAGGGAGAATTCATTCTCTGCATACCTCAATTTGTGGCCACACCCCTCCAATATCTCCCTCCATGGTCTTACTGCCTCCTTTTATTCTGTGTGTTTTGAATCTCCCTCTTCCTTTCTCTTATAAGGGCACTGGTGATGGCATTGGTCCCACTCAGATAATCCAGGATAAATTCCTCATCTCACGATCTTTAACTTCAATTGCAGCTACAAAGACCTTTTTCAAAATAAGATTACATTCACAGGTCCTGGAGATTAGAGTGTAGACATATCTTTCGAGGGTCATTTTTCAGCCTACCACAGAAGCTAAAGTTTATCATAGAAAGGAGTTTGCTTCTTATTCCTGAGACGATGGGTCTTGAGCAGCACCTGTAAAGATGGCTGATATTTAACCAGCAGAAAGAAGAAGTTGGACAGTCAATGTGAAGGGGCCAGCAGGTGCAAAGGCCATCATGTGTTTTCAGCAAATGAGGCATGACGCCATATGCGGGGTCCATGGGGAGTGATTATCACTGCTCATCAATCCCTGGTGGAGGGCATGTAGTAACGAGCAGGGTCAATCAGATTGGGCAGTAAGAGTGCAGCCAGAGGATGCAAGCTCTAGAATCGTAAGTAGAGGAGCCCAAACTTGATGTAACAAATGGGAAACCAGGAATCATTGTGGGTTTTTAAATAGGAAAGTACCATGATGGTTAATATCTTCCCAGCATTTGCTCTTTTATTTATCCAATCTCATTAGCAAGATCTAAACCACAATATTTATTATTTTCCTAAGTTATCTCTTTTTTTTGGAGGCAGTAATAAGAATTCAGTATAATTCCCACAATGATAGGTTCTGCTACTGGACTTATCCATTTCCATAAGAAGAGGGGGCGGGGGGGGGGGGGCATACATAAATCTCCATTCCTTTGCTTGAAGAAAAGGCTATCTTCGTGAACAATTATTTCTACATCTGGCTTATAGTAAAATCGTATCATGCAAATGAACTGGATTGACTCAAAGATGAAATTCTGATTATAACAGTATGGGGCTTTGCAATACTGCATTAGAGAGACAGGAAATTCTAGTCAGCAACCCAACCAGGGAAAACTATTTTGGTCCACAAATTATGCAGTTTTGTGTTTATCCAATTAGGTTAATCCTAAATGAATCCTTCTGTGAAAACTCTAGGTAAGCACTGCAACATACAACAGGAAAGCAATGTTGAAAGGATGCCTATGAGGAGGGCCGCCGATAGCTCTGCCCCTCCATGGAGCGACTCCAGTTGTTCATTCACTTGACTCCACAGACATCTCCAACAGTGTGAGCTCAGGTTTAATAAAACTCCGTCTGGCTCTGGGGCCGTGCAAATCCAGGTGAGCCCTCACAACTCCTTAAAATTTGATTGTTTGGGGCTGCGGCAACACCAACATTTGATGGAGGTTTTATTAAATCTGTGAGAGCCTAAAGAAGACATATTTTAAAAGCTAATATGGAGTATTGGGAGGGCTGCCCTTGTGGGTGCATAGTGAAAGCTCCATTATAGTATAGCGTTTTGATGGGCAACTGTCCCTTTTCTTGACTCTACATTGAGTAAAATAGGTCACTATTGGAATCTAGGAACCCATCTGCATTTGCTATAATCCCATATCTACATTAATAATAAATAATTAACTTAGCTGAGTTAAAAATAATATATGAGAGCTTTTACATTGCAGGAAAAGACGGACCTCCCTGCAGTTGGCTTAGAGCAGTGGTTCTCAACCTTGTCTGCACGTTAGAATCACCTGGGAATCTTTTTAAAATCCTGATGTCTGGGCCTCATCCTCCGGAAATTCTGTTTCTTTGTTATGGGGTGGGGCCACAACATTAGTAACAAAGAAACAGAATTTCTGGAGGATGAGGCCCAGACATCAGGATTTGAAAAAGATCCCCAGGTGATTCTAATGGGCAGCCAAGGTTGAGAACCGCTGGCTTAGTGGCTGGTAGCTTCTTCTAGGCCTTGATGACAATCACCTTGAAGCTCAGAGTTGATTTCTAATTGATTGAGAGACTCCCTAATATAGACTCAGTCATTTCTTTCTTATCTAGAGATATAGTCCACACCGATTTAACTATGATTTAACTATTCCGTTACCATGAAAAGCACGTGGTGCCTCATCTAGGACAAACAAGGAAGAGGTGCTAAAGGAACAGCTGGAAGACATTATCTCCCCCAAGCAAACAACGCTGGTGGTCAGTTAACACTGCAGCATTTGGAGATAACAATAAGGAAAAAACCCTTTGTGACATTCCCCCACCCCACCACCAAAATGTGGGCCATGTTAAAATTCCAGAAAACGAAGATTTTAATTTGATGCCTTTGGATACTAAAAAAGAACAACAACAACAACAAAAATCCAATTCAAAATGGTATTCATTGTAGTAATCTAACCCGCTAAGCCATCTGGAAGACACAACAATGTGGAAATCACTGATGGTAAACACGGTATCTTATTTTTCTTTCTGCCACTACCATTTAAGCAGGGAAGATTTTTACAGCTTTTTAGAGATGGGATATTTCCCTTGGGATAGCATAAAGAAAGAAAGGAAATAAATGCATAGTGGTCTCGCAGGGAGAGAGATCCGTTATTTTTGGATGACTCATCAAAGCTCTAACCTCCACCAAACTCGGGAAATACCAATGGTCAATCCGAAGGTGCTGTGCGGGAGGGTGACTGAGTTGCCAAACTAAGGAAGTATTTCTGGGTAACTCTGAAAAGAAGGTTGTGCAATTGTGAACCTTTAACTAAAGTTTGTGGGTATCATAAAATAACCACGAAAGTGCCAGAAACTCCGTGTCTCAGGCCCACTGTCAGCTCAATGTTTTGCTACCACTAGATTTGTCCAATTTCTTATAGCACAGAATAAAGGAACAATAACAGAACTGAATCTCTAGATTGTTTAAAGTGAGGTATTTGTAGGTGTATAAATGTCATGTTTTTAAAGAACAATTCCAGTGACAGCTTAAACTAAAATTGTGTTGCTCTCCTGCATGGCGACATGAAAGAAAATGTCCCTTTAGTCATTCAGACTAAAGTTTCTAAGGTTCAAGTTGCCTGTCCTAATTTTCCTAAGACGGTTCCCTCTCAGGAATTGCTTATTCAGTTAACCAGTTCCTTCGTATTCCAGAAGTTAAATCACTCAGAAATAAAATGATGAAGCTGGTGATGAGGGAGTAGAACACTATATGGCCTTGGTCAGATATGGACACTGAATTTTTCAGACTCAAGAAGACTGCCAAAAATCTTTAATGTCTCCCTCCCTCCACTCCCTTATTACTTGCTCTGTCTCTTCTCTGTGTATTGGTGTGATTGTGTGTGTGTGTGTGTGTGTGTGTGTGTGTGTATGTGCCTGCACACCTGTGTGAGTATGGTGAGAGAGCTGAGCGACTCTCTGTTTTCCCATCAGGGATGAAAAAATAAGACAGATTAGGTGAACCCCAGTGAGCCAGTTCTTCGTTTAAAAGAAAAAAGTGAGCCCTAGCTAGTTTGGCTCAATGGATAGAGCATTGGCCTGTAGGTCCCGGGTTCAATTCTGATCAGGGCACATACCTCGGTTGCAGGCTCCACCCTGGTCAGGGCGTGGGCAGGAGGCAACCAATCGATGCCTTTCTCTCACATCTATATGTCTCTCTGTCTTTCCCTCTCTCTTCCACTCTCTAAAAATCAATTGAGAAATATCCTTGGGTGAGGATTAAAAAAATAAGAAGAAAAAGTGACTAGGTATGGCTTAACTAAGAGGCCATAATCTCCTCATTCATGTCCTGCATTTTATTCAAAATTCAGAAAGGCAGATCATTTCACCTGTGAAACAAACAGGCACTGCGCCCCACCCAGGACAGCCTCTGACCTTGAAGAATGTGAACTCTGCTGGGGAGCGCGCGGAAGTGATTACAGTGTTGCCCCTTTGCTCGCTGCAGCATTTTTAGGCCATATACAGCAACAACCACAAAAAGCTTTCTTGCTCTTACAAATGACCTCGTTATAAACTTATAAATGAGTAGAAACAGTTATCTACAGCCTTTCACATATTTATTCATCAAATATTAATTTTCTATCACTCTGTGCACTAAACAAGACTGAAGCAAAAATGTATAAAACGTAGTGCCAGCCCACAAGTTGAACATCAATAAACAACAAAGAAGCCAATGAATTGCCTCCTCCACTTGGTTAATAATCTTATCATTTATTCCTAGTAAACTTTTGGCAGAGAATTTGATGCTGTCTGGTCCATGGAAAATAAGCTTTCCTTGACCTATGTGGTTATGACCTCTGTTACAAAGACAAATTTGCTTAGACAACACCCAGAAGCACAGCGATGAACTCAAGGAAGAGCTATAAATAGCATCATCGGCCATTACAGTATTTTGATCAAGACTATTGATTCATTCAACCTGACTATACTTGGTACAATATCTGCCTCTTTCACCATATTCTCCCACAGCCTTATGTTGATCATTTTCTGTGATTCCAATTTAAAATTGGAATACAGCCCTAGCCAGCTTGGCTCAGTGGTTGGAGCATCAGCCTGCGGACTGAAGGGTCCCAGGTTTGATTCCGGCCAAGGGCACAGGCCTGGGTTGCAGGCTCGATCCCCAGTATGGGTGTGCAGGAGGCAGCCAATCAATGATTCTCTCTCATCATTGATGTTTCTATCTTTCTCTCCTTCTCCTTTCCTCTCTGAAATCAATAAATAAATATATTTTAAAAATAAAATAATAAAATAAAATTGGAATACAGATATTACTAGAGCATTTTTAAAAAGTTCTTTGAAGGCACAGAACGAGTTTATTTTCTCTATATCTTCCCACACCTAATGAAGTGCCTCATACAGAGTAGTGTCAGTAGTTTAGCAAGTAGTTAAATTTAACAACTGGTTAAATTGACTTGGATGTAGTCAGGATTTTTCAAAATACCTAAACAATGACTAAAAATGAATTGTAAATCTTAGGAAGAAAGCTCTGGTGTAATAAGAGGCACGCTCATTTCTAATTTAAGAAAAAAAAAATGTGGGTAAAACGTTAACATAATTTTTCAAAATCAATCCATGTATAAATAAGACTAATCTTTATCTAACGCAATCCTTTATAAATGTAATTATTGATTCATTTGGGCAACACATTTTTATTGAACATCTACTATGTCCTGATCTTTTACTAAGGTATAGAGTTTTCATATGGGCATTGAGAGGGATGGGTAGGTTGGCTGACATACCTGCCTCTGGGTGAACTGTGTGCTTTCTGCACCAGAGGGAAACCTCGGGTATAAGACAGGAATGTATACAGACTGCCAGGTCATGTCCTCACCAGCCCCATCCCCTTAATTCTCACCCGGTTCCCTTTCTCTAGCTTTAGGTATATCCCAGAGGTTACTACATTTCATGTGGGAAATATCAACATCTGTAAAGACAGCTAAAGAATCCGTTCATGAAATGTTCATATTCTCCCAATAATGTTGCTACCCAACATGTTTGGCATATCAGCTCTGCTTTCTTTCAGTTTAGACAGCCATGACATGGGAAACTCTCAGAAAGATTACTAGTGACATGATGGTTACCCCAAATTCTGAGCACCTTTGGACTTCTTGAAAGAGAAAATGCATTCCATTTATTTTGTCTGCTTTTTGTACACCTTCCACTCTGCCTTCTTACTCCAAACTATCACCATAAAACCTTTCCCCTGGCTCCATTAGTGTGTGGCTCCTCCATAGTCCTGGGCTCATGGGCCTCTACTTCCTCTTTCTTCATCTCTAACTCCAGCCTGGGTATAAACTGATAACGTGATAACAGGCCACAGTAAATTTATTAATTTCCACTAATTCCTAGTTGCCAATATAAACCTTCTATTCTCTCCTCAGCAGCTCCTAAAACAGGTTTGATAAGCTCATAATATAGGCAGCTTTCATGATCACAATCAGATCTTCCCTGGGCTAATAATTGTCTCCCATAGGTAATTTTTTTAGGCCACTGATCATTTGTC
Source organism: Myotis nattereri (assembly GCF_964212035.1). NCBI lineage: Eukaryota > Metazoa > Chordata > Mammalia > Chiroptera > Vespertilionidae > Myotis > Myotis nattereri. Next base: position 22,347,374 of record NC_138077.1, read on the forward strand.
TTACTAATCTCTCTATTTGTTCCTGCAGCTAATAGAAGATCCCCAAATACCCTCTGTAATTTCCTAACAAGCAGAATTTCAATTCCCCATAAAGAAATTCTGCTTAAAGTGTAATTAAAGATCATCTAAAAAAAAAAAAAAACAGAGCCAATTTTGAATAGCCTACAAGCAATATTTTTCCTCTGCCAGGAACAAGGGTGTTTAGGGGGAATTAAAAATCACTTTGCAAAATTATAAATGGGTTTAATGCAAGCATTTTGATCAAGTACTTGTTATCAAGTAATATATCTAAAATTAAGGTAATGGATTTTAAAAGGAATAGATTGAATAAAAATCATCTGCTATTCAACAGGCTCATCAACCAAGCAATTACTAATTCTGTTTATAACTACAGCCCTTTACTCTTTTTAAAAGGGCAATGAAAGCAAAACTTGGTTTGTGAGCTCCTATTAAATTAGCATTGATTTTGTTTTACTGCCAAGCTAAAGAAATATCAACACTAGGAGTTCTTTAACCCACTTAAAGTATGCACACTTACACAGAATTTAGTCCATAGGTTGTTTATCTTGCTATTTACAATGAGCTTAAAAAAATCAATCCCAGTATAGAAGTATTATGTATGTCTATAGAAGAAAACATGGCTATTTGAGAAATTGTTAGAAAGCAGTACTACATTATTAGCTGGAACACAAGATGGTTTATACTGTTCAGATGTAAACTCAATGAAGTGCAATCCAATGTTAAACGTTAACAATTGCCTGCATTTGATCCATTACAGAAAGGAAGGGCTTACTTAAGTGACCTGTGTCAAAGTTATTTTCTCAACAGTTATGTTTGTAAATGTTTAGGGTTGTTTGGAGGCAAAATATTTTGGGTTGTTTTGGAGACAAATAAAAAGTACATGTATTAGATTCAAGAGTAAATAAAGTACAGCTTTCCTTGTTAAAAGAAAAAAGGTCAGCTCAAGTGAGAAATAAAAGCAATCAAGATTTAAACATAAAAATTCAAAAGCTATGACGAAATATGGCAGTGTTGACAGAGGTGTCAAAACCACTCAAAGAAGTCAGCAGTTGGTACAGCTGCTGTGAAAAACAGTATGGAGGTTCCTCAAAAAATTAAAAATAGAACTACCATATGACCCAGCAATTCCACTTCTGGATATATATCCAAAGGAAATAAAGTCACTGCCTTCCAGGAATATCTGCACTCCGCTGTTTATTGCAGTATTATTCACAATAGCCAAAACATGGAAACAATCTAAGTGTCCACGGACGGATGAATGAATGAAGAATATGTTGCGTATGTGTGCGTGTGTGTAAAATGGAATATTATTCAACCATAAAAAGAAGAAAATTCCCCCATTTGTGACAACATGGGTGGACCTAGAGGGCATTATATTAAGAAAAAAGTCAGAGTATGATCTCACTTATAGATGAAATCTAAAAGTGTCAAAGTCAGAAACAGATTGATGGTTACCAGGGGCTGGGTGGGTGAGGAAAATGGGGAGATAGTGGTCAAAGGGTACAAACTTTCAGCTATAAGGTGAATAAGTTCTGAGGATCTAAGGCACAGTATGGTGACTATAGTTACCAATACTATATTATATACTTGAATGTTGCTATCAGAATAATTCTTAAGTGTTCTCACCATAACAATAACAAAAAATGGTAATTATAAGAGATCAACCGAAGGACTTGTATGCATGCATATAAGCATAGCCAATGGACATAAGACACTGGGGGGTAGGGGAGGCCAGGGGATTGTCAAGGGCGGGGGGAAAAAAGGACACATATTAATACCCTTTGTAATACTTTAAGTAATAAAATAATAAATAATAAATAATAAAATAAAGGATGTATTAACTATCTTTCATGTGGCAAACATTTCATAATATATCAAATCATCACCTTGTATACCTTGAACTTACACAATGTTATATGTCAATTACATTTTAATGAAGCTAGGGGTGGGGGGGGGGAGGAAGTCAGCACATGGAGCTAAGTCTGAAAAGATGTCTTGCACCAGGTTTGCTGCAAATATGATAGCAGTGTATTGAGCTCTTCTACTTTGCAAGAACCTAATCTTTTTCAGATTATGTGAATCTAAAATTGATTGAAAAGACAACTATTAGACTTGTGTCAAAAGGCCTTTCCAGAATAGAGATGTACTAGTCATTTTGAAATTTAATCATAGCCCTTTAGATCTTTCTAGGACCCTAGAAACAATTTTTTTTAAAGTATAGTATAACTTTAAATGAGTTCTCCATATTCTATTTTTCTCTTACCTACTGTTAGGATATGTTGAGCAGCTCAGGAGTTTCTTTTATAAGTAAAACAAGAGAATTAGAGATGGGAAACAAGTTCTATGATCCAGTAACTCAGAGCACTCTCAGCCATTAAAGCACTTGCTCCCAGAGTCTTGTCTGAGAGTCCCAAGAATATTGGGCCATGGAACCACTAACCTGCCTATCAAGTTCCTGCTCAAATAATACAACTTCTTCTAGTGATATAACAGAGCAGGTAGGGAGCTAGCACTGATTGCACCTTTACCATGTGGCTGGCATTGTGCTAAGCGTGTTTCCCACTTCAATGTGTTCAATCTTCACACCAGCCCTATGCATATTTCCATTTTACAGAAGAGTAGAGTTACACAGACAGAACCAACCTTAGGGCTACTTCAGTCAGACCAAAAAGCTGTCTATAAGACAGCAAGATCAATACACATACAGAAATACTTGAAAATCTTTCCTTACCAGCTGCAAAAATTCAATGTTGCAATAAATGATCTCAATTTTTTTAAATTACATACAGCTCTCAGGAAAAAAAAACAACCTCTGTGCATGCACCCATGATACATACAAGTTCATTTATTATAAATTATAAAATGTACGTTACATATTGCTGTCAATAGCCAATATCTCAAGACACAATATCAGCTTAGGGCAAAGTTCATGGTTTTAAAATACTAGATGTAAATTCATATGACAAAGAATATTTTGGGCTGCACTTCTTGCTAGAGTATAATTAGTTCACCATTGATTTTTTAAAATACATTTTTATTGATTTCAGGGAGGAAGGGAGAGTAAGAGAGAGAAAGAAAAACATTAATGATGAGAGAGAATCATTGGCCAGCTGCCTCCTGCATGCCCTCCCACTGGGGATTGAGCCCGCAACCCGGGTATGTGCCCTAACCTGGAATTGAACCATGATCTCCTGGTTCATAGGTCAACACTCAACCACTGAGCCATGGCCAGGCAGCTCACCATTGATTTTACTGTGTGAAGTGGCTAAAGAAGAGTCCATCTGGCAGGGTGAGTTGCTTGTTCTGCATAGTTGGTTCTAGATTAAAACTAATTCCTTTACAGGACTCCTTATTAACTACTTATCTATTTTGTGAGTAGTTTTTTTAAAAAAAACCATAAATACACTTGACTGAAAAACAGTGCAAATAAAGACCAACATGGGAGTCAGGGTCCCCAACATGCCCTGGTGTCCAGCCATTCCACATGGCAGCACCCTCTTCCTATCCTGCCCCCAGGAGCCATCTGATCACCAACTATGTGGGCCCCAGTGAGAGCAACAGAGCCAATCTGTATCTTAGATAATTTGTGGTTTGATTTCTTTTTAAATATAAATTAACCTTTCTACATTCCAGTGACTTATCTGACTCCCAGTGCTGCCTCTTACTTTGAATACTGCCATGCTAGCAAAGAAGGTTGGAAAGTCAGCATAGATGTACAACTACTGCTTTCAAGATCTTGATGGATTTTTAACTAATTCCCAAGAGATAGTTGCCTAAAATTCTCAAGACAGAATGTGGATGTAGAAACAAAATTAGCAAATGGTTAGAAGGCCCAGTCCTGCATTTACTGACCACCAGTCACTTCACCCTGATGGGGCATAATACCTACATCTCCTCCCATTGTGGGGATTAGTTGAACAACACAAAATATGTAGCTTAGGAGTGAGCACAGCAAATATCAGCTGAATTATTATAGAATATTTAATGCTAAAAAATATTTTAGTGGGCAGTCTCCCATAGAAAATCATCTTTCCCCGGAATAAGGGAAGCTACATACAGTTACCATATTCATATCTCAGGAGCTCTTTCCACAGGCAAACCTGATTACATCAATAATTCACACCAATAAAAGTCCTAAATCTGTATCCCAGCCCTTGATCTGAGTTCATAAGAAACAATAATGATTTTATATTTTCAAAAAAATAAACAATAACCAAAAACACACCCCTTTTTGGAGTGGAAAAGGGTTAAGAATATATCAGTGGTCCCCAGACCAGCAACACCAGGGAGCTTATTAAAACTGCAATTCCCAGCCCAACCCTAGACCTTCTGAATCAGAAACTCAAAGATGGGTCTTGTCTATCGGCGAGCTCTCCAGGTGGTTGTGACACATGCTAAAGTGTGAGAACTGCTAGTATGGTTTTTACCTGTCTTCTGAAACAAAGACAGGAGTAAGATTTACAGCCCCAACTAATAGGTGCATTAACTCCATCTGGATAACTTCCCTAAAGTGAAGTCAGCTCTCCTCCTTTGTGAGCATGGCAATATTAGAAGAATGACAGGGGGAACCATACTTGTTGAATTTGGTTTAGTATGAAAACTGCACAAAGGGAAACACTAACACTTGGCTATAATTCAGGACTGTTATAATTTGTTGCTCTTCATGAGACATTTTTAAACAGAACTGTAATTTCCAATACAACTTGGTACAGTAAGTAAATAAGGTTTAATATCTGTTTGTTCTATGTTCCATTTTCTTGGTAATACATATTTTACTGTCTCATAAATGATTTTGAATAAGGAAACATAAACCTCCTCTACTTAATTTTCTCAACATTGCATTTGATACTATTAGCTAAAAAAATGTTGATCCTTATTATCTCGTTTACCTTTTTGTTATTTTAACTCACTGCATGTCACTGTTTTTGGTTTGTTCATTTTTTTAATTTGGCTAATTTAGTTAGTTCAGACAGTGATTCATTTGTCTTTTTTTTTTTTTTTTTTGCATTCTGTCCAATCTATAACAATGTCTACAGCTCCATAGACAAACTCTAAACTTAAAAAAAAGCCATTTGAAAAAATAGTGAAAGCTGAAAAAATCATAATTGTCCACTAATTTGGAAGGGAAGACCTGTGCAATTATCAATAATAAAAACAGACTTCTAGATAGATAATATTTTATTAACTCCTTATATTCAAGTATATACATTTAAAGATACCACCCAAACCCCAAAACACAGAACTGGATCTCCTATATGAATAACTTTAAAGTAATGCACATGACCCCCACCCTGTGAATCAACTATTTATTAATGAGCTGTTCTCTCATTTATGTAGGATTTGGGGCCTGCTAGCAGAGACGTTTGCCCACTCACATGACATTACTTATAAGACAGAATGTGGTTAATTTCAAGGCTTAGATGGCCTTTCAGTATTAGGACTGACAGATGAAATGTTGTAATACATTTGCAAAATTTGATGAAAGAAGAAAAGAACATTCTCAGATAATAACGTATGGCCCAAGTCCAGACAGCCAGCTGTGAACTTGATTCTTTAAAAATGATTTACATGGTCCAATTGCACTCTCTCCACAATTTTCTCTTTACACATCAGTCTGGATCTAGATTATATATATATATAAGATTTATTTGGTGTTTTTTGTTCATTTTGATTTATTATTAGATTATTTGGACTCAACTTTCTCTGAAATGCCTTCTATGAAAAATGATGTAACATTTATTGAATTTATTATACTTAATGATAAACCTTTCAGTAAATTCACCAATGTAAAAAATGATCAAAATAACCTACATTTAATTTAATACAACACATGATTTTACGTTAAGAGATTTTACATGCACAAAAATCCCTAAGATTTTGGCCTTTAATCTGGGGCAACTTGCTTTCAGCAGGAGACGAGTTTGAATCAATTCTTTTCCCTTTTAGATCATATTAGGGTCAAAATTCTTATGTGAACCTCATGGTTATTTGTGGGATGTGACAAAGAAAGACAAAATCTAACCATTATTTCCAGCCAAAAGGTTTAGAAACTGTTTCTTATTTGATCTTACCTCTTTCATGTAACATTTAAGTGTTTTATTTCTCCTATCAAAAAAAAGAAGCATTTGTAAAATCTAATTCTAAACCAGTTGTTGTGGGCAGATATGTATTCCTGAATGGAATGGAATGCCTTCAGCAATTTCAATGCTTTCCAAGTCCCCAGGCACATTGTCAGACACGCAGTCCTCTGTTGGGGATGGGTTAAAAGGGTTAACATATCTTTTCAAGTTAATCAAGACTCAATTTGAGCTAACTCAATTCTTTCCCCCTGATTTAATGCTTCCATTTTTTACTAGTGACCTGAAAACATTTGATTTCATAGATGCCAATGTAGACAAAAAGCCCAGAACACCACAACTGGTTTTCATTGCAATGGCAACTTGTTCATCTTGTTTAAGCTGGTTGGTAAAGTTCACATTTCCATGTCTAACACTCCAAATTTTATACTCCTGCAATCTTACTAATGTAGCTATGAAATGCTTAAGTTCATTTCCTTGACTTATGACTAAATTTAAAATTTTTATTATTTCTCCTATAATTTATTTTAAAACAATAAAGGCCCACATTTTTATAAATCTTTTAAGGGTTTGGAAATATGCCACCATGAAATTACCTAGTTATATAGTTTACAGTCCAACCCACAAAAGCAAAAACAATTTATAGCTTTGAAAATAAATGAATCTGAAGATGCTTAATTCAGTCGAAGAGGCATCCTAATTTAAGTTTTTTAAAACTCTTACCAAATAAACAATGTCATTTTTATCTGAATGAAAATGTAATTTTGTCCAGAAAAAGATAAATTGTATTTTAAAAGGAAATGAACCATCTCTTATTTTTGTAACAGGAAACAACATTACTTAAATTCAACCCTACCCTTAACATAACACCTTCCCTTGGACCTTCACCAGGGAAAGTTAGACCAACTGAGAAATAAATGCTCATTGGAGAGCAAGGAAGTATGAGTGAAAGGAAGGCAGAGGAGGGAGGAGCTAAAAAACATTCACTAAAATTCATACAAACAAAACACTAAGTTCATACACATGAACCGATAATCCAAAACAGTTGAGCTTAAATGGAAGCTATTTCACATCAAACCATCACATCTCAGTGTTGAGTTTTGGTTCAGGCTCTTTTTTTCTTTCTGTTCCCCTTTAAAAGCTGAGACTATTACTTTTTTATTACAATGAAAAGTTAGGGTAATGTTAAATTGTCAGTTTATTTTAACTTAGAAAATATAATTATTTATCACTTGTTTACCCTATTGGCTTTGTTTATGTGTACAGACCCTTTCATTTTCATGGATCTTATGCATTAGAGAAAAGTCTATTTCTCATGATTCCAATATCATTGTTGTAATGTAACAGAGCTTCACTAAACCATGACAAAGTTTCAAATGCCACTCAGTCTGCTGGTCGCTGGCCCACTCTAATCGCCAACCGTTAAACCTGCATTTGGTCACTAATACACTGAAACATTGGTAATGACACGGAGGTATGACAAGATAAGACCAGCCTCATAATGAATGACCCCACAAAAGCAAAGTGGCAAAAGTAATCATAGAATCACATGGACCGCTGGCCTTGAATTGTCATGGACATCCCATTTCATGTCCAACTAAAACAGCTCTCAGATAACCTTATGTTGAGCAGAAGCGGAGCTTGTATCGCAGATGTACGTCAACTGACACATGCTTCTGTTTCAAGTACTAGTTGTTCTATAGGAAAGCACCTTCAGTTTCTTTATTACCAAGTCAAATGGTTTTCCTGACCATTCAACAAGATTGTATCCTGACTATACAACAAGCCCTGTGAAAATAGGAATAAATGATTTTTCAAGGTTTTCATAATCTTGTACTGAGTTGTATTAAATGCCACTCAGCATCGCCAGCTTCCCATGCATTCCCACGAAACTTCACAAGAATATTTACTTATACGTGACATATAGCTAGCATACTTACAAAAAGTGGAGTGTATTTAAATACATCAAATGATTAATCAGATATAATTATAATAAGAACAATGTAATCAATAAACTAATAAAGGTACTAATAAAAGTTGTATAGAAATATTTGTGATAACCCAATGTTGTTTTAAAAAAATATTTCAATGTGAGCAGAATTATAAAATTAGCTTATAATTCTATTAGATTTAACATGGAAAATTGAAAATTTATTTTTTAATAGATCAAGGGAAGGATTGCTTCATCAAGACAGCCCCATTGCTCCATCATAACATTGAGCCATACAATCAGCCCATGACACGTCACTTTTCTCCAGACGGATATTTTTCTCCACAGCCTGTTACTAGACACTGTCAAGGTGATGATAAACACCAGAATCTAGGCACATATATCAATACAATCTGGGGGGGGGGGGGGAGATGAAATAACCATAAATTCTAAATAGTCTTACTGCTGTGATAGTCTCTACAATAAATGCAACACGTCAAGGTATTTCTAAACATTAACCATTTGTTTGACTTCTAGGTCTAAAATAGCATCATCCTAATCTTATCAATTTGTGGTTGAGAAAAAAAAACAAGACATAAAGTCGGGGACGTGTTTGCTCTTGTAGCACATGCAATTCCAATTACTGATTCATTAGTGAAACGCACTAAATATTGGTTTTCTGATAAGCTGAAATGAATAGGTAGTGACAAATGAGATATAGTGTGGTCAGGGTAAGAAATTTATAAAGGAAATAAAAATATTGCTGGGGCCTGGGAAAGCAGGAAGGGAGGTTCCTAAGATCCTAGAGAATCTTGGTATAGGAAAACTGGATTGTGGAGAGCATGTTTATCGCACATTAAAGAATTTACACAGACTTCTACTCTAAGCTTTTCCTAGAAAGAAAGGATCATTCTTATTTCCCATTTGGCCCCAGTTACCATTAAAATTTAGCCAAATGCAGAACCCACAGTTGCATTTTGACAAGCCCTTATAATACGTTTTTTTAAATTAACTTTATATTGGTTTTATTTTAATTTTATATTATATCTATTTATCTGACCTGATTTTTTGTACTTTGATAAATTGCTTCAAATTCTTTTTGGGGAAAAGTGAGAATAAGTGCCCTATTTTATTGAATCTAAGCCCCCTCTTTATTATAAGATGCACCATTAGTGTATGCTACTAAGAGTGGGGGCAACAATACAAGGAACCCACTATCAATTGAACTTTGCTACGTCATTGATCATAAGATGCATTTTGTTCCAGAGATGATAAATGTGAAACAAAAAGTCTATTTTTGAATTAGTGACATATAGTAACATCATTCATATTGGTATATCTATAATATTTTTTTCTTTTTTTTTCTTTTTTTTATTAGTTAAGGTATTACAAATGTGTCCTCATCCCCCCCCCATTAACCCCCAACCTCCCCCCCCCCCCCACAAACTCATGCTCCCATCCCCCTGTTGTCCATGTCCATTGGTTTGGCTTATATACATGTATACAAGTCCTTCGGTTGATCTCTTCCCCTTACCCCCGCCCTCCCCTACTTCCCTTCTGGGGATTGATAGCCTGGATATTTATTAACAATTCAATTTTGTGCTAGGCTTTGGAGAGCAAGGCCAAGAACTTGAGTTGTGGTGATCACCAAGACCTTAGCCATCATCTTGTCCCATCCTCTTGTTTTACAGATGAAAAAAAAAATGCCAAGGAAAAGACATAGTCTGAATCCTCAAGAAATGTATTATCTCATTGTAACTTCAATGATCCCATGACAATGTAATGTGCACTGACTACCCATAATTACTCAAAGAGTGCCATATATGTATCACAAATGTGTATATTCAGACTAAAACTAAACTTCAACTTGTAAAGCTTTCCTTTTTCTGTGGAAAAAAAAAAGACATGACAATGGCAATTCTTTCATCCTTTATTCCCCTGTATAATATAAGCTACTTTCATTTCTGGCACCTCAATTACTATTGAAGAGTTTCTACCATGGTTAAACTCTGCTCTTTTAGTGAAACAATTAAGCAGAAAGTGGGAAAAGCCATCACATTAGAAGAATCCCTTTTGGAGAATGAATTTCACTCCTTGGGTGTTTCATATCTAGAATAAATTCAATTTTACATGGATTTTGTGTACAAGTGAAGAGTAAAATTTCTGTTGAGCTTATAGTGTTGAATATGGATATAGAAAATGAGTCATTTGAATCAGAAATTCTGATTTTTATTAAATAGTAAATATGAACAGATTTCCAGTTTTCATCACTTAAGGATTAAAAGACATTATCTTTATCTCTCTAACATTTCTGATTAAGTGGTAAATCTTGTAAATGCATTTTCAACCTCAAGCTACACTTTAGTTACAGTAGAGACAATCCAGAATTATATCTATCTATCTATCTATCTATCTATCTATCTATCTATATATGTATGTATATATATATACATATATATATATATACATACATATATATATACATATATATATATATATATATATATATATATCCATAGCGAAATAAAACCTGATTGTAAGATAATTGGCAATATGAATAGTTGGAAGTTAACAGTGACTTTGCCTGAACACACAACATTTAAACATTAATGATGGTAGAAAGCTAATTAGTAAAATTTAATTGGATGTATGCAAAATGTTATAATGAGAAGAGTTAAAGCATATTTAATTTTTAATCCAAACCCAAACTCTGAAGTGGAAAACCAACTAAAGCCAATCATTGTGAAAGGTAGACTGACACATTTTAAGACTGCCCTATTAACACACAGAATGAATTAATGTCTAAAATTAAACACAGTAACATTCTCTGGTGCCTTTAAAAACACACACATATAAAATTTAATTATCTAAATGGCCTAAAGACACAGAAATTTGAAATGAAGGGCAGACAAATGTATTTGGAAAATAAGTCCATGGAATATAGTTTGAAAAATGAATTGAATTTTATTATATGAAGATAAGCATCGACAGCCAGCCATTCAGCAGGCCAGAGAAACCTAGAAAGCAGCAAAGGTAAAAGGAGACATGTCAAAGATAGTGCTCAATTTCAGCGAATCTGATAGCAGGGCAATACGATATGGAAGTCACAAAGGTCAGTCCTATCTCAGGGCATATACGTTACAGAGAAGTCGATAGAACCTCTCTGTACACATGATACTGAAACCACACCCAAGGCTTAGAGCAAGGGAAAGATTCTGGTTAGGGTGGATCACAATCTGGCTGCACAATAAGATCACCTAGGGAACTTTAAAATACTGATGCCAAGCCCTGATTGGTTTTGCTCAGTAGTTAGAAGGCCTGGGACCAGAAGGATTGTGGTTGGATTCCTGGAAAGGGCACTTACCTCAGTTGCAGGTTCCCTAGCCCCGTGGTTGGCAAACCGAGGCTCGCGAGCCACATGCAGCTCTTTGACCCCTTCAGTGTGGCCACGAAGTTTCAATCACACTGTACATGCGCACCCGCACGTGGTATTTTGTGGAAGAGCCACACTCAAGGGGCCGCAGTTTGCCGACCACTGCCCTAGCCCAAGTAGGGGTGTGTGTGGGAGGCAGCCAATTGATGTGTCTCTCTTACATGGACGTTTCTCCAATCTTTCTCCCCTTCCTCCCTCCCTTCCACTCTCTCTGGAAATCAATGGAAAAAGTATCCTAGGATGAGGATTAAAAATAAGTAAATAATTAAAATTTTTAAAATAAAATAAAATACTGATGTCTAGGTCCCCATTCCAGAAATTCCAATTGAATTGATCTGGGTCGGGTGGGGCCTGGGCATGAAGAATTTTTCCCATTGCCCTAAGGGATTCTAATGAGCATCTAGCATTGAGGGCCCTGGTCTGGAAAGACCTTAGAGCAACAAGCGCCCATAGTAGAATATGTTCTCTCTGTCCCATTAGGGTCTGATAAGGTGTGGACTTCTTCAAACAGAAAGAGAGTTTGTTTTTTTCCTGCCCTTAATTGGTTCTGGCTTTTGCTGACTGGGAGATGTGTATCATTTCTTTGGAAATGAGTGTAACTTTCTGTTCTTGCCTAATGTTCTTCACAGTAGAAATATTATGTTGTCACACAACATGAGTAAGAGACAAATGTCAAAATTGTAAGTTGGAGAGTGTTATGTTAAGCACCACAATCGAGTTGGCAATGTTTTCCAATGTCTTCTCTGCAGGATGGGCAATCATGCTCAGTATGGAACATTGAGAGAGCCTGGCTTTGTGGCTTCTCAGCAGGGTACTTAAAATATGACACAATCAAATAGGATTGTATTTGTCAGGATTCTTAGTAGAACAAAAACAATTTTAATTTAGGCAGAATAGGAATTCTTAAAAGGCTACTCTCTAAGTCAAGAACCAAGCTAGAGGCTACAAACCAAACTGTGCCCCCAAACCCATTTCCACACTGTCCTGTGAGGACCCCGCTGCTCTCAGGGCTCTGGCCGTGCACCAAAAGCTGGCCATACACCAGCCACTTAAACCACTGGCATCTCCAATGCAGGCTGCAGGACCCTGTAGCTAGACTCCCTTCCCCCAGGCTCCCCCAATACACACACATACCAGAATGGAGTCCTAGCAGTCCCTGCCTCTATGTCACCCTACCTACTGGACCTAAAGCAGGGAAGCCAGGTCACCTGCCTGCCCCTGGCTCTCAGGGAGGCTGGCACAGCACTCATCCGGCCTTTCCCACACCCATAGTGGAATATGTTCTCTCTTTCCCACGAGGATTGATAAGGTGTGGGATTCTTCAAACAGAAAGGGAGTTTGCTCACTGAGAGAGAAGTCAAAAAAGAATTATAAATGGCCCCTCTACTTGAGTCTCTCACTTTTCCTGGAATTAAGCAAAGCTATAGGAAATTATTTGGTCTGCATTTTACTTCTGTGTCTAAGACTAGACCTAACTTCAGGTTCATTCCCATGTGTCTTGGACTCATCAGTCCCTCCAATACACAATTATTTTATTAAACACTAAAATAAAGCTGCTTAGTTCATACCTCGCACACTGAGCTCTGCTGGTTTCCCCCATTATACTATGGTACGTTTCTAGAACTAAAATGTGCCAAGTTTGGGTAGATATCACATATTGCAAAATATTAATGCATCCATAATTTTATGTGGAATATAAAACAACCATACCCATTACAGTATTCTGGACATTATCCTAAATTTTCCAACTTACATCATAAGTAGATTTCATTTTTAGAGGGCACACACACCAGGTATGTGCCAGGAACTGTGAGGTTTAACATGTTTCTGTGGCCCAGCGATTCTAACTTAAGCAGGAAGGAAAAATTCGTGCTGGCTCAAAGACACCTCTAAAATTTCCTCTCCCTGCGTGCGATGCTTTGATCATCTCTGAAACACTTCCTGATCTTGTAAATTATAGCTCCCCCTGACATTTGTTGGCAGACACTTTGAAAGGAGTGGTTAATAGATATATATCTTCAGAAACAACTGAGTGGTATGATTTCAAACCTAGTCACTGTTAAATAGTCAAGCCTTGTTCTGACAGGTGAATCCAAATCTCCTCCTTTGGAATATATTAGGGTATTATTGCAAATACAAAATCAATAAAGATTTCTCCAAGTTCTTTCTTTCAAAGGGAAACTTCCTTTTCCCATGAGAAGGGAAGAAGCAAGCCTCCAGTTCAAACCAGAAAAATATGAAGTAATCAATTCCAGCATCCAGTTAACAGAAATAACCTTGCAGGAGGGACCCGGTATTCCCCCAACCTATCTTCCTAATGCAACACTCTAAAGTTTTCTTTGGGAAAATAAAACAAGTCAGGTTAGTTTTAAAACACAAACAGTATTTCTAAACACTAAGGTTTCCAGCTTTAAACAAAGAGTAATCACAAACAGGGCTTTTATGAGTCATCAGATTCTACTCATTCTATGTATTTTTCTATGGAGAAGGTGCATAGCTTTCAACAGGTTCATAAATCAACCATCACCACCCAACCATCTAACTGAAACAATGAAAGGTAAAGTCAATTTTCCAAATTCAAAAATTCTCTGGAGTCCTAGTTTCCATATTTCTTAGCCATGTGGACTCAAACTGCCAACAACCTTATTAAGATTTTTTAATAAGGGACTGAATTAGTCTTCCATTCCTTTGGGAACAGTGAGTCTCAAGTAGGGACTCCAACAAGTGCTTGTAGACCTGAATTCCCTCACCACAGGCAAGCCACTAGATGACTGCAGGTAAAAGAACTGGTCAAGGAGCAGTGATGATGTTCTGCAGTAGGAGCCATCATTACATAGACAGAGAGAAAGAGTAACCATGAGTGTGACATTACAGCCATAAAATAATCTGCGTGGCATAGTAGGATCTTATGATGCTTTCCATTATAGTTCCACAAAATTCATAGAAGATAGTAGTCAATAGACCTGGCTAAATGGTTCTATTTTAATATTAAATTTTTCTTATTTTATAATCCATATAACCCAGTCTCCATATGTTTGTGATTATAAGTCACTAGAGGCCCGGTGCACAAAATTCATGCACAGGAGCGGGGAGGTGTCCCTCAGCCCAACCTGCACCCTCTCCAATATGGGACCCCTTGGGAGATGTCCAACTAAACCGGCAGTCAGATATCCCTCTCACAATCTGGGACCGCTGGCTCCTAACTGCTACCTGCCTGTCAGCCTGATCGCCCCCTAACCACTCCCTTGCCGGCTTAATCACTCCCAACTTCCCTCCTCTGCTGCGACCCGCCTCCTCTGCCAGACCCTACCTCCACTGTGCGCGTGACCATCTTGTGACGGCCATCTTGTGACTGACATCTTGTGACGACGTTAGGGCATGATGCATGAGGGCGTGACGAACACCTAGACTATTATTAGTATAGATGACTGAATTAATCATTTGCCTGTTTTTCAGAAATTAGTCTTTCTCAAAATGTCCTCCATCATTTGTTGGAATCTCCTATAATCCTAGTGTACTTTGTCCATGATGCCATTGTACCAACATTTCCCCGAAGTATATTCCCTGGAACATTAGACCCAGAAGATGCTCCATCAAGAAAAAGACTCTTAGTCTGGGAAATATGCACCTGGATCCCTCCTTGGTGAGAGGCCATACACATTCGATCAGTGTCGGTCCTGAGAGGTCTTGTTCTGCCTTCTTGGATTGACCCAGAAAGTGAAGAGTTTATGTCTGATGGATATGTTTACTTTTAGTTATAGCATTCTATAACTTTTGTAACTTCATACTTGTAAAGTGGATAGGGCAAATATAAACTGCTTCATATTGGAGATGATAAAGCTGAGGCATGAATAAGGTAAATAATTTGTTCAATATCACCCAGAGTATATGTGACAAAGCTGGGACTCAAGCCCAATGCTCTTTGTATTACCCCCTGTTTTAGGGCCTCCAAAGAGCCACCAAAGGCTGGGACAGTTACATACTACATGCCATTTAAACACAGAAACACACCTGGGTCTTCAGATAAGCCATTGTAGGAAATATTTTTCTAGGTCACTGGGCTATCTCCTAATTTCTGATCTTACTCTCATGCACTTGCAAGGCCAGGAAACTCTTATTGCCTTAATTCAGCAATCCACACCCAAATTATGTGTCAGCCATTCTCAGTTCACATCAATTCATGATGACAAATTCCCTGAAAATTTCAAGAAATGGTGAATGTACTGTACTGGGGAGAGAAAATATATCCAAACACCATCTTCAAGGTTTGACTTTTTAAACCTTTACAAATGTTTAATTACTCATTAATTTATGGAACATGAACTATATCAATTGTAATTTGACTTGTTCATATAATCATTAGGTTTTAATATAGTTCAAATAAACCATTCAATGGATTAATTGAATTTACATTTAAATGTATTATATTTTCATATAAATGTAACATTATATTGCCAAACTTTAAACAGTTTAGCTGGTTTAAATATTTTTGAACTTCTGAAAAGCAAACTCTTGTAAATAAATGAAACATTATATTCCAGTAAGACCAAAGGTTGTTATATCTTCTGGGCAGAGTCCTCCAGTGCAGCACAGAAGAAACCATAGTTTTTACCAGAAAAGAGAAAAACATTTTGAATGATAAAGCTGTTGCCACATGCAAGTATGTGTCAGCCTCTGTTTTCTAGAAACTTCTACAGCAATTTCTGCCTTTGTGAAGTTTTCTTTACATCTTTTTGTGGACTTCTGAAAATTACTTTTGTTCCACACAACTCACTTCTTTTCCACGAGAGTTGTCCTTGTGTAGATGAGCCTGACTCAGCTTCATCACTGTTCCACACAAATTCCATAACTTTGGTGCCTCCCTGGCATACCATCTAGGAGCCACAAAAACCCTGGCCAGTCCCATCAGCCTCCTTTACCCACTCCCTCACCTACCTCCTGGTAGTTCCTTCTCCTGAAACTACTACTCATCGCTTGGGTTCTTTATCTCTTCTTGCCTAATCCTCACCCCACAGTTGCCTCTGTTTTCATCACAGGTGGTCTTAAAAAGAAAATTATCACCCAACTATGTGTTTGAGAAAATCTAAGTTTGTATAAGGTCAGTTCATTCATTCTCTCATTCATTTCATTCATTCAGTCAACGAACTGCTATTAAGTGCCTGTTTGGCTGATTTGTGCAAGATGCCGAGGATACAGAAAGTGTTAGAATATGGCCCCTGGCCTAGAAGAGCTCAGTCTACCAGAAAAGACATCGTGTCCAAAATAGACTATGACAGCACACGTGTACACAGCACCAAGTACTGAAGAAATATAGAGAAGAAAACCACTGCATCTACTAAGAGACTTAGGGAAAGGAGGTAGCCTTCCAGCTAGGTCTTGAAAGGTGGACAGGAGATTATCAGTCTGAAATTCCAGGCACAGATATACCTGAGGCAGTGGCCTATTTTAATTGGAATAAATGAGACGGCAATTTAACATACCTGCCAATAAAGTTTTGAAGGAGCAAATGCTGTCAACCTCACATCTCTGTGGAAGAGATTTACACTTTCTGACCCAAAGGAGGGACATCAATCATCTTTTGGCATTCCCTCTACCTTACCTCACTGTCCTGTCAGGAACCTCTCCACACCTTCACCAACAATGATTTAAATAGGTTATCCTTTCTCCCTAGTTCTCAGGCCTACCTGTTAACATCCCCTCCTTCACACCTGATAAATGAACCAGCAATTCATTCTCGTGGAAGTACAGCTGTAGAGGTTCATAAATAATAAATTAAAACTTGCAGTTGCCATCTAGGTTAAAAAAGCCCATAGACTGACTATCGGCAGAGCATTTAGTCACAGCTCGGGATAGAATATGGTGCTACCACATTCTGTTCTAATTTGTGCCTGAGGGGAATTTTCCAGGTGAAGGTGGATAGCACAATGTCAAAAATGTCTTAATGTCTGGCATTATGTAGGAGTAATAGCTAATTATTATTTTGGGGGCTTTATCCATGATTTCTGCTTTTCTTCATCTCAAAAACAAAAGAAAAATTAAAAATGGACAAAACCTCTTCTTCTCCCCCAATCTCCTTTATTTATCCACCAAACTTTGGGTGCAGATGACCCCTCCCTCTCTATTTGATCACTACCCAATTTTTTCTTCAACCCTCTCTACCCCCTACAATGAGATCTCCATCAGGCCACTCCAATCCTATTCTACTAATTCTGCCTCTTGAAGATCTCTAATGACTCCTAACCTTGAATCAAACATTCCCATCAATACTTAATATTCCCACACTGTGTATTACTTCTGTCCACCATTGCTTCTTCTCAAAGCCACCTTCGCTCTTGCTTCTGGATGCAGTCATTTGTCAACTATTTATTGATGAAGTCAAGTCTATGCTGGGCACTGGGGTTGGCACCATCTCTGCTTTCAGGAAATGTATAATCCAGTAGGGAAGTCAGAAAAGAATCCAGTAGTTAACAAACACGCATGGCATATTACTAGAAGATACACTGGGTGTCAGAGTCACATGTCTTGGATCCTTTAACGCAACAAACCAAGCCAAAGAAAATATCCTGGAGAATGTGAGCTGGGTCCAGAAGTTCAAGTGGTGTTCAGAAGGTCAAGATTCACAAGAAAGGAAAAGCAGGCAAGGCATTCCTAGGAAAAAGAACATCTGTGCTTCCTCAGTCCTATTCCCTATCTGTCATTCTGTCTACTTCTTTTGTTTTGATTTCTGGGTATAAAAGATACTCAGTCCTCATTTCTCAGTACTTTCTCTACCTACTTCCACTCATCAACAGAGTCTACTTCATAGTTCAACTAACTGCAAAATGTGATGATCATCAAATCTGAGCCACCTCCCTGCAGCACAGCCCTGCCTGATGGGTATGCCATCTCCTGGTTATCAACGTTTTCAGACCCTGGCTCATTATCTATCCATGAATAGTGGCCCCTTCACAGAATTTCCTGCAATAGAATTATCCCTCTCCCAGGAATTAGAATTCAAAACCTTGAGAACAATCTTTTCCTTTTCTCCTTCCTCCCAACTCAGTTTTCCATGTATTCATGAATGGATGAATGAAACTACTATTGTTCATGGCTTTCCCTTTTTTAAAAAAAACCTCTAATGAGTTCTGTTTCACCCCCAAAATAAAATTCTTAATCTGTTTAAGACTCCCCATAATCTGGTCCCTTATCCAAGCCTAGCTACCTATACTACACACTCTCATCACATTTGTATAGTACTTGATGGTTTTGAAAGTGTCTTTCCAAAGCATGTTTGCAAACATTATCTTTTTTTTTTATCTACCACACTACTCTGAAAAGAGAAGCAGGGCAGGCATTATTATTCTTTTTATTGGAAGACAAAACCAAAACTTTGAGAAGCAGATTCAATTAGCTTTTCCAATTCTTAACCCAGAGTTCCTTCCCATCGGGCCACATCATGTTTCATGTTTTGATATGTTGTATAGGTAAAACATCAATTGTTTGTTTCATTTGTGAGTCTTATAGTCTCACCAAATTTTGAACTCCTAAAAGACAAGAAGGATGTCCAAAATTTTCTTTCTGTAACTCCTCAGCACATAGCATGTTGCACTATTCTATGCATAGAGAAGATAATAAATAAATGCTTCTTGAATAAATGTTCTAAATCAGGTGATTCTGTTTGGGGAAATCACAGTCCTAGTCCCTTGCTTAAAACTCATCACACTCAGCTCTTCTGATTAGATTCTCTTAAGCTAAACTTGTGACCACAGCCAACAGGCCTTCCTGATCTTACCCTGGCCCATTTCTCTGATTGTATCTCCTTCTTTTCCCTCTTGTTCACCAAACTCCAACCACCCAACCTTCTTTCTGTTACTCAAGTTTACTGAGCTCATTCCTACCTTAGGACTTTGTTTTGCTGCTCCCTCTTGCTGGAATGCTTTGTGGTTGGCTCCTGCTGATCATTCAGGTAGCACCCCAAATGCCACCACCTCAGAGAAGGCTTCCTCACCATCCATCCAACAGTTAGATGGCACTCACTCTCATCCTGATGTGTTTTCTTCTCAGCACATATCACAATCTAAACTTAGTGACTTACCTGTTTTGACTGTCTCCCCACTAGAATGTAAACTCAGTGGGTCATAGACAAAATCCCTGAGTAGATGAATGAATTAATTAACAATGAATCAACCTCAGTTTCCTCATCTATAAAATCATAAGGTTGAAGTATATAACCTCTAAGATTTTTCCCGACTTAAAGTTCTTTAATGAATCAAAGCTCTTTTCTTTTTATGAGCTCAGCCAAGGTTCTTTAATGGGTTATCATTAGACCATGTTTTCTTTTTCTCTTGACTTTAGTTCCCTCACGGATGAGATTCCCATGAGTGGAGAAACAATATTGAGAAGAGGAGAGAACAAGGTCAAACAATATAGTTCAGGTAAAGAACTACATTGTGAGGCAGCTGCCTCTCACAGCTTTGTAACAGGCCACAGTTTTTGTTTTTTAATATGTTTGCATTATTCTCCCAACATATCCCTTTGTTTACTTTGGCCTCAATACAGATATTCCTAAGTTATTATTTCTGAGTTATTCCCAAGGTATAAAATTATTGACTGAGAAATTGGTTCTTTTCAAATAGGTAATGTTGACACACATGATGGGACAAAACGTGTGTCTTCAACTGCTAGTGACAATGCCAGTGGAAGTAGTATACTTGTATATCATTCCCTTCATATGCTGGGCATCCAATTTCTGCTGAATTGTAATTATTCTTGAAAAATGTATTTTGCAGCTGAAGACAGTAGATACGTAAGATACTGTGATAAAGACTGAAAATAGTCCTTTTAATGGTTGGTTCTCCAACCATTATGAAGAATAACCAACTACCAACAGCAGGTCAAAATCACTAATGATTGCTGACCTTTATCTGTGCTTGTCTTAGAAAAACAAAATCTACTACTAGATACTTCCTTTGTCAAGAGTCTCCAGAAAATGCATTTTTCAACTTGTTAAAAGGCTACTGAATGTTTACCCATCAATTTAGACACTTTAGGCTTTTAATATTTTCTGACCTCAGTTTTACCTTACTTACAGGGAGACAAATTGAACAGCCCTCCTTAAAACCTGACGAGGTTGGATGTTCTTATTGTTCACAATATGAAAAGGTCAGGAAGTGGAAGAAAGCCTTCCTAGAGGTTTCTTCTCCTTCAATTCAAATTGTGATCTCAGTAGACCTTGGCATTGTGTTCTATACTTTTGTTTAATTACATTATCAACTTCTGGTTTATGCTTTTGGCCTGAAGATACCAACTGAATCAGACTATAAATTATTTTTTGCCTTTGCCCTAACATAGCTACCACTGGCCCTTACACTGTTAGAGTTAACTAGCACTTAAAAGACTACAAAATTAGCCCTAGCCAGTTTGGCTCAGTGGATAGAGTATCGGCCTATGGACCAAAGGGTCCTGGGTTTGATTCTGGTCAAGGGCATGTACCTTGGTTGCAGGCTCCTCCCTGGCCCAGGCCCTGGCTTCTCTCACATCAATGTTTCTGCCTTTCCCTCTCCCTTCCATTCTCTCTAAAAAAAGTCAATGGATAAAATATCCTCAGATAAGGATTAACCACCCCCCCCAAAAAAAAAAAAACTACAAAATTAGATACCAAGCTTAGATCAAAATTTAAGAGTTTGTGATGGCCAATTCTGACATAGGGTGCTAACACACCTTGCCCCAGATCAGCTAGGCGGGAAGGAAGGCTCATGAGGATAGTCACAAAAGACAAAGGGTTCTCATTCTGAGCTAGACCCCCTCTCTTGGATTTCTGCTTACCACCTGCCTAACCCTCAGTTATTTGATTACAAAGATAAGAGAAATGGATCCCCAGTGACTACATCAATTAAATTAATAACGTAGAATTTCAAGGACAAAAATTTCCAAGTCATAATGGAATATTAATAGAAAAATCATGAAAACCTGTCTTCTAATGATGAACTTTACAAAATAAAGCCACTTCAACTGTGCCAGACTTAATTGGTGACCATAAATAGTGCTACAAAGTACTTTATTATTAAATCTCCTTTCCCTTTAAAGGGGCTGGGCAGAAACAATAAAAAAATAACTATCAAGTCAATCTCAAAGCTAAGATGTAAATATCATAATTAGTTTTGCTCTGGGCTTTTTTATTTGTCATGAAAGCTCCTCTACTGATAGAGAAATAATTTATGAAAACAGAAAGAATATTTATTGCAGCCTGCCTCATGGTCATTACTGAGCATTTAATTTATAGCCTGAATAGTTTATTTCCACCTTTAAGGAAATTTTAAGATGTTTTAAATCTATTTGCCAAATTTTATTTCATATTAGCCAAAAGAATCGATGTCAGTTATTCTCATCACTTTTTTAAAAAAGTAATTTTGTTTCTTGATCACATATTTATCCTAGAGATTAACATTTTTCCTCCCATCATCATTTTTCTCAATTGATAAATGTGTGTTTCCAAGTACAGCAACAGAGACTAGGTGCACATTTCCTTCTTCCCCGTTACTGCTAACTCAACTCAAGGAAAACCTTTCCTTACATAATAATATAGAAAAATCACTTCAGCTCTATTATTTATTTAAAACAACAATCAGCCCTATCCAGTTTGACTCAGTGGATAGAGCATAAGCCTGTGGACTTAAGAGTCCTGGGTTGGATTCTATTCAAGGGCATGTACCTCCATTGCAGGCTTCTTCCCAGCACAGGCCCTGGTGGGGGCAAGTACAGGAGGCAAACAATCAAAGTGTTTCTCTAACATTGACATTTATCACTGTCTTTCCCTCTCTCTTCTACTCTCCCTAAAAATCAATGGAAAAATATCCTCAGATGACGATTTTAAAATAAATAAATAAATAAATAAATAAATAAAATAACAACCAAACACTAACAACAAAACATAAAAAAAGATTTGGTGGTACTAAGAGGATAATGCTTACAAATTATGAGTAACAGGGCACAAAAATGTATAATTTTACATTTATGAAGAAAAATCCAAAAAAATAATTCAAACCAGTACCTCGTCTTCTATTTATTATGCTATAAACCCACAAAAGACAAAAGCTAATCATGTTCTTTTTTTTTAATATATTTTATTGATTTTTTACAGAGAGGAAGGGAGAGGGATAGAGAGCTAGAAACATTGATGAGAGAGAAACATCGATCAGCTGCCTCCTGCACACCCGCCACTGGGGATGAGCCCACAACCCAGGTACATGCCCTTGACCGGAATCGAACCCAGGATCCCCAGTCCGCAGGCCGATGCTCTATCCACCAAGCCAAACCGGCCAGGGCTAACCATGTTCTTTTCCCATTTGCCCTCCAAAACTATTGTATAGTACAAGTTTAAAAATAGAACTTTAAAGCCAACCTTCATAGTTATTTGGTAATAGGAACACCGAAACTGGAAGGGAATGAGTTGTCTAGATCAGTTTTGCTACAGTGGCCGAGCCTCAGCTAGCGTTCGGGACTCAGCCAGGACTGCTGCATGTTCCCCCACAGGTTGTGGGCTGCACAGCTCCAGCGTGAACCTTCATGTAGAACACGGCATTAGGCAGCCTCCCTCAGCACTGGGCGGTGCACCCCAGCCCAGCGGTGAGCGGCGATCCTGTTTTAGTGCTGCCTCTCTTTGACCTGGTCACACTGATGCCACTGTAGTCTGCATTCTCTAGCCAACATTTTCAACTGTCACTCCATTGCCACAGCCCCTGCTTTACATCCTTCATTATGAAAAGGGAATTCTGGATGTTTTTAATTGACCTAAAACCATCAATTTGCCATCCAACATTCAAAACATTTATTTTTAAGTCTACCAATTAAATTTTACAAGTAAATTTCAGGAAGGGTGTTATTCTTCCTCTTAGGCTACATGGTATAGACAAAAGAACATCAGATTTAATGGCAAGAAGATTTTTCTAGATATGTTCCTTGGGCAAGTTTCTTAACCTCTCAGAACCTCAGTTCCTTCGTCTGCAAGATGGGAGACATAAAAATCACCTTCACATCTCACTGTGAGGATTAAAATCACGTAGATGAAAGAGCTTTGCACGGTACTTGACGTAACCTGTGCTCAGTACTCAGTATTAGCTTTATGGTTTTTATTATTATCATCATCATGTTGAGCAAGTATCATATCACTGTGGTATCTTGTTTTCCTCATTTTCTTTCAATTCATGATACACTAGCGCCCATCCCTGTCAGGACATAATGAGCTGAGTTTTGGGAGACTTGAGCTTGGCCACATCTCCCCACAATGTCCATTAGGAAGCCCCTGCCTCTATGGTGTGTTATGGACTGAATGTTTGGGTCCCACCCCCAAATTCACATGTTGAGGTCCTAACCCCCAATCTAATGATACTTGGGGATGGAGCCTTTGAGAAGTAATTGGGGTCATGAGGTGGGGCCCTCATAATGGGAGTAGTAACCTACTGAGAAAAGGAAGAAATATTTCTCCCCCAACCACCACCACAACCACACGCACCAATGAAAGGCCATGTGAGTACATAGCAAGAAATCCGCTGTCTATCAGCCAAGAAGAAAGCTCTCACCAGGAACTGAATAGGCCGGCAAGTTGATCTTGGACTTGCTGGCCCCCAGAAGTGTGAGAAATAAATGTCTATTGTTTAAGCCAACCAGTTTATGACATTTTGCTATGGCAGCCCAAACTGACTAACACAACATGATAGTGATTCGATGGCATCCCATATTTGCTTGGGAGCACTGAGCAGGTCAATGGCATTTGACACAAAACATTAGAAACAAAACAACAACAAAAACTATGAATCAGCAGTGAGACCAACGCAGAAAATGATCTTACAAGTTAGAAACTTGACCAGGCAGTCCACACAGAATTTTAAATCTTCAAGTTAATTCTGCCCAAGGGGCTCCCAGTTAGCAAATAAATGGCCTCAGTGTTTGCTTTTCCCTGTTCAGTATAAATAGGCCCTTTTTCTGGATGAGCAGTAATTTCCCTGGGTAGAATAACATATTCAGCCTACTTCTGAGGCATGCAAAATCTCTGCCTCACCTACAGGAAGAGAGCTGCGAATGATGAAGAAGGTGAGGGATCAGGCGGTTTCTTACACATGTGTTTTTCCTATAAAGCGGCATATGTTTTTCAGGTTGATGTTGGCCAGATTAAATTGATCAGGTCTTTGCTTACTGAGAGTAAAAGACATTTCTGGGCTATCTCAAGTGCAGTGGCAATCAGATAAGCAATAGCCCTGCACTGGAAGAATACTAACCAAGCGGATATTTCTAGATGGATGATGGGGTGAGGGTGTATTTTTTCTGCCAGGATGGGAATATAGCAAAGAATATTATTGGATATGCATGATCATTTCATATCCAGGAATGAGATAGTAGTGCTATTCAAATAGGGATGGAAAATCGATCACTTCTGAGACAACTCCTTGAATGATTGCAGCCCTTTATTCTGAAATGAAGTGTCAGGGACAATCATCCATGCTTCCTCTCCCTTATTCCTGATGATCAGAAAGTAAGTGTAACTCTGGAGCTAAAGGCCATGCAGGTAAGGTCAAATGTAGTGCCGCAATGCAGTTCCCCCGACTAAGTATTAGGTACTTTTCCTATGGGAAGCCTCACCTCAAACAAATTGAGCCATTCACCCCAATGCTCTCTGCATTTCCCCACCTGCTTACTATGCCTTAGTTCTCGCCTTTCCCCCCAAACCTCCATACTACCTGGGGAAACCTTACCACCTCCTAATTCTCAGCTCAAATGCTACCGTCTCCATGCCTCCTTTGCGGAGAGCAATACCTTCTTATCTTAGCTTCCTGAGTAGTTTGTTTGTTCTACTAGGCAAATGCTTCCATACACTCTGTTTTCTATTTCATCCTTTCCTTATCCTGAAAGGTTCTGCAGTCAGGAACTCTTACTCATCCCATACAACACCTCGTGGTAGGAACTCTATAAATATTTATTGAGTGAATGGCACGGTTTCTCTTAATTTGCTCTCTCAACTGATCAAAGCCACAATCAACTCAAACCATACAGGATTTAGGACCAGCTGCACTGCACAACTGCAGAGGGCTCTATTTTCATTGCCCACAATGTAAATGGTCCCCTGAAGTCAGGAGAGCATTCGCCCTTCCACATGCACAGTGACTTAAAAAACTTTAGAACTCAGAATTAACTCTGTGGCTAGATGGGTATCTCAGTGCTTTCTGACTCTTCATTTGCAGGCGTGAGCATTACTATTGTTTTATATTTTTCATGTTGCTTTTAAATGTATCAGGATTGAGGCTTGGACGGGGGGCGGGGGGGGGAGTGAATTTTAGGGGCTAAAATAGGAGAAAAGATAAAGTAAGAACCAAACAAAAGAGGCACATTTTTGGAAGACCCATCAGAGAGATGTGCCAGAAGGTGTCAGCCCCTCCTCTGTCTCACGCAGGCCTTTGGGCCACGCAGAGGGGACCTGTTTTCACTCTGAAAGAAAGATCTTTATTGGTCACAGCTGTACCTCATTCATAATGTATGAGTCTGAAGGGGATGCAGGAGCCTAACCCCAGAAGCTTCTCTGAGAAATGATGAAAAATCATATGAAATAAACTATTGTTCTGATGTGATCTTTTCCTTCCATTTTAATCAAGTGTATAATTTTTGAGGACATCCCAAAATTTATATCTTCAGAACCAAAGGCATGGGGAAGGGATGGGGGAAAGAAGAGGGAAGACAGAGTTCAGAGAGGCCAGGGGAAAAACACTTCTTGAGAGGAGAGGGTTTGAGATATGAAGAGTCTCAACTTTCCAAGTAAGCTATCCGGGGTTGCCCTGGCCCAGTGGCTCAGTTGGTTGGAGCATCGTCCCATACACCAAAAGGTTGTGGGTTCAATTCCCAGTGTGGGCACATACCTAGGTCTTGGTTTTGATACCTGG
This sequence comes from Myotis nattereri, assembly GCF_964212035.1. NCBI lineage: Eukaryota > Metazoa > Chordata > Mammalia > Chiroptera > Vespertilionidae > Myotis > Myotis nattereri. Next base: position 22,373,741 of record NC_138077.1, read on the forward strand.
TCAGAGTATATAGGGGAGACAACCTATCAATGTTTCTCTCACATCAATGTTCCTCTCCATCTCTCTCTCCCACTCTTCTCTCCTTTCTCTCTAAAATCAATAAAAGCAGCCCTAGCTGGTTTGGCTCTGTGGATACAGCATCGGCCTGTGGACTGAAGGGTCCTGGGTTCGATTCTGGTCAAGGGCACATGCCCAGGTTCCCAGCACGGTCCCCAGTAGGGGGTGTGCAGGAGGCAGCCGATCGATGATTCTTTCTCATCATTGATGTTTCTATCTTTCTCTCCCTCTCCCTTCCTCTCTGGAATCAATAAAAATATATTAAAATCAATAAAAGCATATCCTTGGTGAGGATTAGAGAGAGATGTCAGGGGTCAAACATGAACAAACTAAGGCCCAGAGAAGTAGAGGCTTAGCATCCAGGTGGAGAGGGTTGAATCCCAAGCAATATGTGTTCTTTCCATGGAAAACCCAAATTATATAGGAGGCATTATTATTTCTGAAGGATATGAAATATTAAAAGTAACCATTGACTTGTGTGTGCTTGGGATCTTTTCAGCAACAAAATCTACACTATGGAGCAGATAATTCCCTCAAACTTCACATGTGGATTGGACAGTCCAACCATCCAATCCAGTGAGTCACAGACTCAAGACCCTAGGAGCTATTCAGGGCCAGTTAACACTTTTCAGTCCAACACTACCTTGGCTCTTCATTCATTTTAAATTTTTCCACCATAAAAGCACTATTAAATTATCACACATACGCTTTACAAATAAATAGCTTCAGGCAAGGAATAAGTTCTTCTCCATTCTATTGAATTGACATAATTGTAGGTGTGCCTGAAGTGTCCAGAGGTCTAACTCTTCTCCTCTTGTAAAATTCCAGGGAGGCAAATACAGCCACTATCTTAACCCTTTGAGGGGAAAAAAAACAACCCTGTCATCTTTGGGATGTTAGGACCCTGAGATCCCTGAAATGTGTGTCTCTCCAATGACCAAACTTTACCCCTTTACGTTCAAAACGCAAATTTGCATTCCTGGTGAAAGAGAACCCACTGAAGCTGGGATTTTTTTTTGCATTTTTCATTTAGTTATGCAATTAAACACTAAGAGTTTATCACATATTCCCTCATCCCACTAAATATGATTCCACACCTCAGCCACTGAATGCTTCAACCAGCATGTTGAAAAACATTTGCTGATTAGAATACCCATTGAGACTTTAGTCAGAAGATCATTCTGGTTCCAATTCCCTATTAGAAGCAATAGCAAATGATTAACCATTATCTCACAAAAGCTTCAGAAGAGAATGTATCACCTAATTTGCACTCTTTATGGAGAAACTCTGAGTGAGTCTCAAGTTTAAGGGCCACACAGCATTTCAGTCAGGAAAGGACCCTTGGTACCTCTGCAGCCCTTTGATAGAGACTCAATCCTCCCTTCTTTACTTTTCATGGATTTCATGGACTCAATAAATTACAGAATTCCTCTTCATTTGTGTATTCAGATAGTTGCCCTGGTAAATTGTATTCTTGTGCTCTGCTTACTTCAACTGGATTTTAAAATCCCAAGTCTGACCTGCTTATTGTATCCCTAATGCCTAAGAGAATTAAGGTTGGTTATGGGCACACAGGCTTAGGAGTTCGAAGTGTTGCCTTTACCTGTGGACCAACACTTGTACCTAAAAGAACGAAAGTTGTTTTTGTGTGTGTGGTTTTTCTTATTCCTGCTTAAGAGTAAATCAGGAACAACTGGAATGACTAAGCCAATATGAATGAAAAGAGAGTGTTTCTTGGGGGAGGGGTACCCAACTGCTGTGTTGGATGGTAGGAAGGGCCATAGGAATAAGATGAAATTTCTACCATCTTCTCTGCAAAGTATCAAAGGGGCTGGTTTTCTTGCATCCCAGGACAAAAGCTAAGTGCCAGAGGACCATTATAAGAAATCTAGGCAGCCCCCCCATTATAAGAAAATGACTCTGAGAACAACTATGGTCAGCTTACTTGCACATGGAGTGGTCTGGATCCTTCAGAAATCCATCCACCCACCCCCTGACCAAATCGCATTGTCCATTCCCAGAAAAAGACTCTTTCCTTAGAGGTTTCTCAGAGCATACACCCTATGGTTTGCTGGCACCATCTACTGATGCTATGGCAGGCCACCTGGGTATCTGTTGGTCTGCTGATCCTCTCTCCATTCCTATCCATTCAGGGCACCCACAGCATTGTGAGGCATCCCTAGCTTATAACATGGGAAGTCTCATAACTCCATTCCTGATCCAGCCAGTGACGACCATGCTTCTAACAGCAGCTGATGCAGGATTTCCTGGTGGCCCATCAGTTAAACTAAAAGCTTCCTCAGGACCTGCAGCGGTTATCAAAGGGCTGCTACATCCAGGTGGCGGGATGAAGTCACAAAGATTCAAGAGGTAGTGTCTCCATCTCCAAATGATGAAAACTTTTAAAAATTATCTTATTAGCTGATGAAATAAAGCAAAAATAAATAAGATTGCCATCTAATAAATGTGAAGTTGCTAATACTGTGATCTGGCTGGTCCCAAGATATGACTGCAGTAATCTTAGTTCCTACTGCACTCTCCAGTTCCTGCTAACCCAGCTGAGCCACAGTCTTTGATACCAGGCACTGAATTAGAGTCTGGGGCACAGAAGAAGCTAAGCCCTGGGTCTCACTACTACGGAGCTCACAGACTAGGAATGAAACCGGGGACAACAAAGAGGTCACTACAACATGGCACAACATGGCATGGCAGAAGGCTGTCTGGATCGCAGCAAGCAATCGACGGTGGGCTGTGATGCAGCTTGGTCTGGCGCCTGCCACCAACCCTTCCCTTGGAGAGGGCCTCCTAGGCCTTCAGCTTTCGTCTTGACAGTAATTTCCTCCAGGACTCTCTTCTTGATTGGCAAGGTTCCTACTAAAACCAATATTCCAGAGGGACAGAAACTACACCATCTTTTTCTTCACTGTCCTTCACGCTGGGTCCCAGCACACTGCCTGACTCTGCTTAGTTATTCTCTGTTGAATGAATGAATGAATGAATGAATGAATGAAAAGACTGCACAGAGGAGGTGGCATTTGAACCAGAGCCTTGAAAGATTAGGGTGGAACATGCCAAGAGCAGGAGAAAGGAGGAGTAAGAAACAGATTCATGTCCAAGGCATGCAACGGTCTAGAAACCTATACCCCATCGTTTCTTGTGCAAATGAACTCAGCAATGGGCAGGGAGGAAGCGATGGGAGATCAGGCAGAGATTGGGTTAGATTCGTTGGAATCAGCCTTGTATGCCAGACTCCATCCTGGAGGCCACAGGGGATTCACTGATTTTTGTAAATAAGACATAACAAAGTTAGCCTGCTTGATTTCGTTCCAAAGGATAACCAAGAGCAGTGTGGGAAGCAAACTGAAGGCTGCCTGGGCCTGGGCCAAACTCCCAGCAGCGCCCGCTTCCCCTGCTTTAAACCCAACCCTTGCTCTCTCTTTAATACCCCCTAGTGACTAGTTTACATTTTCTGGCAAATTTGCTATTATTTTAATTACAGTATAATGAGTTCTCATGTCATAACCTCCCTCTGAGATCTTGGAATTCATCGCTCTGCCTCTATTCAGTCCACCCTTTATAATGAAGACTCTAACCAAGGAATACGACCCTGAACGCAGCCTCTTTGTTGGCAGGGATTTTCTCATCCTTCGCAGGAGAGAGCCTTGTAAAGACTCCATCATATTATCCATCAGGGCTGCGGAACCCAGGCCGGCACGTTTCCTCTGGCTTCCCAACCACTACCTGGCGAAACACCGACACCCCGTGTGCACAGCCTCGCCAGGCCTGCAGTTTCCCACAGAACTGAAGACAGCTCCGCCACAGAAGTCAGTCCAGCGGTAACAGCCTCTCCATGGGTGAGCTGGTCTCCCGCCACCCTCCCGGCCTCCTCAGAGTTTGGGAGGTCCTTGTTATTGGGGCCCCTGCTCCCTCGTATTTGATACAAACAGCCCATCTGCTTACATCAACCCCTTCCTCACATCCTTCCAGCGAGGAGCGGGCAACCCCTGACTGCCGATCTGTCTGAGCGTGTGCTTTGGAGAAGAGCCGTGACAACATCCCCTTGAAAGATAAACCACCAAGAAAGAGCCCAGAACAGCAAGAAAGGAGAGGAAGGTGAGCTGGCCGAGGCTTTAAAAGCGGCACAGCCCTGGAAGTAAGCCGGAGGGCTTCAAGGCAAAAACCACTTTGGTCTAGTAAAGGGATTATCGTGTAGTATTTATGTGGGGGGTTACAGTTGAAAGACAGGAAGCCTCCTTCTCCTTAGGAACTCAGCACACAGTTCCTCTTTGCAAATGAACAGAAAGCGGCGGAACTGATCTTAAAGCCCAGTGGCTTTCAGCGCTGGGCTAGTCCAGGACTCCCAGCCCACATCCGCCCTCCTCCGGCCCCTCTAACCCACCTCTCCTCAGCCCTGCCATTCTCCCCTCAACCTACCTGAGCTTCGCCTGCTTCTGCACTTAGCAAAATGCCCTTTGTACCCCAGGCATCCCACCGGCCCTCTAATTTAAACTTTTTAAAAAAACTCCTCCTTTTCTTAGAAAAAGCTCAGTCTCAGTAACTTAAAAATAAGAAAATGGGTGTCCAGGAATAATGCACAGACCACTAGACCTAAAAGGACTGTGCGGCAGCCTTAATCCAAAGCAACTGGGGGCAGGCACTGCAAACATCTTTGCAGCCCCTTACAAATAGAAATCCCAGCACCGCTTCGCATGCTTGCAGGGTCCGCAGCATAGGAAATTCCTCTTTTTTCCTTCTTCTTCAGCTGTATTTGGCCTTTTTTGTACTAATGAAAATCAGGCATTGGAAGTAATGCTACTTTGTGTTTATAATAAAACCTCATTAATTCAGATGCAACTAATTTATAACTTGTGATAATTTTACCACAACAGAGCTGAATGTGCCGATGTGCAATGTGATTTTGCTAAGCAAATTAATAGTTTAAATCAAATTTTAGAAAGACTATTAAGTTCCCCAAACAAATTATCCTTAAGGACATTATTAGTAGGTATTTGTGTGCAGAAAAAGGAAAATTAAGGCTCATTTGTGGTTACAGCTCCACAGTCCCTTCTCTTCTCTAAAACCCTGGGATACGGATGGGTTTCATAACTCAGAATTTTTCCAATTTTAGGAAGTTAATAAAGTATACATATCGTATATTATATTACACCCTGAGTGGAGTCTGAGCAGTACTCAGCAATCAAAATGCATGCATATTTACACGAAATGAGATAAAGGCTATACATAGCCTCATGTAACTTCAGGCCAGCTTATTCTGTCAAATAAGTCCAGATGGGCTCAGGTTTTGCCAACAAAACATTATGGAAATAACTTCCATTTTCCAGAATTCTGGGGTCTACATTGTGGATGTGGCTCTGAGACCTGTGCTGAATTATCCTCTCACAAAAGAAACTGCGCTCTGGTTCACGAATCTGAGGTTGCTGCTCAAAGGAAAACTTTGAGAATGATAACATTGTGATGATTCCACTAACGCATTTTCCTTCTCTCCATCAGCCTTCGCATCAGGTGGACCACCTGAGCGGTCACTTAACCTGCATATAACAACCCAGGTCTAAAGAAACCTTAATTGGGATCCTTCAAACTGCAACAGGACTTCAGCATTCAGACATCTGACTTTCTCCAGAGATGACCACAGCTATGCTGAAGAAGGAAGATCCTAGTGCTCACAACAGGCCTCCATTCCACAAACATCTGTCACAAGTGGAAAACCCCAAACATCTCCATTCTTCTAACTTCAGACTGCACACTCTTGAAGAACTGCTGTAGATTTCAGTCTATACCAGTGATGGCGAACCTATGACATTTTTTTGGTTGATTTTTCTTCGTTAAATGGTAGTTAAATATATAAAATAAATATCAAAAATATAAATCTTTGTTTTGCTATGGTTGCAAATATCAAAAAATTTCTATATGTGACACGGCACCAGAGTTAAGTTAGGGTTTTTCAAAATGCTGACACGCCAAGCTCAAAAGGTTCGCCATCACTGGTCTATACACATGCCTCACCTAATCGTTATAGATTGCAATGAACAATCAGATGAAAGTCAAACTCAAACATCCAACACTCTCCTGACAAGGTTTTTTAAAAGTAGATTAGCCCTACCTGGTTTGACTCAGTGGATAGCGCATCGGCCTGCAGACTGAAGGGTCCTGGGTTCGATTTCAGTCAAGGGCACATGCCTCAGTTGTGGGTTCAATCCTCAATGGGGCAAGGTGGGGGGGTCATGTAAGAAGCAGCTCTCTGAAATCAATAAAAATATATTTAAAATTAAAAGAAGTAGATTAAATAGTCATCAGCATGAAGCTTCAGGAGAGACGTTACTCTTGATCCAACAAGAAAAAAATTAGTGGGAATTCACACTATACACACCAACTGAGGGCTTCCTGAAGTCTTGTATTTTTGTTTATGCTGTTCTTCCTATTGGTTTATCTATCCAACAAACTTCTCAGCGCTGAAAAAAAGATTAAGTTAAATATAAAGCTATAGCAAATAACTCATGTTTCTTTCTTTTGAACAGTTTTCTACTGATTCTCTGAAAGAGAGGCTTGTAGAAATTATTTGGTGTCTGTTATTTATCTGTTTATCTACTCCTTTTGGGTTTCCAATTTTAAACTCTGGACTTGCCAATAAGCCGTCATTTCATGTGAATTTTTAATCTCTTTTTTTAACAAAAGTAATGAAGACATTTTTCAATAACCTGTTCTTGGTGAGTTTCCCCCTTTCAGATATGTCCTTGTCAAAAAACATTCTTTTAAAAACCTTTAGAAAACATTTACTCCATAACTTTCTTCTTCGCTGGCAATATAGTTGTAATCTTAAAATAATTTGTCTAATGTCAGCTTTTAAAGGATCAGAGATTTCACTAGAAATGTTCATAAAGCCAAGAATTCAGAGATGATTTCACCCTCATTGTCTGTGTGTATATATCAGCCCTAATCCACCAGTGGAATTGGAGGTCATTATTTCTGAATTTGCACATTAAAAATAACATCTACCCATAAGGGAATATCTTTAAACCACAAATGCCAGAAATAACAATTGTATTAAACTGCATTTCATGAATACATAATAAAGTTCAATTTACTACTATTTATCATGTTACTTAAATTAAATCTATAATGGAAAAGAGATTTAGTTCTGTTTTGAAAATAACAAATTCCTTTTTGCCAATTGCACAGGATTTATATTAGCTCCAATGCATCCATGTCACTTTATTTATTTATTTATTTTTTTTTTTGCTTAATTACTATCGCTTTCTATTGTTGGGATCCTAGGAGACAATTCACATCCTTTCATGTATTTTTTAAAGCTTAAAGAGACATATACACATATAATATATTAAAAATCACTATGATTTAGTTATATTTATTTATTAAATCTGAGATTTTTTAAAAAAAGGCATTGCAGGCTTTACTGAGATTTTGACAGTTGCCTGAAGGTGCTAGGAAAAATCACTGTGAATGCAGACAGCAGTATTTTCAGAGCTAATATTTGTGTCGTACCACACACATTCATACTTGAAGAACAGAGAAATCCACCAGAAAATTCAAAATAAATACATCCATTTACAATTACCAGCACATCTTGGCAGAGAAAGAAGGCAAGAAAATGCTGAGAGGCCTTGAATTATCAAGTTATTAAGCACTCTTGACGAAAAAAGAATTTCTGTTAATCCTGTATTGAATGCATTAACACCCTTGATATGACTGTATCCAATAGTTATAACAAAGCCAAGCCTGTCCCACTATATCTCCATCTTAGTAAATGGCCACATTATGTACCCAACCACTCAGACCAGAAATCAAGGCTTTAGTCCCTCTCTTCCTGCAATCATTTGGTCACCAAGACAAAACCTACCCATTCTATTCCATGACATCTCTTCAACCCATTCCTCCCCTCCTGCCCACACTCTGCAACTACCTAAGTACCAGCTTTCATGGTCTCTCCTAGGCTGGTGCATTGGACTCTTAACTAATTTCCTAAGTGTCAAGCTGATTCCTTACCAGGCCCTCTATGATCTTGCCCCTGCCTTTCTCTCCATCATTATCTCCCACCAAATTCTTTGTAAAATGACTCTAGGCCTCAACAATCTATGAGCCACTGGCCCTCATGCAGCCCTTCCCAAATGTTCTCCCTCTCTGGGCCCACACTATGCATTTGTCAGGGCTCAGCTCAAGTCTGACACCCCCCTCAAAATCTTTCCCAATTTTCCTTTTGCTCCAAATAAAATGACTTTTCATTATACTCCCCCTTCCTATGCATACTTATAACCTAATATCTGATCATTTGTATTGTACTCATTTGTTTACCTGTCTTTCCCTTCTTGTGTGAAACTTCTTGCAGACAGAGTCTGTGACTTATTATATCCTATTCCCTACTCCCAGCACAGTTCATAGCACATAGCAAGTGGTTATATAACAAATTAAGGGGAAGCTGGCATATCTGCCTATCCATAACTCCAAGTACTTACTCCTCATGCTAAGACAGGAATCTTTCCTGGTAGGAACAGGCTAGCTATTGTGGAATACCCTCCAGCACCCTTAAAGCATGTTTTCTAATGAGCTTCATATCTAAAACCCCAAGTCAAATTCATTTCCTTTGGTGGCATGTAATGACCACCTTTTTTCTATGGCATTATCTTGAAAATGTACAGTTACTATTTAGTACTTATCAGGTGGCAGGTTTATCACCAGTACAGGGCTCAAAAAATTCTTTAAGAAATAGCTTCCCAGCAGCTAATTTCTCCAAAGTCTCCTTTAAAGACCACATGAGGCTGGCTGAGTAAGCACTTCCAGGAACACTCTCTCCTTCCATGAACACTGAAGCCGACAGTCATCGCTACGGACAGGACTCTGGACTAGGGTGCGTTTGACCAGAAAGGATATCAATGGCTTGCTGACAGAAGGGCAGGGGTACAGAACAGCCAGGTGAGGCATCAGGTTAGGAAGTGAGGCACAAAGCACAGAGAAAACCGGCCAAGGCTCTGCCACATTCACATTGAGATGGAGAAAACAAGCTCAGAATACAGCACCCATATTTTCAGAATCCAAACTCAAAATATCTATGACATAAATAGAGTGTACATTGGGAGATAATCAAGCCAAATATTTTAATCAGGAATTGGAGACAACCATGATACAGATAACTTAGAATTAAATAAAACTGAAGTTGCCCTTGGAAAGACAGGATTCTCCTCACAGGAGATGCCAAAGAAAAAGGAAAAGGAAAGATAACAGTAGAGAAACTGTATTTAAATTAGATTGTACCCTGAACCAAAAAGAGAAGAAAAATCCTAAACCACAAATTTTCCATCTCAGAGCCCACATTTTAACAAAATGTAAAGAAAGAAACTACTGCATATTATATGCTTGGTTAGATCAATTTTAAAATCATTGTAACTAAATTAGACTTTTCTCCTAAATAAAACAAGCAGAAAACTAGACTTATTAAGAAAAATATCTTACACACAGAAAACCCTATTCAAATCTGCAAAATATTACCTAAAAGGGAAAGCACTGATATAAGTTATCTGCTTATAGTCCAGAATATCTACATAAATTTGGCATAAAGAGGGCTGAACACATTAGCTGTAAGTGCTACCCAATTTATATTAAGCAAATATATCTGCTCTTCTTCCTTGAACTAAATACCCACTCAGCAAGCTACTTTTTCACCTCACGGGTGAAACTCAATGGCAGGTTTCAAGATAGCTCTGACACGAACTTGTGTATCAGAGAAGGAAAGAAATACCACTATAATCATGTTTAATCCTTTAAAACTGTGATTGAGAAGTGGCATTTGGGCAGGATTTAAACTTGGCTTTGGCCAGAAAAAGATTAAACCAACTCCAGTTCTCCCCCAGCCTTATTTTTTTCTCATTAGTTAGATGTCACATAGGAAATGAAATTATTATAAACATATTTAACTTGTTTAAATAACTTTAAAAACATAACTTATAATCAGTAGGGTTTCAAAATTCAATAAATCCATTCACTTATTAGTTACAGCATATAGTTGAGTATAACCTAATAAACTTAAAAACATGGCTTTAAGGAATATTTCTTCTTGGCAAGAATTAAATTGGCTTGGCTAATTTACATTGTTTTAAATTTAGAGAGCACTGTGTATTGACTCATGATTGCAATACATAAACCATTTCCACGAAATGGTCTGAATTAACCTCCATGCTATTTCTATAAACAGCACATATCTTTGCATGCATTGCAGTCTACTTAGATGGGATTTTTTTAAATAAGTAAATTAAGCCTGTAATGTAATCCTTACCTAAATATGAGAATAAGGGAAGTTTAGTGTTTCATTATGTTCTAAATGATAGGAGCTCATTGTTTCTGTACGTTTTAATATACCAAAAGCAGTTGTTAGTATCTAAAGTTAATGCAAAAGAATATAGCATTTGAGTGTATATTTATATAACGTATGTAAAAAAATCAAAGGCAGCTAAAAACTATAGATGAAGTGATGACTGCCAAGTTAGTTCATTGATACATGTAACATATGCGTTGGGCTCAAATCTTCCTGAACTTATTGCTTAGAAGGGTCCAATGATAACATTCACCCTAAAGACCATAATGAAGACAGAACTACTGTAATATTGTCACCTGTCTATTAGGAACTACATCTTAACACTGCTAGTAGCCATTTGCTATCTAATTATGGATATCTACATCAACTCAAAATAAGATAAAACTATTCAGAATTAAATGTGTTAATAAAATCTGACAATGACATAAGTCTTGAAGAACAATAGCTGTGTGAAAGTGGGCAGGAAAAACACTAAAATGATCAATAGCTACACTGTAAAAGTATATTATCTTTAAACAAATGACATGACAATTTTATCCCTCCAAAAAGCAAAGATAGATTTTAATTGCATGTTTTATTTGGCAAGTCTATATGGTATTTTTTATTCTTAAGCTATTTGGTTATTCATATACTCTACACCCTAAATCTACCCTTCTACTACAGATAGATTAGGCAAAAGTATTATGTTTAGTCATGGATATGTCTGGTCTATAACATTTTAAAAATAAGTGAATCAAAATGAAGCATTTGATTTTCCTCCCAAACTTGCTCCTTACTGTTCCACCATCTAAAGAAATGGTAGCACCATCCACCCCATTAGTCAAGCCAAATTTTCAAGAATCATTCTTGGGTCCTTCCCCTGACTTCTGAAATTCCAGTTCATTGCCAAGCTCTGTTTCCAGTGTGTATCCTGAACCTTGGCTTCTCACGTCTCCCACATGAGACGTGTGGGAGACGTCTAGGCCCAGACCCTAGTGCCTCTGCCTGGACAACTGTCATGGAGTCCTCTATGGTATTTTTTTAAATTAATTTCAGAGAGTAAGGGAGGGGGGAAAGAAAAAGAGAGACAGAGAGAGAGAGAGAGAGAGAGAGAGAGAGAGAGAGAGAGAATCAATGATGAAAGAGAATCATTCATCCGCGGCCTCCCGCACACCACCAACTGGGGATAGAGCCCGCAACCCAGGCATGTGCTCTGACTAGGAATCGAACCGTGACCTCCTACTAGTTCCATGGTCAGCAAACTGTGGCTCGCAAGCCACATGCGGCTTTTTGGCCCCTTGAGTGTGGCTCTTCCTAAGCCTTAGGAGTATCCTAATTAAGTTAATAACAATGTACCTACCTATATAGTTTAAATTTAAAAAATTTGGCTCTCAAAAGAAATTTCAATCGTTGTACTGTTGATATTTGGCTCTGTTGACTAATGAGTTTGCCGACCACTGTCCTAGTTCATAGGTCAATTCTCAGCCACTGAGGCACACCAGCTGAGCCTCTTTGGTCTTCTTGATTATATACCTGCCCCACTACCATCCATTCTCCTCACAGCTAAATGAACTTGGTAAAAAGTAAAAATTGGATATGACTCCTCTGCTTAAAATTCTCAAGTGGCTTCTTATTTCACTAAAAATCTAAACTCTTAGTGTGGCCGCCCTCTCATGTCCTTCCTGCCGCACTGGAGTCTTCTCTTTCCTCCAATGGACCATGCTCATTTCCATTACAGGGCATGTGCTTGAATTTGATGTGGTCTCTGCTTGGACCCCTCAGCTCCCATGTCTTCACATGGCTGGCTAGTTTCTATCATCTCCTCGACCACCCCATCTAAAGGAGTGCCCAGCCACCCACCCCATCACTCGCCATCACATCACCATCTTTTTTACTGTTCATTGTGACATTTCTCCCTTTAGAATGAAAGCGACAAGAGGAGACCAACTTGCCTGTCTCTACACAGCTGAACTCCCAGAGTTGGACAGTGCCTAGGACAGAGTAGGTGCTCAATAAACACTTGTGAAATGCATCATTTCTGCAGAATTTTATAAAGTCACCGTTTTCGATTATGTTTAGGTAAAATTGGATCCTGATACTTTAGGAGCAGCAATGTCAGGAGAACAGACGAAAGATACTTGATACCACTAAATGGGATTCTGAGTTTTGCCTAATTATATCCATCCAGAGAATCAAATTTGCTATAGATGTAGGTGATATGCCAGCTTTTTGTGTGTGTGTGTGTGCTTTGCTTTTCTTGCTAGAACAAAAACTATTCCTGTTTGTCTGAAGAAGTCCATGGAAAGCAGAAAGAATATAAATAGCAATATCATCGGTTTATCGTCATGACTTCACTTCCCATTGTAAACAAAAACAATTGTACATAGCTACTCAAAATAAAACAGAATCTGCACTTTCTTTACTTAAAGAAGTAGTTGAACATAAATCTAAACAAAGTAACTTTACCAAATAAAGGGTGATATTTTAATGCACTTATACTTCCAAAGAACATTGACCAAAATTGTTATAATAATAGCTAACATTTATTAGGCTTTTCTCTGTGCCACGGACTATGAAGCTCATCCCTTGTTTTAAATCATTTAATCATAGCAAAAGCTCTATATAATTAACACAAGTATTATCCTCATTTTACAGATTAGTTAAACAAAACACTGAATGCAGTTTATGTAACTTGCCCAATGTCACACCATCAGTAAGTGTGACTAGAATTCAAATCCAGGGATGCAAACTCCACTTACCATTGTACGATGTTGCTTCATTAGATTAGAGATATTACATAAGAGTAGAGATAATGTGTATAAAATTTCTATCACAAAGTCTAGAACATTGCAGGTACCTAATAGCATCCTTATTTTTACACTAGTGCCCCGGTGCACATTGAAAGGAAATTAATTAGAAGGTGGCCAGCAGGGTGGGACTGGATGAGATGGGCCAGACACGCCCTGGAGCCAACCTCCCGTGGCTCCCCGCCCCCCCCCTCCCCCCCCCCCCCCCCCCCCCGGCTCAATGGGCATCTGCAAAGTGAGCTGAGTCCCTCCGGCAGGTGGGTTCCCCAGCCTGGCCTGCAGGGATCAGGCAGAAACTGGCTCTCCGACATCCACCGAGGGGTCCTGCCCGGATTGCAAGAGGGCAGTTCTTGGGTGACGCACCCTGGAATCGAGCTACCCTTCTCTTTGGTTCCCAGGTGCTTCACCCAAGAACCGCCGCTGCCAAGTCACTGTAGCTAGGCAGCTCAGGCGTTGAGTGTCTAGCCCCTGGATGGTCATTGCGCATCACAGCTACCAGTCAGACAGTCACTGAGCCTTTTATATATATAGATCATCTGAGAGAATATCTTTAGAGGACATTAGCCCCCACTAGGGGGCAGGTCTCAGGTCCTTGATCCTGAGCTTGTTAGGAAGAATTGATCAGAGCTGAAGCCAGGTATCAGCCTAGAGTCAAGAACTCACAGGTCAAGATTTAGGAAAACAATTGACGCAGCAAACAGGAAGTCAAGTAAGGAATGTAAGAGATGAGAATCACACCTTCAAATCAACATCAGGTATACTGTAAGTCTGACAGGTAAATTCAAGGTCAGGAACACTAGAAATCAGGGTGTGGTTGATAAATGAAGTTGCTGAAACAAATGGTATTTAAGAGGCAGAATAAGACCAGAGAAAGTAGAGGAATTGTGGGCTTTTATATCCAGTTGGCCTCTGGCAGAATGTTCTCCCACACCTCACTTTGGCTTACACACTAACCTTAGAACCCTCTGCCTTCCCTCTTCCCAAGTCCTGATAACTTCATTTTACAGTGGAAAAAACAGATTTGTGTATATAGATAATATCAGAAACTTCCCAGAGATAGTGAGAGAAATGGAATTTCCACTTAGGTGATATTAAGAAAAATCTAAGATGCTGAGAACCATCCCAGCACTAAGAGAAATCACATATATATTTTTTGCCTCATATTCTCCTTTCCTATTGAAGGCTAAGGCAGAAGAATGAGAATGAAACTGGGAAAGCCAAGAATGGGATGGATAGTATCAGTCTTGTCCCAATCCTGATGATCAATGACTAAGGGTGACTCTTTATCTCATCAGCAGTGTCTCAGCTATATCTGGCTGATCCCAAAAAAAGAAAATGGCTTTTATCAAAGTTTGTAAGAGCCAGGAACATGCTGTAAGCTTACAGGTATATTTTAGCAAAGCGTCAGAAGTAGAATCCAGAAAATATATCTTTCTTAAATATAATCTGAAATTATGTCAGAAGCATAAATATATATGTGATTTTAATATAAAAATAAAAAGTAGTTTTTACCTAAAGATCATTATCTATATCTATAAAAGCCTAAGCAACCGGTCAACCAGTTGACCGCTCAACCAGGTGACCAGGAGCTATGACATGCACTGACCACCAGGGGGCAGACGTTCAATGCAGGAGCTGCCCCCTGGTGGTCAGTGCACTCCCACAGTGGGAGCATCACTCAGCTGACCAATGGGCACCAGACCCTGAGCTCATGGCTGGTGAGCACAGCTGCAGAGGTTCGAGCCTCTCCCGCAGACACTCCCCCTGCGGACCCTCCCCCAACTGGACAGGGACTGGGATCGGGACTGGCATCGGGACTGACTGGGTGTGAGCCCACAGCCGCTTCCTGGTCATGGACCCACCAGTATCACCCTAGGACGGGCACGCGGAGACCTCAGCGGAGTGGCAGTGAGCCTACCGAGCGGTGGCAGCAGCAGGTGCAGCGGGGCCAGTATGAACGGGAGCAGCACAGTACCCGGCCTGGGCTCAGGCTTCTCCCTGGCCACCTGCCACTTCGGCACTATTACATCCCTCGGGGGATGTAGGACTGCCAGTTTTGGCCGATCCCCACAGGCCAGGCTGAAGGACCCCACCAGTGCACAAATCCATGCATCGGGCCTCTAGTTTTTAATATGTCCAGAAGGCATTTCCATGGATAAACAATTATAAGAGGATGCATTAATATTGAAAACAATTCTTTTGATTCACTTCTTATGCCCCATTGTTTACAAAGTCTCTGTGAAACTTAGAAAGAACATGAAATCATTTATAAGTTAAACCTAAAGAAAAAGAAGGCATGGGAAGCTCTTCTTTTTAAACTGGAGAGACTATTTCTCAGAAATGACCAAGAAGGGAGTCAATGATGTCACTGAAGTAGAATGTCAGACTTCTGAGCCACATATGGGTTTTCTGAATTGTGAATCTAATTTTATATTTTCCTTTCACTTCTTCTGGAATAAGCTTCCATCTGCAAAGTAATAGAAATTATCTACTTATAGGCACCGTGAAGGAAATTTCCTGGTATGGCAATCTGGTATCTCATTATCTGGTGAAAAATGTCTACATTTTAAGGATTATGAATGTCACTAATACATCTAAAATCAGCACATGTCAGTCATCAATATTCATATTGCTCAAACAAAACAGCTTATACTATAGCTGCTCATCAATCTGGCAGAAACAGGAAGAAGGGGGAAGAAAAGGGAGAAGTGAAGAGATAAAGAAAGAAAGAGCTCAGGGATATATTGAACACAAGAGGGGTCTCCATTCATTCAGTCTAACATCTGCTCAGCCTGAAGTGGAACCACCTGTTAGTATATTAAATTAGAATTAATTTATGTGGAAATAAGAAAGGAGGGGAAAAGGAGGCTTTAATTCATAACCCAAATACATATATATTTTCTTAAAAGAAAATCCTTCATGGGCATAATCAGTGCCATGAACAACTAGACTCATTATATAATTAATTGAAGAAATGAATTGTTTTCTGTAACTGGTACATAGGCATATTGCCTGTATTGTGTTCATTGGCTTTTTTTTTTTTTCTCTCCTTGAAGAAAAGGCCACTGGTACCTCTCTTGGCAATTTCACAGCAGTAGCAGAAGCAGCAAATCAAACGGAGAGATACTATAAGGATTTTAGCAATACCTAGGAAGGTCTTACCTTCTAAACACCCATCTATGTACTCAAGTTTGTGGGGGATGTTTTCATTTCTCCGCAGCAGAGCAGATGAGAGTAATATAGCTCCAGCTAAGGATCACAAGAAGCCTGGCGCTGAGTAATGCAGAAGTCTCCATTAACCTCTCTGCCTCCTTTAATGAAAGACATACTGCTTTGCTTCCTCCAATAGTCTCAAATCTCAGGATCTCAAATTTGCTGAATTAAAGTGATGGATATTATATCTACAGTTGATTTCCTCCTAAGTTTGCCAAGAATGTCAGATGGTCATCGAGGAGCACCACTATGAAGGGAGATTAGAAGAGCTATATAAACTTTTATGTGAATGTAGATAGATATTTTCCAGTATCTCTCACAAGTCAACATGTTTGTCATTTTTGTCTTTTTATAACCTGTGGACTGGTTATCTAAGTTCATCACAATTACCTGGGACACTGAATATGACAGCCTCTCCCAGGGTTTGTTTACCAACCACAATCATTTAGGATTTTCTTTTTTTTTGGTGGGGGGGGGAGGGGAGTGTGGGAGGATTTTTCTTTGTGTTACATTTTACTGTTTATTCCAACAACTAATGCTGTCCTTTTCTAAATACTCTTTTCATGTAGCCTAGACCTTGTAAAGCGACTATCTTAAGCAGTGCTTTTTGTATAAACAAGGATCATAAACTTCCTTGGGTAAAAGAGAGAGAGAGAGAGAGAGAGAGAGAGAGAGAGAGAGAGAGAGAGAGAGAGAAGAGATTATTTCAAGTTGCATCTTTTTTGTCTCTTAAAAAAGTTATTCCCCAAAAATTGAGGCAAACTTTCCATAAAGCTTTTTGTAAAATCCAGTGGAGAAGCCAGCTTTCCCTGGAGACTTTTTTTTTTTTTAATATATTTTATTGATTTTTTACAGAGAGGAAGGGAGAGAGATAGAGAGTTAGAAACATCGATGAGAGAGAATCATCGATCAGCCGCCTCCTGCACATCTCCCACTGGGGATATGCCCGCAACCCAGGTACATGCCCTTGACCGGAATCGAACCTGGGACCTCTCAGTCCGCAGGCCGACGCTCTATCCACTGAGCCAAACCGGTTTCGGCTCCCTGGAGACTTATCCAATTACAGGGACTGCATGGTCTCGCCCTAAGAGAGAGAAGCATTCAAAATTGTGTTTTTCTGATCATTGCAGTGAGTGTAAAGAGAGAAATCTAAGAAATTCAATTATCTCCCTAGGTGTCACTCAGCTTTTGGGACTCATATAATTGGCCATAAATAATACGAGTACATTTCGGGCACAACCTCTGTGGGTTTCATTACAAATCCCCTTGCTACTGAGATGCTAACAATTGGGCTTGCCATTTGGATTAGTTGGGGTTGCAACTGCAAAGAGGTTACTTTGTCAACCACTGTTTTGCCTCATTTTCATGGTCTTTACATATTTTAATTGACGTCCCCAATGTAACATTTTAAGCATGTAGTGCCTTTTCAGCACACGCCACAATGACCTTTTAAAGTAATGGTTTAAAAATCCAAAGCAATGCTTGATTACCAGCTCTGTACCATATAGCATAACTTTCCTCTCTTTCACGCTCCCGACATCGAATGGAATTCTACAACAGCAGACAATATGAATAGGAATGGCTGATGTAATAGAATTCTAATTCCCTAAAGACCAAACGAGTGGCCCACTCTGACTTTATGTGGGGATTTCCAGCTGTGAAATGGGGTAAACTGTGGCTCTCTACTATATTGATTGCACATAGTAGGCAATCAATAAAATTTGTTGACTTTATTCTAATTAAGCCTTTTGAAAACTGAAGCATGTTGATAGAACGTTTAAACAGTGCCACTAAGGATGGGGGTTTTGTAACCATGCCCACATTTCAAAGTCATCCAGTGTTCCAAAGAGTATTTCAAATGTTTTGAGTTTAACCAAATCCTAAACACATTATGCCAAGTACTATTTTCCTTTAAGTCCCAAACCCATGTGAATTCTAAGGGAAATTAAATCCACATGTTTCTGATTCATTTTTACTTAAATCATTAAAATGCTGTTTTGGATGAGCCATTTGACTTCCAAGAAGCTTTTCTTCACAAACATTTTTACGCCTTTTTGGTGTGGGGTCAAAAGCAGGAAGTCATACTTTGACAATGATAAATTAATTGTGACATCAAACACTGCAAATCCAAACCCAGGCACTCTAACAATACTTCAGCAGTTGACAAGTTCATTTTCCTACTTTTCTGCCAAGAAATGCTTGCATTTTCCCCCTTATTTTGCCAACTGGAGGAGCAAAATGCATCACCTATAAACACTATACCACAGAGAATCCAGATTTGGGATTTTATCGTTTTTACCAAAGGGGTCAACAGCACCATTTCACAGCTCATATGATTTGGACAGTCTTACCCAAGGAAAAGTTAGAAAATACATATGAAATTCTTCCCACTTCACCAAAACTTAGTTATTCTGAGCAAAATGTCTTATATATGCCATGCCCACATCTGATAGGAAGTTACAAGGCAAACAGTCATCCTTCTCCTGACTTCATAGTTCACATTAAGGTCCTCTCTCTATATTTTGCTCTTAAATAACCTTAATTCCTCCTCATTAGCTCTAACTTACAACTTTCATAAGCCTTCCCCATCTTTTGGAAACAAGAAAAGAAACACTTCACCTGGTTGCCGCCTGCCTCTAGCTATCTTCCTGCATCATTCCTCTGTCCACTTCCAAATTTCTAAGACTCCATCTCACTAACCATTCTCTCCCTACCACCAACTGTCTCCTTAACTTCTTGGTGATAATGTTCAAATCTACATTTTTAGCCTTGATCTCGAATATTTACTGGACAAACCCATGTGGATATCTTGCCACCATTTCTAACGCAATTTGATGAAACTTTAACCAAAACTCACTCCCTGCCGCTGATTTCTCTATTTCTATAACTGGAAACAGTCATAGCTTTTTTTGAAAAACATTCATATTCTATACAGGATGTACAAATTAAGATAAGACTATAAAAACACACACAATTATAGCTACAACACAATTCTAGCTGCATTGTGGTGATTATGATGTTAAGTCAACCATCCGTTATATACAACTAGATTTTAATAGTGTTATCTACAGAGCAGCCAAAAGTCCCCTAACAGATACTATCTCTCCTCAATAGACACTTCATTTCAGGTCACCACAAGCAATCATTTACATAATTTTACATAGTAAAAATTGTTTGACCATCTCTTGCCAAACACTGCCAAATTCAAATCTCATACCAATAGGATTTTCATTTCCTTCCCCCGATTCATGCTATCTAATCAGTTCCAATCTTCCTCATCTCCCTGAGTCTTTGGACTGTGATCCACTCTTTTGTTGATAACTAGAACTTTTGGAGTCTTTTGTTGTTCTCCATAGAAATCATCTCTGGCTAACTTAAACCAGAGGAATCTTTGGGAAGGTCAGCAGGTATCTTTTCATATCAATGGGAAGCTTGGGACTTGAGCAGGAACGAAGGGAGGTGAAACAGCAAGAAACAGCCCAAGGCTCCTCCTATAGAAGCTGGCTGCTGCGGACACTGGCCACTGGCACCACCAGACCTCCCATGGCTAACTCATCCTTTGTCCCTGTGGGTTTGCATCACTTCCTCAAGCTTCAGTGACGTAGGCAAGAGGAACCAATTGGCCAAGCCAGGGTACTTAAATGTTTCAATGACAAAAATATATAAATAAGTGTCTTAAATATCCTACTAGAAAAATGATCAAAATATATGAATAGTTACTTTACCAAAAGATAAACAAATGGACAATTAACATATAAAAGTTATTTTACCTCACTATGAAGTGCAGATTATAAAGATGATAGAAATAATTTGTCATAAAAAAAAAACACAGAAAAATTAAAAGACTGAAAAGATCATGTGTTGTGAATGGAAGAAAACAGGCACATCCTATGATGTACACCTCTATGGTAGCATTGATTGGTGCAGTCTTTCTGATGGGAAATTTTTCATTACTATCAAAATTTACAATGTGCATATTCTCTGCCCCAGAAATCTGACTTCTAGAAATACAACCGAGAGAAATGTTCCACATATGTCCACAAAGATCGATGTACACAGATGTTCTCTGCAGCACTGGTTTTAATTGCAGAATTGGAAACAACTTAAATGCTCCAAAGTGGCAGGTTAAATAAATTATGATACATTCCTATGTCATCATTATAAATAAATAGATGCATTTATAGATACTGCTTGAAACCTCTCTTTGGTATACTCTTAAGGAAAAGAGACAAGTTGCAGAATAAAATTTATAATTCCATTATATGTAAAGAAATGCATATGTATCTATGTATACAAAGAGAAAGGTATAAAAAAGTTATACACCAGACCTAACAGTTGCTACATGTAGGGGTCTAAGAGTTGAGAGCTGCCAAGACAGGGGGCTCCCACATTTTGTTCTATGAACCTAAGAGTTCCATGAACCTTTCACAACAAGAATGTTCCATTTTTCACTTTGATATTAAGAAATGTAGGGTGCATGAGGCTGGTAGGTGAAGCTGGAAAAGCCTGGAAGGACAGCCTTTTTAAAATATATATATAGATAGATAGATATAGATATAGATATAGATAGATATAGATATTTTTATTGGTTTCAGAGAGGGTGGGAGAGTAAGAGAAAGATAGAAACATCAGTGATGAGAGAGAATCATTGATCGGCTGTCTCCTGCACGCTCCCTACTGAAGATCAAGCCTGAAACCCAGGCATGTGCCCTGACCAGGAATCAAACTGTGACTTCCTGGTTCATAGGTCAATGCTCAACCACTGAGCCATGCTGACTGGGCAGGACAGTCTTTAACTGGAACTATTTATAGATCCAAACATGGCACAGACTTAGTAGTTAGTGGAGACCTGAGTTCAAATCTTTACCACTTCCCAACTGTGTGTTAGTGGGGAAAATTACTTAGCCTCTCTGAGCCGATTTCCCCATTTGTTCATAAAATGAAAATAAGAATAGTATCTTTCACAGAGTGGTTGTGGAGATTAAATGAAATAATTAAAATGCTCAGCACTGTGTCCACCCCATTATATGAGAGTAATGAATGGTGACTTTCTCTCATTTTTATTTTTTTTTTTTTTTGGGGGGGGGATAAAATGAGGGAAGTATAAACCATCACCCTCTATTTTGACAGTATCTCCTATTCAAGGATCCCATCATATAAGAAACAATTTACATGGAGGATTTTTGTTGTTGTTGTTGTTGTTGTGTCCTTCGTTTTCAATTCACCTCGACTAGGTCAGGATTCTAATAATGATCCCTTTCTCAGATAGAGGAGCTGAGTCCCCAAGAGACCAAATGCCTGGCCTAAGTCATAAGCCCCACCTCTGAAGCATGGCTACCCAACTCCGACTCCGGCTTCAGTCCCCCAAGCCCATGCCTTTTCCAATAAGACCTTAATACCTGCTGCTTTGAAACATGGAGCAGAAGAAAAACCCAAGCATTTGTTTGAAATATCTCCACGTGTAGCTTTGAGTATGACACTTACAAGCCTCTTTTTTTTAAGAGTCCAAAATCTGATCAATAGCAGGGAAGCTGTAATTCTGATCCCTTTTGCCAGAGAAATGTACAACCAAATAGGGCTTGAGAGCCAAGATTTTCACAGCAATGAAAATGATGTGGCCAGAGAAGGGAGGGGAGGTAGGAGGTAAAGAAAAACGTCTGCGATCACATCCTTGGGATATCTCTAAGCTCCATTACACTATCCAAAAGAAATATAATAGGATTTGAGGCCCAATTATTACTTCCTCCATCTAACCCCCTTCATTTAACATATCATTAGTATTTTTAGACAAGTCCCCTGGGACTCTCACACTTTCGTAGGTGAGTCAGACAGCAAGAGCCCTGGTGGCAACCATCCAAGGAAACTGATCCCCCTTTTAATGCTCCTTTCTGGTTACCTGCTATAATGCAATTATCATGTACTGAAGCAATTTTCGGGAAAATGACTTGACAAGAACTCTGTCATTTTGTAAACAAGAACAAACGTTGTAATTGGATCTTAATTACACAATGCTCTGAGAGGTTATTTTTATTTCTTTGTTTGTTAATGCAATTATTTAGCTTCCCTATTTTAGCCTTGACCTTGCAGGAAGAGGGTATTTTCCAGTCAGCATAATGCTTTATCTTTGAAAGCTACAATCAATAAGGATAATTAATGATGCCGGCTGCAATGATAGCCTCAGCAATCATTATCCCACATTAATCCCTGCAGTCAGACTGGGGTCAAGGCCATCTAAATCATTCACCTAGGGGTGGAGAAATTCAAATCATTTACCAATTTAAATCCTTGCAAACATATCCCACTTTATTTTCAAAGCAGTTTGAATGCCACCTGGGTTTGTTTTGTGTGTTTTCACTGGGCACTTAAAAAAAAAAAAATGACAGAATAGATACTTTATATTAGCAATGCAGTTTTGCTGTTTGTGTTTTGATAAATTAATGTTAAAAATACGCAGCACATTAACTGCTGCTGTGCCTGGAGGTACATGGCACACTTAGCATTTCACATGTCCGGGTTTTAAAAGAGGAAGGGGGAAGAAGAGGAAGAAGGGGAAGGGAAAGGAAGAAAAGAGGATAGGGGGCGGGTGGGGGGGTGGGGAGGTGCTGAATGGGAGCCAGTGGCCTCAGGCAGGCAAACCGCGGAAGAAGGTTGAAAACTACCAGCTGGAAAATCTTTGAGATGGAACTGCAGGCTTACTCAGCATTATGGAGGGGGCTGTTGGATGTGAAACCTCATACTGGATCTTGCAAAACAGCCTCTGCCAAGGTCGATTTCTCCCTCATTTTTGCCTTTTTTCCCTGACTTTCCCTAGCACGCAAGTTGGATGACTTGATGTATCTTCTAACTGTCTGCTGTAGGTCACACTCTGTTATAAAGAATTCCACTGGGCTCCCAAATATTTTTCAATGATTTCATTTTAATTAGTGTTTTGCTATCAATCATATTCTTCATCTGAATATGCTTGAGATGACAGCAAATTAACGTCTGGTCTTTCCCTCTCCCCTCCCCTGACCCTTGTCTCTCTTTGCAGAATTAAATTAGCAAATGAAGAGAAGTTTGTAGGGCACTGGGTCTCAATAAATATTTGTTGATATTATATAGCCAAGTTTACTTCAATCTTCTTTTATTTTCAAGTTATGTAACATATGGTAAGGAGTTACAGCAACTAAAGTGAACTTTCCTGGCACAGTAATTAGGGATTGGGATATTTATGGGTGTTTGGGGAAATAGACAACTAAGAGATAGCTGCTAGACGCAGAGTAAAGATCTATAAAACACTCAGCCAGGGCCCCTCTCTCCTCTCCCTGTGAGAACTCCTCTGCAGAGACCGTGTTGAAAGCTGCCGAGAATTTATCAGCCGTTGCTTTTTCATTATGAGCAGTGACTGCTAAAGAGAAAGCACTTAACATGTCTGAGCATAGTTATTATTTTCGCGATAAGGAACTCTTTCTAATGAGATTTTATCACTATTTCACCATTTCCCAAATGTGGATCTTTGCTTCATCCTGGCAAAAGAAGACAGAAGATATTGAGGGTTTTGCAATAGATCTGAGTGAAGGGAAAATGTAAGCAAAACTGAATTAAGAAGGGAACAGTGAACTATTACTTGAACATGGAAAAGCACATGTCATTCTAGGTTGGACTATGAAATAGCATGTTCCCTTCCAGCTCCCAGCTGTGTAGCAGTCTAACATCTGTCTTTCTAAGCTTGTGATTTTTTATGAGGAGCCCAGTCTCTGCAGAAACGTCTTTTTCCATCTTCATTCTATCCTCTCTGCCCTCTTCACTTTGTGATTCTTCTGTGAGCATGTGTGTGTAGCATCTACATGCAGGGCTGGTGACACAATGTGCAGATCCAGTGCAAAATGAAAATGTGGGGCCCCACCCAGGACAAATGAAGTCAGTCTCCCCTTCCATGGGCTAGTCATCCCAATCCACAGTTGAAGGGCACCCACCCCAAGGATTTACAATCTTTGCTCTGGATGCTGTAGTCCCTGGATTAGTGGTACAATTTAGAGAGACCCCTACACCTGCCCAACACATCATGGAGCTGCCAGCCTGGGGAAGGAATGGTGGTTACCTTACCCTATTGAGATATCATGGAGCATACACCCAACTCAGACCCTCTCCACACCTGTATTTAGGCCCCCTCTGGGGACTGAGAATGACAATGCAATGCCAGTACCCCTCCATCTCAACAATGTGACCTAGTCATTATCCCTCAGCAGAGGGTGGCAGCAGTCTTGGAGCAAGCAAGAGAAGGGAGACCAGGTGAGGCAGGAGACAGGGGTCAGGAAGCATGCCAGTGAGAAGCCATCCTGGAGGAATGTAGAGGTGATGTGAGCCTAGGGTCGAAGCCTCGCCTGGCACACACTCCATTGTCCCATCACACTTCACTTACATAAACTCAAAGACAAATGCAAATTCAAACCTAAAATTATTAATAATTGCAAGATAGTGATTGTAGAACATTAAACCCCAAGCAAGGGGTCCTATTCAACTGCACTGTTCACTTGTGCATGTAGAAAGCCCTTCTACAATATACATCGGGAGACCCCAAAACAAATAAGTCTCAACTCCCTAGCCTCTGGGAGACCCTTGTCTAGTAGAGGACACAGGCAGGTTGAAAAAAAAGTTACATCATAATGTGATGTGGTTCACTGAGCGCCTGCTGTGTGTTGGGCATTCTCCTGAACATCTCATGGGTATCATCAACATAACCCTCATAATGACCCCAGGAGTTAGTCCTGTTATTATCCCTGTTTTTAAAATACTGAAACTGAAGCCTAAGAAGTTAATAACTTTGTCAAGGTTCTATAGCTAAAAAGAGGCAGAGCCAGGATTTGAATGCAAAATGGATGCTCCCAAGCTAGGTACCCTGTTGCTTTTCTTCTCAGAGATATTTGTGCGAAGTCCTCTACGTAAAGTGCAGAGGTCATGAGCACTGCCCTATAGGAGTTGAGAAAGGCTCTACAAAGGTGATGAATTTGAGCTTTTGAAAAATGAACTGGAATTTTCCTGTCAGAGAAAGAGAAGTGCTATATATAGTCATGGAAGGACTTGGAAATTCAGGAATGTTTTATGCATGAAGTCAGGGATACATGGCAGAGAGCAGAGAGGAATAAAGCCAGTGAGCAGGGTGGAGCCTGTGCAAGAAGTGTGACCTGTTAAGACCTAGGGCTTTATTCGTAGGCAGTGGAGACCCAACAGTAACCACTAAACTGAACTTTAACATGATCAGAGTGTTAATCCCTCAAGAAACCTGGCCAAATTTATATGGAACACATACCAAAAAACAACACCAAAATGACTATCATCATTTGGAAACCATTCTCAACTATGTCAAGGATTTTGCAAAAGCTCTTCAACAGTAAAGTCATTCTTACAGACCAGCTGCCAACTCAGCAGAAGAGGCCAAAGAAAGAGTGAAGATGTACTAGTTAATGAGAAAGGCCCCTTCAAGGGATCAGAAATATGGATCCATTCTCATGGCAGCAAAAGAGATGGGCCATGGAAGAAGGCTTCTTTTGGTAACTATTATACTGTTACACTTTGGAAGGGTGTTTGAAATGGACTAGTATAATGGAAATAAGTTTGGAATCCAAAATGGTTATTTCACTTACAGTCAATTAGTGGCCCGAACTGGATTGGAGTCAGGTGATGTCAGGTTTAATGCTGGCTCTGCTTCTAATGAGCTCTGCGTTCTTGGGTCGGAATAGTCAGTTACCTTGAAATATTTTCCCAGGAGACAGATGGGTGAGACCAGATGAGTATGTGCTTTAGAATTAGAGAGGTCAGAGTTCAAATCTCAACTCTGTTTCTTGCCAGCTGCATGACCTTGGGTAACTTACACCTCCATGAGGCTTGGTCTCCTTATCTATACTGGGGATAGCAATTTTAACCATAAAAAACATATTAGAAGTATAAAATGATATGACAAAGAAATATGTACTAGAATAGTACATGTAGTAGGTGCCAAGAATGTCTGTTTCCCTTACTGTTCTAGTGTTCAGTCTTCTCATCTGTAGGATGAGAGAGTATTAGATGAGTTCCAAATGGCCTCCAACATCCACTTTTCGTTGACTCTAGAACCTTCCTCAATTTCTCTCTTTGAGCACATGTTATGTGCCCTGCACTGTGCTATGATCTGAGGATATAATGGTGAGCACTGGCATTGCCCTCAGGGAGTTTTTCTATTCTAGCAAGGAGGCACTTTTATAGGATTGCTCATGAGTAATAGCAAGTAATTGCTCATGAGTTGCCCAAGAGTAGCCTTTATGTGAGGAATGGATGGTCAAGGTTCCCTGTTTCCTCTGACACCTGAAAATTCCCTATTTGAGAATCAATCCTTTGAAATTTCAATTATTGAATAGGAGAGAAAATACCTTAAGAAATGCTTGGCTAATGCTTTGGAGAGATTAATTAACTATGAGGTAAGCACAGGAACGAAATGAAAGATAGAGAAATGCCTAAAAAAGGGAAGGCATTAGAGAGAAGATGAAGTAAAGCAAACTTCAGACTCCATCTCTGTAATATTTGCACTAGGCAGATTGCCCTCTCCCCAATACTCACCTAACAATCTATGTGGGCCGACTCCCAGAATACAGCTTTGTGTTCTAGAAGATTCTTTAAGAGGAATGGTTTGAGTAATAGCATATCCCAGAACCCTAGATTTTCCATGATTTCTATTTTTAAACAAGCTCCATAGCCTAAGTGATGTTAGCTTCCAGTTTTATCTGGACTTACATTGACTTCATTAAATCTCAATACTGAGAAGTTGAGCATATATTTTCTTCACTTTTATTTTAGAAAAACTTTAGTTAGTCTAAAGAATTGATTTTTTTAACAATTATACCCTTTCCTCATACTCAGATTTGTTAGTTTGGAATGCGAGATGGTTGTGATGAAAGCTAGAAATTGTTGGGAACTTTCTTGTCTTAAGAAGTCAGAGGAGATGCTCGGGAATGAGACACCTGTTTCAAAAAGTGAGCATCAATAACAAAATTACATTAGTCCAGGAGCCACATCCAAATTCACACGTTCATTCCTTTCCAATGTTTGCTTTCTTTGAGGGATACAATGTCTTGACATCTCTGTGAGAAATAAAGAGACCGCCCTCACACTGTTCTGTCCTAAATATGAGATCTGGGGTTTTGCCAGCCTCTCAATCACTTCCTGATGACCCTCAATGCTGAACTGGCATTTCTTTGGCCTTGGGAAGGCATGAGAAAGAGGGTTGGCTGCTTTCCAAAGAGATGTAGGAGCAGAAGAAGGGGGTAAGGGTGGATGTTCACTTTACCATCAAATTTTTAAGAAAACAGTGAATGTTGTATCTAAGGCATTTTAGGCTTCTCTCCTAATTCTTTTAGAAGCATGGTCTGGTCTGTCAGTGGTAGCTCTGCCCCTGATATTACACACATGGTCACTTAACTTGAGCAAATTCAGGCACAGACCAGAAAGAAAACATTGCTATTGTAAAGCCCACTCCAACAGCCTCTAGGGTAGATGAGGGATTGGATCTGCTATTCCCTCTGCTGGGCTTAAGTTTCATGAGCTTCTCCTTGTGTGAGTATCTCCCCATACTGAATGGATTCTCTAGTGCTTCAAATTATTTTTTATGTCCCCTAAGTGCGAGCCAGTCTCAGTTCTTCACCTGATGTATAGGTGAAGAAAAAGCTACCTAAGAGACGTGGGAGAGGAAACTTTGACCATATGGACTCCTTGCCTTACTTACTGCCACTGAAGCCTAAATCTTCCATGAGTGGTGCCTCCATTATTATTCTCTATGCAAACTCAAGTTCTGGTTGTCACATGCACTATGGAGCAAAAAGTGGCATCAAGTCCTAAAATATTCTAATTGGGGGGAAATTTAGAGAGCATGTAGTCCAGTCTTAACCCCTGGGCTTCATAGAGAAAGACACCAAGGTTCTGGAAGTATCTTGCCCAAGGTCCTGCTTACAGAACTGGGATGGAATCTGGGGACTGAAGGAGGGTGGTGAGTGTGTGAACAAAAATAATGGATGGATGTTAGCTGCACCAAATGTGGAAAAGTGACAAATTTAGGCTCTGGGTGGTACATGAATGACAAGGGGAAAACAATAGATGACAGAAATGGAGCCATTCAGAGAGGGAGCTGGTTTGGGGAACAGAGGGAGAACTCTGTTTTAAACATAGTAAGGTTTATACAATGGTAGGCCATACTAATGGAAATGGCCTACAGCAAGTGAGATATCTGAGCTTGGAGTTCAGAAGTTAGGTCAGGGCTAGAATATATTGATGTTGGGCATTACCTGCGCAGAGGTGAGAACTGAGCTGGAAAAATTTGTGAAAGGTAAAAATAAGCAGAGAGATGAGCAGATGTGACCCTTGCTCTAATAAAGGCATATGCTGCAGTTCCCTATTTCTGACCATCGTCCATAACAGGCTTTAGCCCTGACTCTTCAATTTCTGCCAAGTATGATAACAACATTAGAATCACTGGGAGCTTTGTGAAACTACCAATGCCTGGGTCCTGCCCCCTGATATTCTGATTTAATTGATCAGGGATCCAGGCATTTGGAATTCTCCAAAATCTCCCTGAGTGGTGATGTTTAAAAAGTAGAGTCTTTGCCCTAACCGGTTTGGCTCAGTGGATAGAGCGTCGGCCTGTGGACTGAAGGGTCCCAGGTTCGATTTTGGTTAAGGGCATGTACCTTGGTTGCAGGCACATCCCCAGGAGGCGGTGTGCAGGAGGCAGCTGATCAATGTTTCTCTCTCATCGATGTTTCTAACTCTCTATCCCTCTCCCTTCCTTTCTGTAAAAATCAATAAAATATATTTTTTTAAAAAAGTAGAGCCGCCAAAGCCGGTTTGGCTCAGTGGATAGAGCGTCGGTCTGTGGACTGGAAGGTCCCAGGTTCGGTTCCGGTCAAGGGCATGTGCCTGGGTTGCGGGCACATCCCCAGTGGGGGATGTGCAGGAGGCAGCTGATTGATGTTCCTCTCTCATCGATGTTTCTGACTCTCTATCTCTCTCCCTTCCTCTCTGTAAAAAAAAAATCAATAAAATATATTTTTTAAAAAAAAGTAGAGCCTTCATCTTTTAGAGATACAAAATGAAATATTTATAGATGAAATGTTATTATGTCTGGGGTTTACTCCAAATTAATAGGCATGTGCCCATTGTAGGTAAGGTACAGAAGAAACAAGATTGGCCAATAAGTTGATAACAACTGAAGTCCTGTGACGGGTACATGGGAGTTTATTGTGTTTTTCTTTCTACTTTCATATACGTTTGAAAGCTTACATAATAAGAAGTTAAAAATAAATCAATATAAAATCTTTTCAGGCAAATCCACAGTGTACCATGTTGAGGACCCCTGAGACACAAGGTTCTTTGTAAGTAGAAATCTCCTCCTGGATCCTCAACTCCGTCAGCTATCACTGTCAGACTTCCATGAAGATCCTCTCCCAGGCTGAGAGCAAAGCTTTCTTGCTTCTCCTAACTCTTCTAACTTAGAGCTGAAGGCCCTGACAGCAATCCACACCCTGATCTTAAATTCTCCAACGATAAAATTGACAGTTCCAGAGAAATTGCTCATGGAGATGACAAAATTACCCCCAGCAATCACACTGTATTTCTTAATCCCTGATTACTGATAACAGAGGCAGTAAGCCTAGTGCTTGTACTCTAAATCCTTTGATTAAAAAATAACAAAAACATTGATTGGGGGGAAAAAAATGTTCTACTTTAGACGCATGCTTTCAAAAGAGATACATTAGGATGCTCTTCCCAAAATTCACCCATATTAGGTAAAAGAAGAGGAGCAAACTCGAAAAAAACTGAAGTTCTGATAAAAACCCGGGTTACTTTTACAGAGAAGGCCTACCCAGTTCAGTTTCACTTTTCCCATGAAGTGTTCCTTAGATCGACATTTCAAAGAGCAAATTGAGCTCCTTCAATCTATCAGGCACAGCTGGTGGGTCAGGAGCAGTGACTCTAAAAAAAAAAGAGAGAGAGAGAAATAGAACAGAATAGAAAATATTCAATCATATGTGCTAGTGGTGAGTATTGTTTTTGTGAACATTAGTTCCAGTAATTATAGATGAATATGTGTGGGTATTAAATTGGCCTTAATATAAAATAGTCAAAATCATTTTAAGTCCACTATCTTCACTTTTTATGCTCAATTTTATGGCAAACCTGTTTCCCTTCAGATGAAAGTGAATCAGAGAGGTCTGGAGCTTGGGGCAGGCCATGGGTAACTGAAGAAGTCAGGAGTCTAAAAGGTTAATGAGGTCAAGTCTTAGGAACAGGCAGTCAGGGGAGGAAACAGAAGTAGCAGAGCTGGATCCAGCAGGCAGAGTAGGTCAAATCAGGCACTGAAACTTCCAGGCAAATCCAGGTGCAGGACTAGGTAGCTCTGGAATCCCTACATTAGAGTGACCCCAGGAATAGGGACCTCATTAGAAGGGCTATGACAACTTAAAGTTATATTTGCATGGTAACCTTAGGTTGTATTTGCTGGTGGGTAGTGGGTTCTAATGGAAATTATGGGGAACATAAAGCTCCCCCAACCTATGCCACCAAGTCACCTTTTTGGCACGACCAATAGATCTAAGGAGGCAGAAGTCAGTCCAAGTCAAAGTGGATTCTGAGACCCAAGCCCCAGATGGAATTCTTACTTCAGCCCTGTTGCCTTTCAAACTGCCTGTTGGGCACAGGAGCACCAGCACCCAGCCCATCAGCAGGGGGCCTTATAGCCTCTGAGGAGGCCCACAGGCAACACCCATGGCAGGTGTCTGGGTGAGACCTAACAACCACCTGAAATAAGCCAATAGCAAAGGAGATAAGGGGTGGAAATGGATTCAAGAGGTATTACAAAGGTGGAGTGACAGATTTCTAATTTGCTGGAAGTTGGAGGTTGTAAGAGAGAGGGAACATGCTGAAATGGCTTTGTAATCTGGAGTCTCAGTTACTGGGTGGTCTTTCCTTTGGGCAGGCTGTGCCCCAAGGTCACCGGGTTACACTGAGTTACTTGCCAGGGAACAGCCTGAGTGAGTCTATTAGAAACAAGTCGGGAAGACATAATGGGATTGGAGGTCACCACTGTGAGGGTCAACGAACCAGAGCAGGGAATTTGCTTCACAATCATCAAAAACTATTAGGACCGTCACGCTGCATAATAATAATAATATCCCAGCCCTGCACTTGACCACATGAGATAAGATCTGCTAATACACTCAGAACACAGTTCCTGACAGAGGTTCTGTCAGTGTTAGTTAGTTCCATTTACAGTATACAAAGTGTTTTCCCAAACATGGACATCATCCCATTTAAGTCTTGTAACAACCATGCAAGGGAGTTAAGAGGATGGTGTTAACTCCACTTTGGAGATTATGAAACTAAGACTTTACCCAATTAAGTGATTTTTGTAAATCCAGAAGGAGGATTTTGCTTATAACTGAAGTCTTCTGCTGTTTCACCTTTGGAAAACCAGCACAGGGAGTTTGCTCCAACATTCAAACCCAAGGGAACAGGATTGGGTTCCTGAGAAATAAGAAAGAGAGCAGATACGTTCAACTGAACAACTCCAGGTAAGTGACTAAGTAAATAGTGGATTATTAAACACTGAGACGTTACTTATTGGCTGAAAATAAACACAAGGGCCACACAGCCTGAAAAGGAAAAAATCTAAGGGAAACACAATCTGGTAAATATAATGAATATTTTAAAATAGCATATCTTTTGAAGTCAGAAATATCATATATATGTAACATTATAGATATAATTTATATCTATGTAACATTTTATTTATATGTATTTGGTATTGCATTGCTCCTTGTTCTCTATTTAAATTGTTTACAATGAAAATGAAATAAAATAATTCCTATTTTATTATTCCAAATACAGGAGGAGGTCCTTTATCTCTGAGGTTATTGGTACCTGGAAGGTTTAAAGTCCTCTTAAAATAGGGACATCATAAGCAGTGAGGAACAAAAGCTTCTATTATAACTTTAACCTAAAAAAGTAATGAAACTAAATTATGAAAATAAAATTTATACCATATTTAACAAAGTATAGATCATAATTACAACTAGTTGCTAACTCTTAGAAGGAAAAAAGAATGTGTCAAATATTGATTGGTTTGTTTGGATTTCATATAACTTTTTCAATCAAATAACAGAAAAAGTACATCAGTCTTCACTTTATACATGCCCAGGAGATCCTAGGAAAAGTTATTTTCACAAATAGACCCAGAAACGTCAGAAATTTTTCTAAGAAAAAAATTGATACTTCAAAGGTTCTCTTTTGAATGTGCATAGTAAATCCATCCCTCTTGACTTATTGTCGACTCTGACAGACCTTCATTTGTTAATAATTTTACATGTGATTGAAGTAGTTTCCCAACATCACTTTTATCAGCTTCATGCTTCAAGTTCCCACCTCTTGCAACATCTCCCATTTCCCCCTGCAATCATTTTCCCTGCTTGCATTTTATTGTCAGATGTTTGCCACCTCAGAAACCCAGCAGGAGCCAGCAGACAAGGATGTTGACGCCATGAGCAGAGACACACACTAATGCTGGAGGGCAGTGCTAATTTTATGAGGTCACTTCATTAATGTTTTATGATATAACTTTCACTCAAAATAAGGAAACAGCGACTGAATATTCAGATGATGGAAATCTCCTGGAATAACATTTTCTTGCATTTACATGTTAAGTGTGGAATGATCTGCCCATATCTGGAGAATCTGTTATCTATGCACAAAGGCTGCCTCTTCCTAGCACCATCCACCCTCTCCCTTAGAAGTCACAACTCTTCACCATCTGAGGACAGTCCCACAGGTAAAGACACGCGGGGTGAGCTCAGTAGCCCCAGTAAGGAACTCCCTAACATCCCCCAAGTCTTGTGAGAGACATCACAGTCACAGCGCAGGCCTGAACTCTTCACACGGGTCTCCATCCTAGGACATCAGTGCTGCTCCACGGACCTGCTCAGGTTGTCACTCCTAGTGCTGTCCCTTAGAGACATAAAACCTGGCTTCTCTTAGCAGCTGGGCAAAGAGTGAAGATGGTAGCTCATAGGAATTAGCAGATAAGAGGAAGAGAAACCACTAGCCCCATCTGCTATGATCCATAAATAGAGACAGATTTACATGTGTGTCTATGGAAGGCAGTTTAGGGGAAAGGAATGTATATCTTAAGATAAGGCCAATTGCATGAGCAATGCCGCTGGTATTCTTGACAACCAGAGATGTCAGTACAATTAGAGCTCTAGGCCTTGAGGTCAGAAGCAATTAGTTGGATAAGGGTCTTCCTTTTGGCCACCATGTCAGCAATAGTCTCTCCTGTGACTTTTTACTCAAGGAAAAATTCTAGTTTAATGAGTCATCTTCTTTCTAGGCCAAGAAATAAAATTTTTGAA
Source organism: Myotis nattereri (assembly GCF_964212035.1). Classification (NCBI taxonomy): domain Eukaryota; kingdom Metazoa; phylum Chordata; class Mammalia; order Chiroptera; family Vespertilionidae; genus Myotis; species Myotis nattereri. Next base: position 22,407,547 of record NC_138077.1, read on the forward strand.
ATCCTTAGGGTAACACTTTGGAGAAGGGGTTCAAAACTGAAAACTTGTGATCCTAACCAATCATAGTATCTGCAAAGGCTCACTGAGACCAAGTTTTCCATTTGATAAATATGGTGAGAGTTTAATATAGACAGTGCTCTGGAGGCAATGAAATTTCTCACATTCGTATGTAGCATTTCTAGTTGATTCTAAAAATGGCAAGAATGTAAAAACAAGTGTCTGTTTCCAAGATGAGTAGATGTGGGGAGAAGCCTGCCCAATGTAAACTAAGTTTTGGTCCCTAAATGCTGGACAACATAATTGGCAGAAGAACCAAGTAGTATTTATTGACAGTGAAGAGGAGTGATACAAGTTCCAAGCAAGGTATGTATTGGAGTGTGGAGGCAAGTTAGGAAATATTGTCTGAAATAAAAGTAAATAAATAAAAATCCATGTGGAAATAGTGAGAATGGCTACCTGCAGGATAAGCCACTTACACTAAGTGAAAGTCCTCTAACTCCACATCTGATCTAACTGTAGAGAGGCTGGGAAATATAAGTGAGCACATGAATATTTGATCATCATTTACTAAATCTGCCACACCCCACCCTTCTCATCACCAAATATTTTTTTTGTTTCCTTTGCCTACACAGAATACTCATAATTCCTCTATGAGGGAAACAAGCCAAAGCTCCATTCAGCTGTTGCATCCAACTCCAAGTTCATTTTGGGGGGGTGATGTCCAATTCTCTCTCTATCAGATTTGGTTAGATGTGACTTTTCAGGTTCTGAAGTCTTGATCTAAAAAAGTAAGTTATCTATTCCCTCACATATATGCATGAGCACACACACCCACCCACTGAGGTATGTGTAAATACTTCCATCTGGAAAGGAAAGAATGGGGAAAACATAGCCGCCCCAGAGCCGCAGCAGTTCTGGAAGCCAGGAAGACACTGGGAAGACCTCATACCCCTGGGAAGGGAGGCTCCTTGGTTAGGCTGTGATCTGCTCTCTGACAAGAGCTCCCTTTTTCATTGTTTTCCATGGCTCTTAGATTGATTCTCTAGGACAGTGGTTGGCAAACTCATTAGTCAACAGAGCCAAATATCAACAGTACGACGACTGAAATTTCTTTTGAGAGCCAAATTTTTTAAACTTAAACTATATAGGTAGGTACATTGTTATTAACGTAATTAGGGTACTCCTAAGGCTTAGGAAGAGCCACACTCAAGGGGCCAAAGAGCCGCAGTTTGCTGACCACGGCTCTAGGAGATTCTTCTTCTGGCTTTTTCTTTGGCCACATCTGAATTGAGGTATAAGGAATTTAAACTCTTGGCTATCTCAACTTGCCTCCTACTCATTGACTTTTAGGGGCTGCAGAGTTGTTTGGGCCTCTGAATATTCAGATACCCTCTCGTGGTTGCTTTAGCTATGTAGTGCCCTAAAAACTCTCTTTGCTTCTCATGTCATTGGACAGTAGGCACCCTCAAAGGACTTTCAGCATGTAGTTCTCAGTTCTGCTTAATTTCTTTGCTTCCTCACCTCCATGCTTCCTTCTCTCAACTTCATAGTAGCTACTGAAATTAGGCATGAATGGGAAGGCCACATCTTGAGGAATGTTTGCCTTGAGGCATATTAATCAACTGAGAGGCATTTTTCCTCTCAATACCATCTCTTAATTGTATGGATTTTAGAAACAGTTAACTTTTCCAAATTTCTAGGTTATGAATTCGAACTCTCTCCATTCTCTTTTCTTTTCTGCTTTATAAGCTGACTACTTCTCTCCTTAGCTCGTCTTCTTGCAATATCTTGCCAAATATAGCCAATAACATGACACAGTCCTAAAGTTCTATTTTTCTTTTCTCACAGCACTGCATATTCATTAGATAAGTGACCTTCCTTCCTGGTTATTAGAAGCAATAGTTTACCTAAATATTGTGCCACAACATAACAGGGATCGTCATCTTTCCAGCTTCCAATATTAATTTCCTCACAACCCACTCCTGATGACTGAGGCAATGCCATGTATTTCAGATTTTTATGACGGAAGCACCCTAATTCAAGACAACAACTTCTACATTTTCACAAGATGTCATAACAGAGAAAATCTCAGAGACTTAGCCAACATAAACTCATCACTTGCTCCCATAATGCCTCATATAAAACAGCAGGAACTCCCCTCCATTCAGTAACCGAGGAGGCTTCCTCCATCCATCAAGAGAGCCTGATCACCACCCATGGGCCAGCTTATAAAAGTACTGAACTTGTAAAGGTGAAGGCCAGCCCTTTGGCACATGCTAACAGTCAAGGGACTGAAGTTCATCCTCAGTGGATGTAGGCACCTCTGTCTCTTTATGCCACCATTGTAGAGGAAGCATATATGCTTTTGTACCTACAGATTTTTCAAGTATTGGTTTGTAAGCATTTGCAGGTCATGATTAGGGTGACCAACTATCTCAGTTCACTCGGGACTGTGAGGGTAAGCCACAGCTCATGGGACTTTCAGTCTTAAAACCAGGAAAGTCCCAGGCAAACTGGAACAAGTCGGCCCCCCTGGCCATTGTTCTCTTTAACAATCAGACAAAAACAGAAGGATGCCCGTGTCTGAAGAAATTGCTTTGGAAGGCAAACAAGACATCATCTTCATCTTCCTTTCACTGTGAACGGGCATGGCCTGCTCTCCAAAATAAGCCACAGCTCCTGGCTAAACAGCCTGGGCCCGCATTTTTGTGTGACTCTGATTAAGTGAGAAAGCTTTGTTGCGTTCTTTTAAAATTTAAAATATGTGGAGGCCCCTCCCCCAATACAAAACATGTATAGATAAAGTCATAACAGGATTCACAGAAGAAAATATTTAACAGAAAATCCATAGGCAAACCTTCTCTCGCCCAAAAGAAAGTAGGGTCATGATCTCTGCATTCAGCAAGAGTTCATTGTGAGCCTGAAGAAAGACCCGCTCAGGGCCCCAGAGTCATGATGGAGTAGGTCAATTTTCTAAATAAACGTTCATTATATTTTACCCTTTGAAGAAAAATGTTGCTTGGCCTTAAACAAATTAAGAGTGCTCAGGCTTTTTATTTGGGGTGTTTTTTAGTTGAATATTATTAAAAATAATTACAGGCTGTGGATTTAATCTAAAACACAATCAGCACCCCCAAAGTCCCCACAGTGAGTTAAAGCATCCTCCTTCTCAAAATTCAAAATTAAGTGGAAATTCAGATTAGTTTTGATTTATAACCACATTATGAACTATTTAATATTTTCAAGAAGTCATTCCCTGTGCCCATATTAAATTAATTTACAACAGAATATTATATAATTTATATATGCATGCATATAATAAATTATAGCCCGACTATATAATTCTACATGTATAATTAATTACATTAACCATCTACATTTTAAGCCTACAATTAGATAACCCTAAAAGACAACCCCGTTAGCATTTTTTAATAAATACTTGTGTTTAACAGAGCACCTGATAGCTGATAGAGCAGTGTTAACATCTGTTCCATTATTTCCAGAGGACGTTGGTTGAACGCAATACTATTCACATAAAATATGCATTTGTTCTTGACTGTCAAGTACCTCTATTATTTTATTAAAAAGTCAAAAAAGAATATAATCAGACTCCATAATTTATGTGTGACATTTTCATTACAGAAAACTTTATGCAAAATTGAATTCTAAAATTTAATTTCCTGTGATGTTTAAATTACTTACTATCTGGCTCCTCTCCAAACATCGTGATCATTGAAGGCCCCATATGAATTCTATTAAGGATACATTTTGCTGCTGCCAGAATATACAGGGCATTTTTCTAAGTAACTCTAAGAATATGCTTCTTAAATATATTTTGTGCCAGTTTAAATAGTTTTTCTCACACAGGAAAGAAAAGCAGGAACTTTTCTTTCTTTTTTAAAAAAAACAACCACAGACAGATTTTCTCTGCTTCTCTCTTTCCCACCTTGCCTGTGACCTCTTATTCCTGATACTTTAACCCAAAAGAAGCCAGCCTGGTCTAGCCTTGTCAGTTAGAGCTCACTACATCACAGGACGATAACCAGGTTCCTTCTGGCTTTCTTTTTCTTTCGGGCAATGCTGAAAAAGAGGCTTTGTCTCCGGCAGAGCCCACAGTGTGGACATCTGATGCTCTCTCTTTGTCACCCACTTGATGTGATGGTGGGGAATACCTTCCGCCATTCCCCATTGCTACCATGCCAATGGGAACCACTCAACTTAGCAGGATGATGCCCAGCATGCTTTGAGAAACCTGGAAATGTCATTGTACCTCATAGCTGCCAGGGGAAATAGGACTGCTAATAATGAGCAATGATTTAAATAATGAGCCTTTGAGGGAAGGAGGTGATCATTAAGTTACCTTAATGGATTCTCTTGGAGACAACAGATTTCCCAAATGGCATTTTCAATGGGAAAAACATGGATGTGTCATTGGTGAGGGGGAAGAGAAAGTGTGAGCAATTGTCAATCAGCCAAGGTGTGGCAGGATCCCTGCTCAAGGATGTCCCACATGGTCAGGCAGCAATCCTTGGCTTCATCCAGGCCAACTCCAATAAAGGGAGCCTCCCTCCTTGCCCAGGCAGGGACACAATGAGGGTTTGGAACACAATGAGGAATGAGACAGGGTTCCTTCCTTAAGGAGTTCATAGTTCAGTAGAAGGGTAACTCCTTGCAACTGTGTAAAACTCTACATTATACAAAGTGATTTGACATGTTTCATTTGATGGTCACTTCCCTGTGAGGCAGGAGGCCAGGTGTAACCCCATCTAATGAATGAAGGAACTAAGCCATACTTGAGTGACTTTTCAGAGGTCACACCACACAAGTAAGTGGCCAGGTCTCCTGGAGACCAGGCAATCTACTTTACTCAGATCCTAAGCTGGATTTCAATGGAGGAAACCATGATAAATGTATGTCCTGATACTGGGCATGGGGGAGCACCAGCTCATGCTCTCACTCCAGCCTCTGCAACATCAGAGCAGTAACCTCAACTAAGACATCCATCCTCATAGCTTTCCTCATCCATCTGCTACTGCAAACGTCTCTCTGGTCTAATTTGGGGGGGGTCTTGAGGAGGTCACTCTACCAATGTCATTCCCCCAGGCTGTTACCACTACCTGAAATTCCAGCACTGTGAAACTTTTTCCTCTTTAGTCATTCTCTTTGAAAAGATCAGCCTAGGAGAGCCAATAGAATTAAGCCATAATGAGCTAGTAAGATGCTCTTGGGGGGTGAATTCATCAGATGCTTTTCTCTCAACCCCCCAACTTATCTTCAGAACCATCCATGGGGCACTGCAAACACACCACCAGAATTTGGGAGAGTGTCTCCAGGATAGTTGCTGCATCCTACCTGCTCCTTTCTCACAGTCCTGCTCCTTGTCCTTTAGACTTGGCTTTCCCATCAGGTGTCTCCAAACCACTGCCTTCAACTTCCCAGTGTGAGTTCTGCAGAGGCCTGCATTTCCCACACCCAATTTACCTAGAGGTCAGTACATCAGGTAGACCATTGGCACGCTGGACCCCAACCTACCACCTAGTGCCCTGAGGCACCAAGGAGATGGAGACTTAATCTAAAGCAGAGAGATTTTGAGAATACGTAATGTGGTGTGTAGTGAAACCTGGCTTTATGGGCCCTGTGCAAATGGCCTGTGGTCTGAGTGGGAAAGGAAGAGTGAAAGGAGGGGAGGGGAAAAAGAAAAAAGGGCATTCCAGGCTTGACCTCTCTGAAAAGACAACTGGTCCATTCCTCTTTAGCTTTAGAAACACAGGAATTTGGAGGAAGGTCCTTACAAAAGTGCAACGTAGGGGAATGTATCCAGCAGAATAACTGATAATTATGAGTGTTCGATAAATAGAATCAATACTAATAATAATGTATGAATACCTTCAGGTCTGTTACTAGAAAGTTTGACAAGGGTTTCCACTTTTTTCACCAGGTGGATGGAAGAGGATGAGAAGGTGAGGAGAAGCAAAAGTAAGTATTCCACTGTGCAAGGACATGGCATGGTGATATGTAGGGGAACTGTAGTCAGCACAGGTTTGTCATATCAAAAAGTATCCTATATAATAAAGAGGTAATATGCAAATTGACCTTCACTCCAACACACAAGATGGCCACCCCCATGTGATCAAAGATGGCCACCCCCATGTGGTCACAAGATGGCCAGCAGGGGAGGGCAGTTGTGGGTGATCAGGCCAGCAGGGGAGGGCAGTTGGGAGGAACCAGGCCTGCTGGGGAGGGCAGTTGGGGGAGACCAGGCTGGCAAGGGAGGGCAGTTAGGGGTGACCAGGCCAGCAGGGGAGGGCAGTTGGGGGTGACCAGGCCTGCAGGGAAGGGCAGTTAGGGGCAATCGGGCTGGCAGGGGAGCAGTTAGGCATGAATCAGGCTGGCAGGGGAGTGGTTAGGGGGTGATCAGGCAGGTGAGTGGTTGGGAGCCAGCAGTCCTGGATTGTGAGAGGGATCCCAGATTACAGAGGGTGCAGGCTGGGCTGAGGGACACACACACACACACACACCCTGCACAAATTTTGTGCACCGGGCCTCTAGTCAAGTATAAAAGTCTAAAGTGAAAGTGACAAGGGAGAGAGAGGCTAAGGAAGCTTGCAGAGGCTGTGTTTTTGGTTAGGGGTAAACGTTATCCTTTAGCAGCATGGAACAGAAGGTAGGTAACATTAACCAATAAGTAAGCCTTTAATTACTACCTAAAAGTGGCCAAAAGCCCCAAAAGGCTAATTTAAGTGGATGTGTCCACTTGACTGTACTTATACCCTCTTGAAGACTAGTCACCTTGGTTTGGCTCAGACATCACTTCCTCTGGAAACTTTCCCTGGCCTATTTGGATGGACTCTATTAGCCCCTTAGTGTGGCTGGCACAGCCTCTTGAGCCTGCCCCTCTCCTAGCACTTACACTCTGATGGGCTTAGTTGGCCACCCCCACAACTGTGGGCACCATTACAGCAGGGCTGATCATTGACCTGCATTAGGTGCTGACTATTTGTTGAAGGAAACTTTGCCTTGACCTCATAACTCTTTCATCTACTGCCCAAGGTATCTTCTTTGCTTTATAGCAAAACTTCTTGCAAAGAGTTGTCCATACTCATTGTCTCCATTTCTCATTCCACTTTATTCTCATGCTTTCTTGAAACCACATCAGTAAGGCTCCCTCCCTTCCTTTACAGTGACACCATTTTTGTGAGGGTCACTAATGACCTCCACATTGCCAAATTCAGTGGGGATTTAGCCATGTTTCTATTCATCCCAGCAACACATTGGACTACCTCCTACCCCTTGAACATCTTCTCTTGCCTTTGAGACATCTTTCTTGGTTCCCCTACCACATTCAGCAGCTCTTCCCAGGCCTCTGTACCAGATTCTCCTCATCTCCTTCTCCTGTGAATGTCAGAGCTCCTGCAGCAAAAGCTTCAGACTTCTCTCATCTCACTCACTTCCTGGTCTCATGACTCGAAATATTTATCTTTATGCTGTCAGCCACCAAATTGATACCTCTAGCCTCAAACTCTCCCTTGAATTCTGGACCCCTTCTCCAACTTCCTACTTAGCATCTTTACATGAAAGTTTATTAGGCATCTCAAACCTAACATGTCTAGAACCAGACAACATACACACACATTTTGCTGTTCTTCATCTTCCCCATCTCAATAAATGGTATTTATATTTGGTGAGGTTTCTAGGCTAAACACCCAGCAACATCCTTGCCTCTTTCCTTTCTCACACCCCCACATTTTAATTCATCAGCAAATCCTGTCAAGTCTACCTTTGAAATATATCCAGAATCCAGCCACTTTTTCCCACCTCCACCAAATCAGACTCTAGGCTGCCATCACCTCTCGCCTAGATTATTGCAATAGCCTCCTATTCAGCTCCACCCTTAACCTCCCACCCCTCCCCCCACACAATAGTGAGAGGAAACATTTTAAAGCAGAACAAAGATCATACCCATTTGCGCAAAATCTCCCAAAGTTGCCACCTCTTTCTCTCTAACCACACCTTCTCCCACTGTCCCTCCTCTGTCTACTCCAGGCCAGCTACTCTGGTATCCCTACTGTTCCTCCATATGTCAAGCTGCCCCCACCTTAATTCCTCTTACCTTACCATTTCCCCTCTCTCAAACACACTCTTCCCCCAACTATCCATGAGAATCATTTCCTTACTTCCCTCAGGCCTCTGCTTAAATGTCATCTCTTCAGAGAGGCCTTCCCTGACCTTTGTAAAATTGCTTCCCCCATCACTTTCTGCCTTTTTATTTGGGCCTTCTTTATAGTGCTTATCACAACCTGACATGTTTGTTTGTTTGTTTGCTTGCTTGCTTGCTTGTTACAATAGTTTTTCTTTCTACATGAGAGCAAGGAATTTGCTGTTTTGCTCACTACTGAATCCCCAGCATCTAAAACTCAATAAATATATGAATGAAAGCATGAAGGGGGGTGCATATCTTTAAACAAGATAGGAAGACACTAACATAAGGTCTTCATTTCAGAAATCTGAAAGACAGTTTCCTTAATGAAGCCGGGTGAGTTTTTGTTGTGGTGATAGTGGTGGTTTCTTTTTGTTTTTAATCTTTGTATTAAACTCAGAACTACTCACTATTTAACCCTGCCAGCAAATATGAGCTTCCCCTGCTGCTGCTGTGATCACTGTGGTAGCAACAGCCAGGAAATGAAATCTTAATCATAGCATCTGCCACGCACCCTTCACTTACGTACAAGCCCACAAATGAAACTCCAGCGAGGCAATCTCATTTCACTAAAATGTGGTTGGACCCAATAACCAGAGGCTGGTGCTGCAGCACATCGTTCTGCCCGATGCTGCTTAATCTTGACAAGCTTCAAGGTTTATAGCACCCTAACCTTTAACTTAAACAGAAAAGCATGTGCTGGCCTACGTACTTAGCAACCCACAAGCGTTGGTGTTGTAGAAGTCTACCTGGGGCTTTTCAGTATTACTGCCTCAGTTCCTTGTCAGGCAAGAAGAAACAAGATTTCTTAAATCTTTTGGGACCTACGATTACCACCGTCATTACCAGTTTACAACCTAATGGCACTTAATGTTGATGGAGAGAAAAGGAGGACAGGTCATATTGGATCCAGCTTGACCTGCCCATGAACACATGAACAGGGGAATGAGAGGGAGAGGAACAGCCCTCTTCGTTTCCCAGAGCTCCTGACCTGCTTCCTGTTCCAACCTGCCGGGGCTGCAGAGTGATTTCCAGGTACCTGACTGGGGCCCGGGGATCCAAATGTTGAGCCCTGTGAAAAGCGATTAACATTCCAGAGCAAATGTGTTACCCGCAAGAAAGGCCACTTCCAGGAGCACCTGGGGGCCACTGAGCCAGGTGCAGGTTGGTCCCCGTGACCTCAGGGAGTCACTTGCAGCTCGGATGTCAACAGGTGAGAGCAGCAATCACTGGTGCAGGCAATTTTATTGATGGAATTGGGTTTACAAATTACCCTCAAAACATACTAAAGTGAAATATTAAATTCCCCATTCCCTAGCGGACTCCTTTTGCATTGGAAAGAAGGAAAGGCAAAACACCACCTTTCCTAATATCCATGTCCCCATGACAGTAATACCTATTAAGGAGACTGAGGGATTTTTGGACTGACTATGGTGAGTGAAGACTTGCTGTACAGATACAATCTAAAAATAGATCAATAGCTTGATTAAATAAAATCTAAAAGTAATTACTACAAGATGGAAGACTCCAAAAAGCATCTATAGGCAGGTTCCTAATGTGCTGGAAACTTCTCTTAATGAATGAAGGCACACAAACCAGCTATACTTTTTAAATCACACCACCAATATCTTTCAACATCCACCTTCTGGTGGTAATTTGGGGTAGTGGTGCTCTCCTCGATCTCAGAGGGGGCAATTCTCCCCAAATAAGCTTGAATGCTTGAATGATGGACTACAAACAATGGCCCTCAATCCTAGATGCACATTGAAATGACCAATGACACATCCTAGTCTCTGTAGATGGGGTCCAGGCAATGGTGTTTGTAAAGATCCCCTCGACGAATCAGTGAAACCAGGGATGAGAAACAGGGTTTCTCAAACTTGTCTGGATAAGAATCACTGGGTGACTCATGTTACATGACAGACAGGTACCTTGCCTTCCAGAATCTGATTCAGCAGGACTGGGACAGGGCCCTGGGATCTGTATGTTTTTATAAGCACCCTATGAAATTTTTATGACCAGGCAAATGTGTGAAACCCTGATTTAACACACCTCCTCACTTTACAGAGGCAGTCTGCTGTGATTCTTTCAGTGTAAGAGCCTCATGGGTGGAGCTACTCCTGACATATATTAGTATTGTCCTCAGAGCCTGATACACATAGTAGGTGTTTCATAAATAATTTTTTAATGAATAAATAGACTAATGGAAAAAGCAGCCAACCTGGTTTCAAATTTCTTATTTGGCCTCTTAATGATCACATAATCTTGGCCAAACTCAAGACTTTGATCCTTCATATTAAATTAAGACTGATTCCACCTACTGCCATAGGGATCAGATAAGATACTGTTTTCAATTAATCTATATATATAAAATGCTAATATGCAAATAGACTGAATGGCGGAACAACCAAACAACCAGTCACTATGACATGCGCTGACCACCAGGGGGCGGGCGTGGAACATGGTGTGCATTGGCAGCAGACGGCAGAGCACAGAACATGGCGGACGTCAGCCACTGTGGGATGGTGGAGCAGGTGAGCGAGGGCACCAGACCAAGGCGGGACGCTGGTCGCTGTCATCGGGGAGAGCCTCTGGTGGTTACTGAGAATTCTTTGTTCCCATGTGCCATGGTCCCACCTGGCTCTCGCACCTGCTGCCAGCCCCATTCACACCCACTGCCAGTGCCGGAGCCACCACTCTCACCCACTGTCGGAGCCTACAGCGGTGCAAGCATTGGCTGCCGTCCCCAATCATCCCTCAGGATTTCTCCACCTGCCCCTGTTCCTGAGGGGTGATTGGGGCAGGAGCTGCCACTTGCACCTGCTGCTGGCACCGGCCCCAATCGCTCTGTGCCATCAGCAGGTGCGAGCGGAGGCCAGCACCATCAGCGCATGTGGGTGATGACGGTGGGAGCAGGGCTGCCAGCAGACAAAAGACCAGGGGCCGCAGCGGGAGTGGCCAGGTAGGGGTGCAGAGGATGGGCCAAGACCCGCCCCTATGCCCACCACAGCCTTGCAGCCTTTTGAGGTACACAAATTCATGCACAGAGCCCCTAGTTTTCATATAAAATTTCAGACTTACATTAAGCATTGTCAGTATAAACAGAAATTAAGGGCCAGAAGTGAGAGCAACCCTCACTACACAGAGCTCACGAATGGTAGAACTAGAACTAGCCCAAAGTTCCCTAACTCCCAGACAGGGCTACTTGCCACTCTGGCTCTGGGCATGGAATTTTCTGGCAAGTGGCTCAGCTGAAATACTTCACACAAACTAGTGTGGTAGCACTATCTCTTCAGGGAAGACATTTGTCTTCAAAACTCCCCAAAAGTTCATAGTTCATAGTTCTCAGAAATGAACTTCAAGCCCCTCGGTGAGAAACCAACAGCCACCCCAATGGAACATTTTTCTACTGGAATAGGATGCAGGAGGGGAAAATGGGGTTGTGCACCTGCTGATGCCTGCACACAGACAAGCTCAGCCAGGTGAGAGGGAGGGTGGCCTAAGAGCTGTGGGAAGACACTAGGAAGGCCTCAGGTCATTGCTATCTTGAGTTCTGTTCATTCCTGGCTTCCATCTTGCACATTGGTAGGGGTGTTCAAGAGTGGCAGAGGGAGGCTGAGAGGCAGGGGTAGGACAAAGTGGCTTTCCACCATTGGAAACTATAGCAGAGCTCATGCCAGCCAATGGCATGTCAGGTTATCATTTTTGTATTAGAGGTTCTAGAAAATCCAATTCATGATCTAGATATGATCTTTGGTTTTATTTCATTTGGCTAGTAGGTAAAATACCAATTTAAAATATGTGATCATATCCTTGCCTGCTTATTCATCTTATTGCCTAGGAGAGATCTTCAGCTCTTTAGCCTAGATATAAGGCCCTGGTTTCATGCCTCATGTTCTCTCTGCTCTAAATAGTTTTCCCCTTTTTTTCTTGGTTATCTCTAACTCCTGCTTCAAGATCCAGATTAAATTCCATTTTTAATGTGGCCCCTTCTCCTGGTCCCCATTTAAACAAGCTTTTTTTCTATGGGATTCATGAGAGGCAGTGTGACATAGATGGGGGAAATAACTTTTAGAAACACAGTGACAGTTTCTCAATTCATCTTGGACAAATTATTAACCTTTCTGAGAATCAGTTTGCTGTATTCTCCTGATCTATTTAAAAACGTATAATGTGATCTATGAAAATATATAGTGGTTTTTACCTGGGAATATTGTGATAGTTAAATGAGATAATAATGTAAAGAACCTTGCATAGTCTCTAGTACATACTAAGGTATCAATTAATGTTTAGTTTCTTATGCTTGGCATAAAATAAATATACAACATTTATAGAATGAAGAAATCCCTATCTGTGCCCAGAACACAGCTCTAAAATTTTTAGTAGTCATATTCCAAATGGCTATGAGAGGTCAATATTGCTCCTGGGTGTTTACCAGTCTCTCTCTTCCTCTATATATCCTTCTCTCTCCTTATCCTTATTCTCTCTCAAGCTTAAGTTGTCTTAAACACTGAAGTAGAACACAAATGACACATGTATTCTATATCTGACATAGACCACAAGGCTATTCCCAATAAGTCTGAAAACACAAAATTCCCACCATGCAAACTCATGCAAATCATCATTTCCTTTTCTCTAAGTGCTAATAATTGATGCATTGAGTAACCTACGTTGGCTCAACATCAGATACTATGGTCCAGAGATTATAGACTCCTCTTTTCTCCTAGATTTCCCAGAAATGCAGGGCACTTTAGGACAAGCAATCTGTGTGGGTAAATACTACCTTTGACCCACACAAATCAAAAGATTAGGCTATATTAAAGCTATTATATTGAAAAGCTTGTATAAAAGCCCAAGCATATTTTATATGAAACATTGGGGGGGGGGGGCTAATCCAAATCTATTCGCAGTTCCTAGAAAGACACATATAATTTGAAGAAATGAATATACTCTCTATCAGACTCCACAGATACCCAGTGGTGCCCACAGAAGAGGCCTACAGAGCTTCCACTTAATATGTTTACTGAAATGTGTGAGTCTGACCATCAAAATGAGGACTGGCCCTATCCCGGTGAAGAACAGTTTCAAAACAGTGAAGAAACACCCTATGGCCTCCTAGCCCCAGTTCTGGATCTTCTAATGTGGTGAACATTTAAGTAACACACAATTGGGCTGCCCAGCACCATTGCAGTTGGGAAATTTTTTACCTTAGGAGATCTGCCTTGCCAAGGTAGATGCCAGAAACTGCTTTTCCTGGACTCCCTTGGTGCTAGGCCCAAGCCTATAGCCCAAGCTTGGGACCGTGAGATAGCCTTGGTCAAATAAGGTATATTTGGGAAGAGAGAGATGAGAAGAAAGAAATCTCCATGTGGAGCCCATACTGACAGCAGACAGAGCATGGTAGAAAGTCACCCAGCATCCAGAGGTGTGGCAGGATGGGCCTAGTGCTAGGGTCGTGTATAGTGGCCACGATGCCTGCTCCCAGCAACAGCAGTGCTGGGTCTCCAGTGGAGCCTCCACCCGTGCAATTCGGGAATTGCTCCTGGTCATACGGCCTCCAAGTCTGAATGTGTGGCCCTTCTGGAGGCTCTATCTACCACCTACTGTTATTTAGAAAATTCTTTTTCTACTTAAACTACCTAATAATGATTCTGCTGTTTGCAACTAGGTACCCTAACTGATGAACAGATATAACCAACTTTGGCAAGTCATTCACTTCCATGGCCCTACATTTTCTCAGCTAAAATTGTCTAAATCACCTCTGAAGTGCTGTCTGGTCCTAAAAGTCTGTATTTATTTAACACTCCAAGCTGATTTTTCAGGATGACTTTTCAGGTCAATTCACAGACCAGCCTTCACAGGTCTTGCAATTTGGAAAGGAAAACCAGTGCACATCATGTTTCAAAAAGTGATTCTTACCTCCTAGAAATAATCATGTTTCCATGGCATCGTTCTCCCTCTTACTTCGCAGGCATTATCAACAATGTGTTCGGCCAACAGCGTCCCCTGCAGTAGCACTACAGGAGATGAGTGACAAGGAGAAAAATGAATATTTTTCAATGCCCATGAATAAGCACTGGGTTAGGCACAGCCATATGTATGAATTGTCTCATTTTAATCTTCAGAGTAGCTCAGAGATTAGAATCATGATTTCATTTTACAGAGAAGAAAACTGAGACTGGAAGCCATTCAGATATTTGTGCAAGTTCATACAGCAAGTGAGTAGTAAAGATTCAATCTAGGCCTTCTCTCTGCAAGTTTACGGCTTGGCCTGACACCCAGGGTAAAATTGGTCAGAAGAGCTCAGCTCCACACTCATTGCCAAGTCTTGTCAGTCAAAGTGGACTTGAGAGTTGAAATTGTCTTCTAAAATTAAGAGCAAGCTGGTTTTGCCTGAGTAACCTAGGATATTCCTAATAAGGCTCATGATGAGCTTCCCAGGAGAATGGAATCTTATTAAAGAGAATTTCAAAGATGGTAAGAAAGTCAGATGCATACCAAGAATGCAAAGACTCAATAAGAAAAAAATACATTCTAGTTTCCTAATACCCTCCCCCGCTTTTTAAAATAATCTCTCCATTAACCCAGTTCGTTTACTAAAAACAGAAAACAAAATGAAAGCCCAGCGCCCTAATGTATGTGACGCTCTTGCAGGAAACTACTAAATGTTTATTAAGGCCATACCATACATGAAAGCAAAGAGGGAAAGCATGGAGCCTGTTTCACATATTGTTACAAATCTGTAATGTTAGTATAAAAGGGAAAACTGATTCCTACCAATTATGAAAATGTACGGGATTAAATCAATAGCTCTGCCAGATCTGACCAGCATCTGGTCTGCAGCAGGGGCCAAATAGATCTCATTTGGGATATTTATGAAAAGTAACTTCTAAAACATAAATCAGGACTATAAAATCATCATCTGATTACCAAAAATTTTAAAAGCAGAGAAGAAAGCAAATTCAAGTGTGAAATATGGTTTTGGAGAAGGGAGGAGGCAGGCAGCTTTAGCACAGACAAGAAGCAAAACTCAAAGAGCAAGAAGAGGGAGGGATGAATGTCTCCTGTAGAAAATTTAGGCTGTGCCTTTCTGGACAGGGCGCACAGTGAGGAGTCAAAGCAATTAGCCATTTCATTCCAGCCCTTCTTGCAACCCAGCACTCTCATTTCCACCAATGTTTTAGGCCAGCCAAAGAGAGGCATGGAGCCTTACTTACCCAAAAAATCATTTTAATTTTTTTTTATATATCTAGATATGGTCTTAAACCCAGGGAAACCCAATGCAGAACGTATGAACCCAAGTATAAGAGAGAGAAAATATTGATATATTTTGAAGTAAATAGGATGGAGAGGGGTTTGGTTTACACGGTTCTAGTTTGTAACACAAAGTTTAACTAATGGCTCTGGAATGCTGACACTGCCCTGAGGACCCATGTCAGGAAGACTATGTGAGTTCTTGGAGGCCTGATGCTTCTTATCCTCCATCCCTTCATAACAAATTAAAGTCATAGCCAGGTCCTGTTTTCTCATTTTAAAGGAATGCCCAATTTTAGACTCAACCTAATAGATTTTTATGATTATATGAGTTTTTAATTAGATAATTTCAATATCCTGTTCTCCCATCTCTTCCCAAATCATGAAGACAATTACAACAATCTTTTCCTTGGCAGGGTGGGCAGGGGCGGAGAAAAGAGGTTTAATAGGGGAGAAAATCGCTGAAAATAACTGCCTTTGCAGAAATCTTTTTACTGGCTGGACATACGAGCACCCAAAGCCATTGTGTTGTTTTTTTGTTTTGTTTTGTTTTTCTCATTTCAATATATAAAATTAAATGAAGACATTAATTTATTTGACAAACATTTTTAGCACTTAATCGCTGCTATGTGCACTGGTAAAAGTGAGGGACATAGGATGAGAAAGATAATGTTATCTTTGTTGAGGGAATACACAGTTTAGTCTGAAGGATCAAGAATATAAAGAGGTTATTTCTATGTCTTCTGGTAGTACATATGGGAGACTTATGCTCCCATGAGTAGGGGCACAGAGGAAGTGGGAGATCAAGCACAACTTCCAGGGCCCTAGCCAGTTTTGCTCAGTGGATAGAGCATCAGCCTGAGGACTGAAGGGGGATGGGTTTGATTCTGGTCAAGGGCACATACCTAGGTTGCAGGCTTGATCCCAGGCAGTGGTCGAGGCACATGCAGGAGGCAACCAGTTGATATGTCTCTCCACATTGATGTTTCTCTCTCTGTCTCTCTCCCTCCTTTCCACTCTCTCTAAAAATCAATGGAAAAATATTCTCGAGTGAGAATTAATAAAAAAGAACAACTTCCTGGGAGAAGTGATACCTCAACTAAATCCAGAGAGTAATCTGGAGTAAGCCAGGGGCACAAAGGAGCTTCCAGGCTAGGGAAACAGCTAGAGCACTGACACGGGGGTTACCAGCAGCCTGGACAGTAGAGGGGACCAAAGTGCTTCTGGAATGTACAGTACAGAGAAGTGGGAAATGGCAGAAGATGATTCCAGAAGGGCCAGATCAGAGAGAACTTATATTCCATGTTAAGGGAGATACATATCTTCCCCGAGGGAGGTTCATTCAACAAAGGACTGTTATTTGGGAACATCACTGTTATTTGGGAAGTCTAGAAAATGCTAGAAGATTCATTTTCCACCAGCAAACACAGCTGATCATATTTACCCACTTAGCTGTGGCTACAGCCCAATGTACGTAGAAGGTGTCCAGAGTCTAAAATGGCCTATGACAACAGATTATGCTGAAAGAGAAGAAGAAATTAGGAGATGAATTCTGGAAGACTGCAGTTAGTCTGGGTAGTGAAAAATGGTGATGTCGAGTGGACCAGAATCATAGGAGGCAGCCACGCAAGATTATCTTCTTTCCTCTGTAGGAAGTTGCTGATGTCTGTTGGTTTCTTGTTGGTTGGTTGGCTTTGAATTAACATAAGATAGAAGATCATTCTGAAATTTCTAATTAGCCACTATTTCTCTACCTCAACAAATCAATATTTGTAAATTGGATGCCTCTTAGGTATGTAACAATTTCCTCTTACACATTTTCATGAACTTTCCCTCGATTGCACTGGCAAGGGAGATAGATGGCAATTGTTAGTGCCACTTTTCAGGTGAGAACACAGAGGGTGCCCTCCAAAGAGGATGCCCACTTGCTCTAGGTCACCTAGCCAACCACGGGTGAGTAGAGCAAGTTTTAGACTCCGGCCTCCTGACCCTGATCCAGGCACTCCCCAGTGACAGTGTCTGAAAGTCTGAAATAATAAGTGACTTATAAACAGAAAGACTGAACAGTGATGGCTTAATTATTTTGTCTGGTTTCAGGAATCTAGAGTTCACACACAAAACTATATTTTGGAGATTCCAGATCAGCACAAGAGGAACAGAGGAAAAAAGCAACTTTAAAGTTACACAGCCCAGAATTCAAAGCTCAGTTATTTACTAGCTGCACGACTTTGGACAAGTTACCTAGTGCCTTTAAATATCAGTTTCCTCATCTGCAAATTGGAAGAACAAAATATTCCTCACCAAAAAGAAAATAATAGAAGAAAAGCATTTAGGAGAGTATCTGGTATTAAGTGTTACCTAGGTGGTCACTATCACAAATATGACCATTATTCTGTACCAATTTATACCCTTTATCCCAAAGCATAATACTAAAACTTTTTCAGCAAATCTACAGAAAGTTTTGCCCTACATATACTTTAAAAGGTTTCAAAATATCAAAAGCGTACTTTTGGTTCCACAGTGATGCATCTGCGTTCTCTAAGCACCCGATAACCAGTTGGAATAATGTCCTAATGCCTCCGTGAACTAGTTTATTATTAATTTTCCTCTGCTGATCAAGACAGAGAGGATACAAATCATTGATCGCCAGCAATTGTTTTTCCATGCCTGGGATATGATTGAATGGTCTGCAATGTTGAAAAAGAGATGATTAAGGGGAGAAAAGTGATAAAACAGATGTTGAATAAAAAAAATACAATTTCCCATTGACTAAAGTAGTAGTTGTGCCCATGAGAATTAGCTACACAATACAGTCTTTCCTCAAGGGCTTCCGAGGCATTCTGTTCCTGTTCATTTGCCCCCTGGAAAAAAAGCCCAACCCCCTCAGGGAGACATGAATTATTCTGTTTATTACCCTAGTCTGTAATGTACACTATATCTTAAGTGTACAGACTTTAAGGTTAAGATCCAGTGTATTTCTTAATGCTTACTTAGGTCTAGGAGTCTAACAAGCGGTACCACACCTTTCATGAACTTTAACAACAACTTCGGCAAGCTGGTTGCTCTCACACTCAAAAAACCAAGAGTGAAATGTAATATCGTCAGGCAAAATTTTCTATTGCTGTCATTTCAAGGGAAGGTACCTAGAGCTCTTTCCAAGTGGCTTTTTTGCTAGAGACCATCTACATTCTAGTAACCAGAAAGTACCTTAGGGTTTGTCAACAGTTTACTTCCTGTGGATAAAAAGAAATATAATTAAAGAGGAGTGGAGGGTTGAGTGGGTAAAAATAAAACTAGAAATCTGAATTAACACTCTTATTCAAATGATCTAAAGCAGCGGTTCTCAACCTGTGGGTCGCGACCCCTTTGGGGGTTGAACAACCCTTTCACAGGGGTTGCCTAAGACCATCGAAAAACACATATATAATTACATATTGTTTTTGTGATTAATCACTATGCTTTATGTTCAATTTGTAACAATGAAAATACATCCTGCATATCAGATACTTACATTACGATTCATAACAGTAGCAACATTACAGTTATGAAGTAGCAGCGAAATAATTTTATGGTTGGGGGTCACCACAACATGAGGAACTGTATTAAAGGGTCGCAGCATTAGGAAGGTTGAGAACCACTGATCTAAAGTATCCCATGTTGAAAAAAAGAAATGTAAACATCACTCATGTGACCAGAAACCTGAAGAACAAATTATTTGCTTTTAAATGAGTTCCCTCATTACTTCCCCATGCTCTACTCACCCATGGTTGGCTAGGTGACCTAGAGCAAGTGGGCATCCTCTTTGGAGGGCACCCTCTGTGTTCTCACCTGAAAAGTGGCACTAACAATTGCCATCTATCTCCCTTGCCAGTGCAACTGAGGGAAAGTTCATGAAAATGTGTAAGAGGAAATTGTTACATACCTAAGAGGCATCCAATTTACTTCCCCAATATAAAGATGCCCCAAATACAAAGAATCCTGCATAAAAAGGAGTTAAAATATTTTTAGTAAATAAAAATTCTTTATTTTTAGAATTCTGCATAAAAAAGAGTTAAGATATTTTTAGTAAATAAAAAACTGAGGTGTGAATGATGAGGAGGACATACAAAGGAAAAATTTGTAAGAAGAGCCTTCCTCATACCTTACCTACTGAGAACTAATTCTAAGTTAAGCTTCTCGTTGCCAAGATTTAATATTCTGAAGCATTTAGATTCCAACCAGAAATTTTTCAAATCATTTCAAAAGAAGCAATCTGCCATTTTCTTTTAAAGTAAGCTATGGTCATTAGTCTATATATCAAATATTTGATCTAACTTCTGAGTACATGGAAGGATTGTACTTCCTGGCCCCCTTGTGTTAGGTGAAGCCAGTGACTAGTTTTGACCAATAACTTCTGAGCATAAATGACATATGTCACATCTGAGTTGTGCATTTAATTCCTGGAATCATTCCCCAGAGATTTCATGTTACCTCTGGCACATTGCCAGTGATAACTGGCAATATTCCAGATGATTGTTCTGTCATCCTGGGTCCAGAAACTAGAACAACCAATGAGGAGCATCTTGCTAAGTGAAGATGGATATGTGACATCTGAGAGACATAAATCTACATTGCTTGAGGTGGACAATATTTGGGGGTTTTGTTACAGCAGCATAACCTAACCCATGCTGATTGATATACTTTTCATAACTGCACAATTCTAACTCACTGAGGTAACTTCCCTCATTCAGGACTGCTGCTCCCTCTCACACCCTCTTTCTTCCCTCCTCTTCATTCAGCTATAGCACTAATTCAATCAAAAAATCTTCTCTGCTGTACTGTGCCTAACAAAGTTGATGTTGACAGGACACAATAATTTATGGCCAGTATGTTAATTTATTTATTGGGCATTTTACTAACCTATACTTCTTGCAGTCTGTGCATTTTAATTGGTTTATAGTGGGATTATTAATTTGCCCCTGTGTATGAAATGGGTCATTCATAATTCACCTGTGGCATGACCAAACATTAATTATCAGGATCTCACTAATAGTGAGACCACTAATTGTGAAGATAAAATACATTCACTTGTACTTTGCAAATTCCTTTGCCTTTTCTAACAGTAGTGATAGGACATTTTATTAAATTTAGATTACTGGGTTTGAATCTAATTTAGATCAGTAACCTGGCTAACATTTTTACCAATATTATAAGCATGAGATAGGAAGGAAGAAGATGATTATGAATAAATTAATGATTTATTCCTCCCACTGATAAAATAATTAAAGATGTATCTTTCCAGAATGTTCAGTGTTCTAGAAACAAAATTTAAATTCCTATTTTAGGCTATTCCCAGATTATGCATATATCAGAGTTGTTTGAATGCAGGAAACAGAATACCTTTGGATAAAAGGACAATGTTGGATGTTATTGTGATGATATGGAAAAGCTCACAGGAACTAAAAGAAGGCTTAATAACAGCTAAAAAATAATGTGCAGGAATCAAGAAGTGTTAAAGTCTAAAGAGAAAATTACTGATTGCTAAGCTTAGCCCACATGTCCATACTAGGTCTATATCACATGGTGGCAAGAAAAATCTGTGAGGAAATAACTTTAGCTTACAAAGTAGAAGAGGATCCCTAATTTATCCTCCGAATAAAATGATACACATTTGGGGGGAATGTTTATTCCCCAAAAGGAAGTCAAAGTGCTGTTAATAGAGAAAACGTCTGCTGGATAGCTAAAAAAAATATTTTTTTTAAATCAAATATCTACTATAACCTACACAAAGATTTTATGAAGGCTTTAGTAAAGCCTTTCATAAATTAACATATACCAAGACATGTAATCTATTAAATTCTGTAATGTGTCAGTCAGAATTCAGTCAGTGAAAAGAAATCACTCTGGATGTTCCAATCAGAAAGGGACTTAATTCAGATAAGAACTATAACATGATATTTTTGACACCAAAAATATCACCAACCTACAATACCAATGTGGGTGGTTTCCAGGAGGTATCTGCAATCCAATGGCAAAACTTTCACCATCTGTCATCTGCCAAAACCTGAGACCTACCTACTTCTGTCCCAGGAGCAATAGTGGCCTCTGCATATCTTCAGCTTTCCAAATCTCATAACTCTCTTTGGTGAACTCATAACCTGGAACCCTGCTGCAATGATTCTGGGAAAAGCCTTTCTCCAGCTTTCAGCTCCTGCAATTCAGGAAAGAACAAAGGAAAGGGAAAATAGTGCTGAGCTTCCAACAGATAATCCAGCACTGAATAAATAACTCATTGTTTGATGGGTTTTTTTTTTCTTTCAGAAACTGTCACATAGCTGCAAAATTTATGTAAAATTGGGACTTTAAGGTTATTAATTCCACCCATACCTTTCTAAGTAGGTCTTTATAATTCAAGATTATTTTATCCCATGTACCACTTCTTCTCTCACTCAGTCAATAAATATTGGATATCTACCACATGCTAGACATTGAAATACATGCATTGGTGATGTAAGTTAAAAAGCCTAGTTCCTTCCCTTAGGAATCTTACAACCTAGACAGATGACTAAAACAAATACAAATGTGTGTACAAGGTGCAATGAAAATATAGGAAAGAAAGACTTTCCAGGGCAGATGAGCTTTTGAACTAAAATTTGAAGGATGACTAGTCTATCTTTAGGCAGTTAAGAGTAGGGATGGTATTCCAGGGATTTTTCTTCTAAACAGGAGTTCTGTTCACCTTCCCTGGCACCAGTATCTCACTATTTTGAATATTGTAATTTATATGTTAATATCTGGTAGGACAAGTTTTCCTTCATATACTTCTTTTTCAAATGCTTTATTTTCTCACACTCATTTTTACAAATAAACACTAAAATTGCTTTACCACTTCCAATGGGATTTTGATTAAGATTGGCTTATATTTTATTAGATGGCAATTTAATACCCAAAGCTCAAAAACAAAGCCAAGAATTTAGCAGAACTATTAGACATCATCTCTTCAGCTTTATTTGATACCTTCTGTATATTTCTCTTTTGTTTTTTTAAGCATGCTTCTCCATATGTCTCTTTACCCCTGAACTGTATATTCACTACAAGTTTTTGGTATGGAATGCTCTATATTGATTTTTCCTGGAACATACTGTGATCTTTTATTTATTCCTTCCTTTAGTTAGGAAAAGTTTTCTTCTATAATATCTTTAAATAAATTATCTGTACCATTATTCCTCTCTTTTAGGAATACCAATTATGTATATTTTGAAATTCCTTTATTCTTTTATTGAATTTTCATCTATCATTTTCTCTAGAATTGATTTTATACTTACTTTCTTTGTAGTTTATTTTCACAAGCCTATGCAAAATGTTACTCTACCTTTGGTAAATTTCATACTAGATTATGAAGCATGTAATTTTCAACTCATAATATTTTGTTTTGCTTTGTGTTGCTAGTTTATTTTATCTCCTTCCATTGATCTGACCTACAATTTCTGCATTCAATCTCTGTGTCACTTCTCATAACTTATTATTTGTAAAAGATCTTATTGTATACTAGAGGCCCGGGGCACGAAATTTGGGCACAGTTAGGGTCCCTAGGCCTGGCTGGCGATCAGGGCTGATCAGGTTCCCCACCTCCCTGCCTCCCCACCTGCTCCTTCCCTTGCTTCCTCATTGCCCCTCCACTGCCACTGGTTGCCCACCATGTTCTGTGCCGCCCCCTGGTGTTCAGCGCACGCCATAGCAAGCAAGTGAACTCTCAGTCTCCTGGTTGAACTCCTGAGGGGACACTTTGCATATTAGCTTTTTATATATATAGATAATTTATTTGAAATATAAGACCTATTTAAAATCTTCCTTTATTGTCTGTGAATGATTCCTCATGTGGATGCATATTCTTTATCTTCCTTTTGTTTATCTTTCTGTACTCATTTTCTTTTCTTTTTTTTTTAATCCTCACCTGAGGATATTTTATTGATTTTAGAGAGAATAGAAGAGAGAGGGAAAGACAGAGAGAAATATCGATGTAAGAGAAACACATCGATTAGTTGCCTCCTATACACACCCTGATCAGGGAAGGGCCAGGGAAGAGCCTGCAACCAAGGTACATGCTCTTGCCTGCTCCCTTTGGTCCACAGGCCAATGCTTTATCCATTGAGTCAAACTGACTAGGGCTGTACTCATTTTCTTTTGAAGATTTTCACACACGGTTTCCATCTTTCTGCCAGTTTTTCAATGGAGTCACTACCTGCTTAAGAATATTAGTTTAGTGGAAGACAGAAAAAGAAACTAGGGAATTCAGAGCTGCTACTTAACTTTGTGGTTGTGTTATTTGGCTATCACAGCATTGAATATATTTAACAAACTACTCCAAAACTCAATGTCTTACAAAATATTTATATATGGGTTTGTGAGTTGGCTGGAAAAGCTCTGCTTCAGCTGGGTTGGCTCCATGCTGCTTGTATGCTTAATGTATTCTCCATCTCACACTGGAGCCAGTGAAAAGGAAGTAGCTTCCTGGGGCATGCTTTTCTCATGACAATCACAGGAGCGTAGACAGCAAGCCAAACTAAGCACATTTCTGTTTGCATCATCATTGCTAATAGTCTATTGGCAAACACAAGTCACATGACCAAGCCCAAAGTCAACTAATGAGAAATATGCTCTGCCACTATGAGCCATGGAAGAGCATAGATATATAATTCCATCAAAAGATAAAGTAAATAATACCACAATTGCCTTTAACAAATTGATTATACATTTTTTCTTCAGCAAAGTTTACCAAATCCATGGTTTCTGCTGTCCTAGGGCCATTCCTCCTACTGTTTTGGGCTTCAACTAGTCAGTGAGATTCACAGTAAAACCATTAAGTGACAAGCTTTCTGGGTTCTGACCTGGAAATTACTGGTTCCCTCTCTTACCTTCTTTTGCCCTTTACCCTTCACCTCCAGCATTCCCTCTCACTGAACTATAACATGATAGACAGAAACAGCATGCCGGCATGGTTTCTCCCTCAAATCTACCTTCCTCACCTTTCAGTGGGTGAAATGAGGTCTTTCTAGAGGCATTTTCAACCTCTCCTTTGACCTGCCTTTGCCCTCAGAAGCATCATTGTCTACATCTGCCAGATTTATGGTATATTAACCCTAGATTTTAACCCAAGAATGATCCAAGGATCCATATTCTACCCTCAGCTAGCTCCCACATCTCAGCCCGGAAGCCACAGCATTTACCATGTGTGCTTCTTGCTTTGTGACTTGGGTTGTGTCATTTTTCTTTGGTTTCATTGAATAAAGAGGGTATTTTTCCTCTATCATTTTTTTCTTTTTCTTTGAAGTTTTGAGTGGGTTTTGAGGGTTAAAATGTTTTACTTTGCCATTTTAAAATGGAAGCCACAAGATTATATATTGAATGTACAATCAAATTAGAAACCCCAGAATTTTTTTTTTTAATTTGGTTCCACTCAGTCATGTCATCTGATACTATAGTTATACAGTTGGCTTTCTGGATTTAAGAGTGTAACTCTAAATTTATCCCTGTTAAACGATGTCTTGTTAAATTCAGTCTTGTCTGAGATTTTAAAGGATCCTAGTCCTGGCATAAAGTATATTTATCCAGCCCTTCCATCTTCATATCATTCATAAATCCAACCATTTTACTGTTAATATGCTCATCTAATCACTGCTAAAACTGTTGAATCAGGTGGGGCTAAAGGTTACCATCCCTATCTCCCCCATAGTTTGTCAGTCACCATGACCTGTTTAACCTACATTTATTTGTCTTGTGTCTAAGGATAATGTGGTACATTCTGTCAAATGGTTACTGAAATTCAGATGTTTTTTGTCTGCAGCATGCTCTGGTCAACTAGAGTAGGAAGTTACTCTGTGGGTCCCCTAACAGAGCTCCCTAGCCCCATCCATCATGTGAGAACACAAGAAGTCATGTGCAACATGGAAGAGGGCCCTCAACCAACCAGGCTGGCACCCTGATCTCAGACTTCCAGCCTTCAGGACCATAAGAAATAAATTTCTGTTGTCTATAAGTTACCCAGTCTGCAGTATTTTGTTATAGCAACTGAACAGACAAAATAGGAGCTAATAATTTTAGAAGATAAAGACAACAAAGACAAAACAGAGGAAGAAAGAGGAATGGGAGAATAAAAGTGGAGGAAGGAGGGAAGCAAAAAGAGGAGGGAGAACATAGATATTTGCTTAGAGAATAATGAAGAAAAATAAAGGGAATGGAGAAACTGATAATATAATGCAGTCATGGAATGAAAGAGAAATGCAAAATATTTTAATCCTATTTGCTGTATTCAGGGAACTATCTCACCCAGAGTTATCAATGCTATGCTCTGCAGAAGAGAATATTTAGAAATGTCACACTGTAGAATAGATGCTTTAACTGAAGGCCTTCTCAGAGTCTTTGCATGCTAATGTATATTGTTGATATCCAAAATGGATATGCTATCCAGAATTGAACAAAAGTGTTTGATCAGGAACCCTTTCTACACTAGCCATCCCTCAGGATTATGGTTACCAGACCACATTTTATGAAAGGCTAGCATAAACAATCAATTTTATTGTTTGACCTACTTGGAGAGCACATGAAATGATTGTCAAATTTACCTTGACTTTACAATGAGAAATTATTTTAGTTTGACTTTCTTCATTGGAAAAGAGGAAGGTAAAGCGCACTGGTCTGTAACGTGTCGCTCCAGAGACTAGAGTCAAAGTGAAACCCACATAGAAAACAAGACCTGAGATAGATGAAGGTAGCAGGGGAAAGAAAAAAAAGAATTAAACTTGAAGGCAAGTCCACACTTTGCCATTTCTGCCCAGAGACCATTGTTTGAGCAAAAAAAATCTTCTCTGTGCCCGGCCAGTGTGGCTCAATGGTTGAATGTCAACTCATGAACAAAGAGGTCACAAGATTGATTCCCAGTCAAGGCACATGCCTGGGTTGCAGGCTCAATCCCCAGTGGGGACCATGAAGGAGGCAGCCAATCCATGTCTGTCTCTCATTGATGTTTCTATCTCTCTATCCCTCTCCCTTTATCTCTCTCTAAAATCAATAAAAACATATTTTTAAATTTTTTTTTAAAATCTGTGTTTGTTTTCTCCATGTAAAACATGGGGACAATACTCATCCTTCTAGATCACAGAGCTGGTGTGGGTATTCAGTGAGATAATGCCTATGAAAACATTGTAAATGTAAAGCACTTTACAATTATAAATGTATATTACTCGGGAAATGCTAACAGCTATAACAAGAAAATCTCAGTGATTTAACATAACAGATTTATTTCATGCTCCAGTCACAGTCCACAGCAGATTAGTGCAGTGAGTGGTTGTGTTGGTGTGCTCTACCTACTCATTCAGAGACCCCCTTCCCATCTGGTGATGCTACCATTTTCATCATGTGGCTACCAAGGTGGGAGTACATGGAAGGGATGGGAGTACATGGAAGTCCTAATGGGCCATCCCACTAGCAAGAACAGACAAATCGGCCCAACATACCTGTGACTGGCTGGAAAAGCATGTTCCCAGGAAGAGAGAAGAAGCACACATATGGGCATTCGATGACACAAGGTGTTGCTAGTAAATGACTAAAAGCAGAAAGAAGAGAATGCATTGTGCCTTGCACCCTGCCAGCCCAAGGGCTGTTCTCTCTGAACCATCTAAATCTATGATCTAACTTAACCAAGACTGACTCAAAAGGAGGATTTCATATTTCAAGCTGACAAAGTGTAACTTAAATCTATTCACTCTAAATAAAAAGAACTTTTGAGTATTGAAAACCAGGCAAATGAGATCCTCATTATAACTTTCTAATAATTAAGTAAAAGCGAATGCTCTTAGAAAAAAAATCCCCCTGCCTTCCTCACAGTATGAGGTCCACCATGCCTTAAGGTACTGCTTCATTTGCAGAAAAGCTAAATAAGAAACCCTTTAACTGTTTTTAATAATATTTCACCTCATTACAGAGGTAATAAATGTTCATTACAGAAATGTTTAATATAGATAAGCAGCCATTACTAAAAAATAATCACTATTAACATTTTCCTTTAACTATTTTGTACCATAGGAAGGTTAAAGATTTGAAGACTGCTCCTCCATAAAGAAAACATGAATGAAACATGCTTTATCTTATCGTTTGCCTTCTGCAGAACGGAATTCCTGTGGATGTTCTGGCAATTGGGAAGAAACTCTATTCTCTACCCAGCTCAATCCATAGCAGTAACTCTCCTGGTAAATTGACTATCTGTTGCTGTATAAAAAAAACCACCAAAAATGAGTGTCTTCAATGAACAACAACCAGTTAGTATTGCTCATAATTTTGTGAGTTGGCTGGGCTCAGCTAAGCTATTCTTCTGCTCCAGGTGGTGTTGGTTGTGGCTGTAGTTTTGCCGAGATTCACATGGGCTGTAGTGTTAAGATGGCTGACTCACATGGCTACTAGTTACTGCTGTGTGTCAGCTGGAAGCTCAGATTGAGCTGCTAATGGAACACTTCAGTTCTTCACATGGGCCTCTCCACATGACTTGAGCTTCTCACAACATAGAGGCTGGGCTCCAAGTGATGACGGTGTAAGATGCATGTTTCTTAAGGCCCTGCCTCAAAAGTCACTTTTACCACCTTACTTTGGTCAAAATAGGTCTCAGGTCAGTCCAAATTCAAAGGGAGGATAAGTAGACAAATAATCAGGTCACATTGCAAAAGAACATAGGAGGGAAGATACTGCTGTGGAATATCATTTAGAAACATAGGTAGCAGGTGTATCTTGCTCTGATCGGTGCCTTTAAGGACACCTTTCTTCCCCACCCCACCAAGACTTATAGCTACAATGCATCTATAAAAATTTCAGCTACCACCTCTTGCTCCCAGAGATGTCCCCCAAGCCTTACAGCCTACTTTCTTTTTCAAGCTTTCTCACTCTTTAAAGTAGCATTCTAGGACTTGTACCTAGATACTTCCTCTCTTCCTTGTCCCTGTAATTAATAACTCATTACAAGACCAGAGGCAGTCCTAGCACGTCTCTATGAGAAGATCCTGGGGACTGTAAACACAGTTGCAAGTGGAATTCAGAAGCATGCTGTTTGTACATGGAATATAGATTTATTTGGAGGATGGGGTGGGGGTGATAGGAATCATGAGGGAGTTAGAGCCATGTGGCACTGTCACCATGGAACATTGTGTAAGGAAAACAATGGGAGGTGGAGGGAGGGAGTTTCTTCTCAAGACATTGTGTCTCCAAACACGCAGACATACACACACTCACAAACACGCAGCCACACATACACTCATACCCACACACCACTTATATAACACATACAAATACACACTTATACAAACATTCACAGAAACACATACACTTAGAAACCCACAAACCCACACATACTTTCCCATAAACACACATACTCACAAATAGACACGCTGTCACACTCACACAAATGCACACCCAAAGCCCAATCTCCCAGCCCCTCAGCAAATCTAGAGGGGAACAAGGGAATCTGTGGTTTCCCTTAAGCTCATTCTGCAAAAGTGATACCTTTTCAACAATTTTTAGGTAAAAGGTGGCCATGGTGCTTATTGACTGTGACCCTGAGATAAAACATTATAAAAGAAACGTGAAGAAAACATAGAGGGGTCCTTCCCTGTGCTTGCTTCCACACCACCAAATGGGGCGCTCCACCATGCCCCCCAGACCCACCTTCCCGATGTTAGAACCTGGATGTACCTCTGCTCCAAGCTCCAATTGTCTGGGGGGTTGGAGAGGCAGACCAGGGTTCTGGCAGCAGCTTTCCCCACAGAGACACTGATCAATGATTAGATCAAGTCTGCACAGGCCCCAGGGGACTTAATTCCAAGGAAAGACCATGTAGCAGAGGGTTTTCCATTGTGTGGCTGTCACTGTGGGCTTCAGAAAGCAGAAGCGAGCCAGTTCTGGAAGTGTTTGCAGAGGTCAGAGGGAGAGGAGGTCAAGGTTACACTAGGGCAGTGGAATGGAAAGTGATAGCTTTTCTAAAAATTCACCAGCCCCTACCATTTTTAATATTTCTTTAGTATTGTGAAAATAAAAGGGTCAGAGGGAGATAAAGGTGAGCTTTTATCCAACTGAGGATACATACTGTTTTTGTGCCTTTGCACATTCATTTCATTTTAGTGTCAAAGAGAAACCAGCATGTCAAAATCCCATGAACACAGTTCATTTGTTTTATTGGGAAGGTTGAAGCAAAATCATTTGAAAAGACCACTACTTTATATCATGATGCATACGTCAACCTTTCAACTTCAAACGTAGCCTCCAAAACATCAAAGTTGATTTTTTTTTTCTTTTTCGGTTAAGTGTACAATGACAAATGTAGCAATTTTAGGCTCCAACAGAAAAGCTCAACTTCAGACTGACTTCTCCCCATTGAAGGCTGGTAAATCAGAGAGAAGAAAGACAAAGAAACTGCACAGTCAAGTCAGGTCAGCTCAACAAATATTTACTGAGCATCTGCTATGCAACAGGCACTATGCTGGGAGCTGGAAATAAGAAAGTAAGTTGAAAAGGTCCTCGCCCTTAAATGGTTTATAGCCTACAGAAGTGGTCGGCAAACTCATTAGTCAACAGCCAAATATCAACAGTACAATGACTGAAATTTCTTCTGAGAGCCAAATTTTTTAAACTTAAACTATATAGGTAGGTACATTATTATTAACTTAATTAGGGTACTCCTAAGGCTTAGGAAGAGCCACACTCAAAGGGCCAAAGAGCCACATGTGGCTCGCGAGCCGCAGTTTGCCGACCATGGGCCTAGAGAGGCTGGCAGAAGGGTAAATGATATTATTTTAATTTGTTAACACATGTACAAGGTGCTATGGGACCCTGGAGGAGATGGAGCTAGAATTGAAAACTGCGGAATAAATAGAAGATACCCAGGTTTTTTTAAAAAAACAAAAACCAAACAGCTGACAAGAGGACAATCCAGCCTAAGAAGAGGCCGAGACACTTGAAACAGCAAGGTGTGCGCGGAAAACAGACCTCAAGCCCTCCAAAGCCTCCAGGCGATGGTCGTTGTTAGTCAAGGAGCAGCAGGAGATGAAGCTGGAGAGGTGGGAAGGGCAGGAAAGACCTTGTGTGTTTGTAAGGAGCTTACACAGACCTGGAGGTGATGGGAGACAGGGGACTCACTGGCCAGATTTGCATTTTTAATAGAGTCCCTCTGGCCGCAGGGAAGAGGATGAATGGGAAAAAGGCTAAGACCTGAGGCAGGGGACCAGGTGGCAGGAGTGTGATCATATCAGCAAGAAATGACAAGGACCAAAGCCAGGGCCCCTATGTTGGCCCTCCCTGCCCTTTCTGCCCCACTCCCGATGGGCTGCAGCTATACCTTCATTACCGCTGGTTTGTCAGCCTCTGCTTATGGGACTGAAGAGTAAGCCGAAGCTACCCAGGGAAAAAACGCAGCTGACAATCCAGCCCAGAAACAGCAAGGTGTGTGCAAAGGACGAACCCTCAGCCCTCCAAAGGCTCCTCCTGAAAGCAAAGGGACTCACTGGGGTGACATGCAGCAAAACGTGGCAGAACTACAAAGTTTGCATTATAAAAACTGGGTTCTACTTACAAGCCATGTTGGTTTATATGCTGCAATCTATTCCAACTCTCCAGCCACTGAGGAGGAGCAAGTGAAAGGAGTTTTTAGGGGTAAAATAGGCAGGTTTAGGAAATTTTAGGAATTAAGGGGTCCAAGGGAAAACCCATGGTAGCAAAGCTGGTAGCTGCAGAAGGTACACGTTCACAGAATAGGAGAGCTGCCAGAAGGTGCATTTCCATAGAATAAGGGAGCTGAGAACTGCAGACGGTATTATTTCCATAGAATAAGGGAGATGAGAGCTGCACATTTACAGGATAAAGGGAAGGAAGCCCCTCATTCAGAGAGGGAAGAGGAAGGCCCAAGGGAATAGAAAAAACAATAAGGGAGAAGAAGAGGGGAACCTCACGTGAGGTTTGAGCTCTGAAGTTGCTACAGTGACCAATCAGAGGGGACATCAGGACACAAAGAACTGCAGCCTTTATAAACCTAAGAAAGAGGGACTTAGTGGGACTCGCTTCCCCGCCCACGTGGGTGTCAGTGCTTATTTCTCAATAAATTTCCATCTCTTACTATACCACCTTTTGTCTGTGGTTTCATTCTTCGACGCCACTGGACAAGTACCCGGGAATCATCCTGCCCAGAGGAACATCATGTGTCCCAGTTCAATTTTTGCGTTTCACGAGGTTAAAGAACAAGCTGTGCCCAGAGGTGGGGCTAAGGAGGAGCAGAGTGAAGGGTTGCAACCCCAGCAGCAACCACAGGAAGTGCATATAACAAAGAGGACAGTTGGCGGGGATTAGATTGTTGATTGCATTTCTTCCCTCCCCTGTAATAAAATTATACATTCGCACCGTTGCCACTGGCTGAATCTACTTCCCTGTCTCTGGATTTTGGCTTGACCATGTGACTTCCTCTGACCGATGGCATGTTGGTGCGTATGACTCTAGCAGAGTTTGACATGGACCTTGTGCAGCTGCCAAGAACATGCTCTGACTAGCTGCTGCCCTGCCCACCTGGGCACTAGAGTGACACACATAGATGGAGCCAAACCTGCCCTGCAGCCTGAGCAAAAATCACCAGCCAAACCCCACATGACCCATAGACCCATGAGCAAGAAAGGTAAGCATTTGTTGGTTAAGCTGCTAAGCTTTCAAGGTTGTTTTTAATGTAGTGTTGCTGTGGCACTTAGCCTAGATATGCACACTGCAAAGACACTGTCACACCAAAGGGTTCCCGTGACTATCCAGGAATACAAGTTTGTGGCACACATCAATGGCAAAGGCATCCACATTCTTGTTGGCTCAGTCGCCCATCCCTGTCTGAGAGGCCCACCCAGGACCTACCGGAGCCAAGGGTCCTCCAGCCCTCTAGCCCCAGTGCAGCCTTCATTCAGGATTAATGAACTGCTCTTCTATTTGTCTAATGTCACTATTTTCCCCAACTCGGCTGTACAGTACCTGGACTGTCTAGGAAAACCCATTACCTCTATTAGTCTGCCAATAGCAAATCAGTAGAATTGCTTGTTCCTTAATTGATAGAATACACTCCCCTCCTCCTGATAGATTACCCTGGTCTAACAGCTCCAAGACCGATTCCCCAGTGTCCGACTAGCATCCAATCCAGAGCAATCAGTTTATACTTTCAGTAATAAATCCCAAGCTATCAATATATAAGAGCTCCTCATAATCAACCTCCACAGATTCTGCCCGAGTTCAAAAGCAACCACCAGCCATTTTTTACCTGCCTGTAATTAGCAGTGGCCAGGAGATGTTTGTGTATCTTCGCACAATACTCCTTCCCCGTCCAATAACAATGGCACATTTTTCATAAATTCAAGCTGATTTAATTCCTTTGCCGGGGTAGGGAGATATAATACATTTATGCATGGGTAATGTCCTATAAATTAAAATAGTTCAGCTGACCTGGGCGCTGCGGTGAGACAACCCAGTTCCACCTCTCCAAGAGGCTGACTGTAGGTTGGTGCAAAGGACTGTCTCACACAGACCAGCAAAGATGGCCAGCTGGAAGCAGTGATGCACATCATTCATTAAACGTCCGTTGATCTTCGTGTGTTTTACAAGCTTATAAAGATCTCATACCCATCTAAGAGCAACCAGTTTTAGACCAAAATGCACAGTCCACTCACATTTAACACCAAAAGGGTAGCAACATGTAACATAACCTTTGGGAGAGGAAAAATATTTTATGCTAAGAGGGAGAGTAGGGGGAGGTAGGATGGGCCCCAGCAGCTAAATGCAGATCCTTCCCATGCCTCCTGCAAGCAAGTTCACCCGCTGAGAGGACAAGAGTGTCCCCTTGCTTCTTATAAATTAAATGTCACAAAAAAGAAAGCCGGTGAGAGGAAGGAAAGAAAACGTGTCCTAAACAAGGTCATAAAACTATAAACTTAATGAGGGCCAGTTTACCGCTTTGCAGTCTCTCTACTTTATAACATGCCCTTATGAGCCAGCCTGTCAGGATAATGTAATTGAGAACTTGCTATAAAACATATGTTTAATGGAGCCAGGGGCCAAGGAAAACACTGTGTAATTATAATAAGCAGTCTGGTAAGTAAAATGATCTCTTTTAAAGGTTAAAATAGACTTGCTTTCAGAACTGGGCCAGTCTGCTTCTTCAAATATTGCTTCGCTAATGATTTCTTCACTTCACTTACAAAATACATCTCTGAGGAGATTTGTTACAAATATGATCCCTGCCTGGGAAGTAAACTGCTCACCATACAGAAGGCGCGGGCATTTATTCTTTAGTTTTATAGAACTTGGAGAATGGTGTTAAAATTGGCAAATGCATCTGAGGCACACCAGGCCACGGGATTTTTTTTTTTAATCCACTCATTGTCCAATGCAGTTCAACTTGAAAGAGATACAACAGAAAAAAGATTGATCCTTTGTGGCCCATTCTCTCTCCAGAAGGTAAAAGCAGTTCCCATCAACAGAGCCCAGTGCTCTGTGGGGTCATCTCCATTCTTCTCTGGGGAATTCGTTGCTCATCAGAGCATGAATATTTTTAAAAATAAGAAAGAAAAGGGGGAAAATGAAAATGGATTCTGGGAGCTAGAAGACCCCATTTGTTAAAGGCCCATCCCTGGTCCAAACCTAGTATTTGCCAACCATGACCTCAAAGATAGTCCTTTAGGGAACTGATAGATGAGCTTCCTTAATAGTACCAATCCTTTTAGATCAGTGCTTCCTAGGCTGTTCAGGTTAGCATTTTAGAATATAAGTTGTATCCACCCATTCTCCCCAATTCTAGAGGCTGTTGTTTGTTGTGTGGAGGATAGGAATGGGATGGGGGGGTGGGGGGTGGGGGCTTACCACAGGTTAGAACAACCCGACTCCTGCTAAGAAGACCTCAGGAGGCAGTGCTCTCCCTCAGAGGAGTCAGTGACTCTCCATGTGACTCTGGGTGCTCCACATCATCTCTCTGGAGCTCAGTTAAAGCACCTGTAAGAAACAAGACTTGTATAAATGGTAGCACAGGAGGGATTGATCTAGCACAGGGGTGGGCAAACTTTTTGACTCAAGGGCCACAATGGGTTCTTAAACTGGACTGGAGGGCTGGAACAAAAGCATGGATGGAGTGTTTGTGTGAACTAATATAAATTCAAAGTAAACATCATTACATAAAAGGGTACGGTCTTTTTTTTTTTAGTTTTATTCATTTCAAATGGGCCGGATCCGGCCCGCGGGCCCGTAGTTTGCCCACAGCTGATCTAGCAGCTCTCTAACTCACTTCCGATTTAAGGAACTGTGATTGAGTTTAATTACAAAATTATATGCCAGAAAGATTACTAAATGGACCTCGATATCAGCCCTCCCTCTTCTCCTAACGTAGTAAGACTCAGTTTTAGCTCATAAAGCTGACCAGGATAAAGACTATATTCTTTGCAGTTAAGTGTGGCCATGTGACTAAGTTCTGGCCAGTGAGATGTAAGCAAAGGTGTCATATGTTAGCTTTCAAGAATCTCTCTTGAAAGATAATTTAAGTTTCTTATTTCCCACATCATCTATTATATGGCCTGAACGTTTGATGCAATGGCTGGAGCTCTTGCTGCTATTTTGGACCATAAGGATAAAGGCTTAACCTAGGGATAGTGGATCAGAGAGCTGAAAGTGGGCTGTGCTCTGAGTTTTCAGCCAGCTCTGGGCTGCCTACCTCTACATTTTTATGCATAAGAGAAATATAATATCTCATTTAAGTCACTGTTATTTGGGACTCTTGGTACTTGCAAATGATTTATGCATTGTATGCCACATGTGAATTATCCATCCCACAAATATTAACAACACATATGTATATTAGCCATTCAACAGAGTGATCTTTTGAAAACATAAAACCATTATGTCATGCCCAGCCAGCATGGCGTAGTGGTTGAGCACCACACTATGAACCAGGAGGTCACGGTTCAATTCCAGATCAGGGCACATGCCTAGGTTGTGGGCTCATTCCCCAGTGAGGGGCATGCAGAAGGCAGCCAATCTATGATTTCAATGATTCTCCCTCATCATTGATGTTTCTATCTCTCTCCCTCTCTCTTCCTCTCTAAAATCAATAAAAATATATTTAAAAAATAAAATAAAACTATTATATCATTTCCTTCCTTTTTTGCTGTAACAGCTCCCATTGCATATAGGATAAAATCCAAACTCCTTTGGTGCCCTGTAAAATTATGTCTGTCCATTTTTTGCACCTTTCTCTGAAATGGCCCAATGTTGCCTCAACCACTCGTGTCTTCTTTCCACTTCTGGAACCTGTCAAGCTCATTCTGGCCTTGGGGATTTTACAGTCACTATATGTTCTTCCTAAAACACTCTTGTCCAGCCCATTGCATGGCTGGTTTGCTCTAATTAATCAGGTTTCTGTCCAAATGTTACCCCTTAGAGAGGTCTTAAGCAAACACACACACACACACACACACACACACACACACACTGACACCAAGCTGATTAACTACCACCCCATGATTGTATTTTATCTCCACCAAAACATTGAGAGGCTCTTATTCCCTTATCAAGCATCTTCTCCAGATAGAGTCTAAAGTCCATGAAAACAAGGACCACTCTGTTCTTCACTGTATCTGAGAGCCTAGAACGTGTCTGACATTTAGCAATCATTCAGTGCATATTGATTAAATGAATGGGTGATCTATAGCACTGCACTTGGGATAGGAAAGGGATGGGTGGATCAAAAAGAAGTAAGAGGTACAAAAACGATAGTGTACTTCTGATCCAAACAAGAGTGCAGAGAGGGTTATATAAGCCCAGAAACCCTTGGGCACAAATTGCTTTGGAATCCAGAATTCTTTACATTTTAGAAAGATAATTTAAAGCATATATTATAAATCATGTAACACCCATAGTAGAGTTGGGACACCACTTCATAATCAAATATGTAATACTAGAGGCCTGGTGCATAAAAATTTGTGCACTCAGGGGTGGGATGTCCCTCAGCCCGGCCTGCACCCTCTTGCAGTCCGGGACCCCTCAGGGGATGTCCACCTGCCAGCTTAGGCCCACTCCCCAGGGGATTGGGCCTAAGCTGGCAGTCAGACATCCCTCTGGCAGCCCAGGAGCCCCCAGGGAATGTCCACCTGGGGATCGGGTCTAAGCCACAGTCGGACATCCTTAGCACTCGCAGCCATCAGCCCAGCTTGTGACTGAGTGGAGATCCCCCTGTGGGAGTGCACTGACCACCAGGGGGCAGCTCCTGCGTTGAGCATCAGTGTGCGTCATAGCGACTGGTCGTTCCTGGTCATTCTGCCCTTAGGGTCAATTTGCATATTACCCTTTTATTATATAGGATTTTTGCAGAAAAGAATTAAAATAGCCCTTTGTTAGCTCAGGGAAGTTTTAACCAATAAATACATGTCAGATCTTGTTGCCAAAGATTATGGAGGGAAATTGTTTTTATTTTCAGAGCTTTCTGGATTTCTAGATTGCAAATAAGGGACTCTGAATCTGTACTTAAAACACCATAGAGGAGACTTCTAGAAGACCCACATACATCACCATTAATGCCTGAAAAACCCTTTGAACATAAATATCATAGACACATAGTTACCTTTCATTCTTCTAATTCAATCTAGCTTAATTACTTTCTCTTAAAAAAATATGTTTTATTATGCCCAAAGATCATAAAATATGTGGCGGGGGGGGGGGGGGGAGTTTGTGTAACTGGTGATGTGGTAGTCAAGGAACCACCCAAATAGCTTGGGAATGAGGGTAAACAAGAAACTAAGATAGTAATAGCTGGAATTTATTGAGCATTTACTATATGCCATCACTGTTCTAAGCACTGTATTTTGTATTTTCTCATTCAATCTTCCAAACAGCAGTATAAGTAGGTAATTTTATTATATTTGTTTTATAAATGAGGACTCTGAGGCCAGAGAGAATAAATAACTTATCCAAGGTCACAGAGCCCAAAAGAGGCAGGGTCAGAACACAAACCCAAGAAATCTGGCGCCTGAGCCCCATGCTCCTGATTTCCTCCCAAGTGGCTTTATTGCCAAGTGTTTTGTTCAGGAATTATGAATATAACACTAAAGGAGAATGTACAATTCCAGCTCCTTCTTCTCCTCCACTCTCCACCATAACTAACTCGTCTCCACCATAAATCTTAGTCAAGCATATGACAGAAAAAGCCCAAAATTGGGCATCATCACTTTGACGACAGCTACATAGGAAAATGAAGGGATGAGTAATCAGATCCGGAAAGGGGCAAATAAAAGCTAAAAGTGAATCATAACTTAAAAGGAAAAGAGAAGAGTTCCAGAGGCAGGTCGTGTATGGCCAAGAGAAATGAAACCAAGGTAGGAGGGACAACCAAGGAGAACAAAGGGTAGGGCTTCCAGAAGCCTTTCTCTGGTAGCCTGAGAGCTAGAGACCAAACAGATTAGCACACTTGGAGGACCTGGCTCCACACTGGAAGGCCAGCAACCCTGGCCTGGGCCGCAATGCTCTTGCTGACTTATCACAGCCACCAGCTTAGCAGACCCAGGGGCTTCCATCTCCCAATTGCATGACTTTTTCCCTGTAGAAGGAGAACAACTGCTCAGCCTCACAATATGTGTGCAACATTGAACCAATGTTTATTAAATATTTACTGTGCCTTGTCAGCACTGAAGGTACAAAGATTAATAAGACAATCCTTACCCTAAAACATCTCACAATCTCCCATGAACAACAGACCTGTATGTGCATGCTACGGCAAGGCTCTATTTTTCATTCATTCAACAAATATTTCTTGATCGTCTACTATCTGCCAGGCTTCAGGCATACAGAGCAGAACAAAGAATTTAAAGTCACATGAGCACAGGAGCCAAGAAGGAGTGTGCTCACCTGCCAAAGAACTAGGTATACTCATGTAAGGAGTTGGGCTTGGGGGGCGGGGAAGGGACTGTGGCACCTGGAGAGGCACAGTCTTGTAAAGGGGTCAGACGCTACTTGGCTCCATCAGGGAACACAGACTCGATGTTGTCAGATCTTCGGATTTTGTGGAAGAATCCAAAACTCAGAACTCTTCTGTGAATCTTCTAATGTTTAAATGTAGTAGCTAATCCAATATATTCTTGATAGTTTAACATGGCAGGTCTACAGGCTAGCATGTTGTAATCTTCATATCATAGCACCTTGTGAGGTATGGGTGGCCCTGTCACCCACTGTAACCTCCCTTCATCCCATTGGAAAATGTACCCCTTTTGCCACTCTCCATGCCTGGGGCCCTTCACCGCCCCCAGCCCTCTCCAGTAGCTTTTCCCCAGTCCAGCGGTCTCCTCCCAACCACCTCTTTGCTCCATCTCCCCCGCCCTCCTTGACTCCTTGCCAACCTGACTCTACTAGTATTTCCTTCCAAAGAACATGGTTCAAAGGCCCTAACCATGGCCCCCTATAAATCCCTCCTGCATTTCATCCTCCCAGCCTTTTCTGTTACTGTATTCTCACTCAGATGAGGGAAGTGAAAAAACTAATTTTTTTAGAACGCTACCCAGCTGGTTAGGGGAAAACGAAAGCATGTACTAGTAATCCACAGATTAGTCCTTCATCAGATGGGGCTTATGGCTCTTTGTATGTGTTCATCTCTTCACCAGAAACTTTATTGCCCATGGAGCCAGATCTATTCTTCTCACAAAAATTTATGGATATTTGGAGTTTTTAACTGTCTTCTGCCATAGGTCTGGTCTCTTATTCCTTTGAAGTTAGGAGGCTCTGAATCTGACTTCTTTCTAGGACTGGGATACATTAC
This sequence comes from Myotis nattereri, assembly GCF_964212035.1. Lineage (NCBI taxonomy): Eukaryota > Metazoa > Chordata > Mammalia > Chiroptera > Vespertilionidae > Myotis > Myotis nattereri. The sequence continues at coordinate 22,446,819 of NC_138077.1, forward strand.
AAGCTAAACTGTCAATGATCATTGTAAGCAATAATAAAGTTTATATTATAAATTATGCATATGCATGAGTGTGCATATGTGTGCAGGGCGGGGAGAGAGGAAATCTTAGAAGTGCTTACTTCTAAAAAAAAAATAACTTCCCTAGGTTTGTTATCAAAATCTCAAAAGATGTTTTCATTTTTTAGAAAACCTTAAGCCTTTGTTGCAAAGATATGAAACATCATAAAAACGATTGCAGGTGACTAGCCAGTCTTTTGTTATATCTCTAAACATAAGACAAACAATAATATGAAGTTTTTTTCTTCCAAGAAAAAAAAAAGGGACTCAATATTAGTCACAGTAAGCCCCAACATATGGGAATAGGTGCAGGGTGGGAAGGGGGAGGGGAAGCCCACACTTCATAGTTTTTCAAACCTTTAAAACTGAAAAAATATGTATCCCTGCTTTCTGTATATGCACATAATGTAAAATTTCATCAACCACAATATTTTAAAAGACAGAAATCATGAGATATATCACATCTAAATGGAAATATCATCTAAGGAAGGCACCATTTATCAACATCACTTTGAAATGCAGTGGAAGATGTGATGGCATTATGTAGATCTCAAATATCTATGGGTGAATGAAATTGGGTAACCTTAGCAACCCCAGGTACATCCATGCAGCTATAAATCAAATGTCAGCACTCTGGGCTATGCACAAAATAAAGAAATAATTCTTTGAAATATTCATAACGCTATGCAGTGTATTATTTTGTAAGTCTGTCCCCATTATGCATTTTTAAATCTATCTTAAAAAAAAAAGACATAACATTTACATAACACACCGCCCCCGCCCACCCACCCACCCACGTCCACAGGAACCTCTAGAAACAGACCTGTACTAGATACTAATGGCCACAGCAGAACTCTGGTTCTTATGTGTGAGGAGGAAAGGGAATTTTACACGCAGGCAGCAATCCAAACGGTGTTGGTTTCATATTGATTATTCCATTAAAGAAATAACAACTAAATAAGAGATGAGAATTTTGGTAAGAGTGTCATGATATAGGTACTTTTTGTATGTGTGAAAGTAATATATTCAGTGTTTCACCCTCTGAAACTGAGACTTGCTTTAAAAATACATTCTTGCTGGCACAAAAATATACTAGTCTTCTAATCGGGGGGAGCTTGTCAATATGGAATTATAACAGACAGCCCAAAATAAAGTCTTTTGTTTCATTTACACTCCAGATTTTTCTTTGATAAATTCGTTTGTTGGGTGGGTTGCGTTTTTTTATATAAATACATTTGTTAGCACCTCACTTCTAACACTCCGTCTTTCCCTGTTCCTTCAATGTCTGAATGTCACAATACCTGTGATGGATTCTAAGGGTCATCAAACAATAATAGCTGTGACATGGGGCTCGGTACATGGGGCCCAGTACGATTCTAAATCACACACATGTAAACGTGCTGATGCCACAGAAAGAAGACTGAAATGCTCAGGCTGACTAATTGTTTTACTGTAAAAGTTTCATACACACATTCAGCTTAAAATATCCAACACAGCTAAACAAGTGAGTCATCTTGACATGTTTAACTGGCTGCTATCGGAAATAAGGCAGCTTTTCTTATACGATTAGTTGTGTCATTTTACAAATGAGTTCTCTTCACATTACTGCGGAAGTGGTACCAAATGGACAAGGGGTTTGAACCAAGAATTTACCAAGCCATTCTAAGGGAAATCAGTTCGTTTACCCTCAATCTATTTTTCTTTCCCAGTTACTATCCTCCTCAAGCTGTATTAATTGTTCTGGACCTATAGCACATGCTTCAATGAAAATAAATTACTTTATTTCTATTACACCACTAATGGCTGGGTGACTTAATTTCATTAGCTCGAACCTGTTGAGAGTATTCAGATTTCCATAGCAGGACGCACTTAAAATGAAAAGATTCTTTCGATTCTCAATTAACAGAATCGTTCTCTTTCAACTGAAATGAATGTTATTGAAACCAATTAGCATAGACTGGAAAATCTCTCACTAATGAGGGGAGTGTGGGTGAGTAAACAGCAATGAAAAGATGAAATTAGAGGAGAGCCTCTTCTCGTTGGCCTGAATAATTACATGCTTAGTTGCCTAATTGTCTGGTGAAAAGCGCCGCGGTGATAGTAACAGATTGCCATGTTCATTAGGCAGCAAAAGGCCACCTGCTGCTAAGCTTCATTTTCCTGCAGTCGATATACACGTGTTTATCCCTGGGGATTGATATTTGGACACAACACTGGCTGGGAAAAGCAAATGAGCTTGCCAATATGCTGCAATATTGTGTCCTTTATGCCAAGATACAGAAGCTTAATATGTCAAATAGAATGAATGAAACCAGCAGCGATAACGAAGTTTATGAGGAAACTGACCTTAGAGCGGGCCCAGTGTAGGACCCTCAACTGTGTCGAGTTCAACCTTTCAATACAGATGTTCCCTTCTGGCCTGAACGGCTCCAAATTATATATTACAAAAGAGAAATTATAACGGTTAGGGCCTCGGCAATATCTTAGACAATGGTGTAATGAAAGCGTGGGCTGTAACTGTGAAAATTGAAAACAAATGCTCAGTCCTAAAGGCAAAAGAAGTGTATGAGAGAAGCAGCACTGTTCCTGTTGCCGCTCTGTAGACAGAAGATCAAGGAGAGGCCCCTTTGTTCACCATCTACCCTTCCTCCCAATCCCCTTCGTTTCTTCAGATGGGCCATCTCCAATTGTTTTCCTGTGCCCTCTAGCCAGCCAATAGCTTATATTACACACTGCCGGCTTGCCCTCCACTGTCATACCACCTCTGATTATCTACAATTCTGAGAATCAATGAAAGCATTTTTTTTTTTAATGTCAAGTTTCTTTTGGAGGCATTATAATTCTCATCTTTGGTAATGCTGGAAGGAGTTTCAATATCTTAAGTCACACTCTTGAAAAAAGGGGTATTTTCTTAAAAATGAGTTCAGGGAGCCCTAACTGGTTTGGGTCAGTGGATAGCATCGGCCTGCGGACTGAAAGGTCCCAGGTTTGATTCCGGTCAAGGGCATGTACCTTGGTTGCGGGCACATCCCCAGTAGGAGGTGTGCAGGAAGCATCTGATCGATGTTTCTAATTCTCTGTCCCTCTCTCTTCCTCTCTGTAAAAAAATCAATAAAATATTTTTTTTTAAATGAGTTGAGGGAAATCAGTAAGGAACCTCTCCGTGCTCACATAGCAGTGAGCTCTGTCAGAGGGAGCAGAATCATTGAGCAATGAGGCACTACGATAGCTGGGAACCCAGAAACGAAAACCTTCAGCCCTCAAGCTGGATGGGGCCTTTAGGTGTGCTTATGTTCCGCTGTTTTTAAAGTCTGTTTATTTTACTTGCCAACACTCAAAAATCAGATTTAACATAAACACTACGTATCTGACTTCTCTTAAAACTTGAAGACCTGCAAACCTGGCTCCCATTCCAACTTGGCAACAATCAACAGGGCAACACTGCTCATGAGCTTTGAGTTTGCCACAGTCCCCACCACTCCCTATGTGTCCTCAATACTAAGGCAGAGTACCAGTTGCTATTTATTATTGTTCTGGCACTGTTGTTACTCTTATAAAAATATAATAGTTCCTAGGACCCATACCTTTCTCAAATGTGGAGAAAATAGGCAAGAAGGCCATATACCGTCTGAGAAATATTCTTACAGCTGGTCTGCTCCCCTCATTGCTTTACTAGTGCTTTAGAATTCAGTTTGTAGTTCTAAATGCCCTCCTATCTCTCATTTTCAGAAAGAAAGGAAGGAAGGAAGGAAGGAAGGAAGGAAGGAAGGAAGGAAGGAAGGAAGGAAGGAAGAAAGAAAGAAAGAAAGAAAGAAAGAAAGAAAGAAAGAAAGAAGAGGAGGGAGGGAGGGAGGGAGGGAGGGAGGGAGGAAGGAAGGAAGGAAGGAAGGAAGGAAGGAAGGAAGGAAGGAAGGAACTGAGCCTCTGAAGGGGAAGTTGAGTTTTCAATATTCACTTGGTAATAGGACCTCAAACAATGATCTTCACCATATCCAGAGCTACCTCTGTCTTATGAGACTACAGAAGCCTGAGAATTAAAAAGCATGAATCAGCCCTAACTGGTTTGGCTCAGTGGCTAGCGTTGGCCTGCAGACTGAAAGGTCCCAGGTTTGATTCCGGTCAAGGGCATGTACCTTGGTTGTGGGCACATCCCTGGTAGAAGGTGTGCAGGAGGCAGTTTATCGATGTTTCTCTCTCATTGATGTTTCTAACTCTCTATCCCTCTCCCTTCCTCTCTGTAAAAAATCAATAAAATATATTTAAAAAATAAAAAGCATGAATCCCCTCAAGGAACATGGCAACATGCACATATTAAAAAATAACAAGAAACCCAAGACAACCAACCCCACCGGTGGAAAGATTGCTGGAATGATATACACAATAGAGGCATCACGAGAGGTGTGAAAGCTGGCAAAGGGAGAGGAGAGAGGCAAGGAGCTCAGTGTGAAGTGGGGGCTCCTTTCAATTTGAGAGTAGAAAAAAAAATTGAAACATTGGTGTTGGTTAAAATGTCTTCTCAATAGAAGCAAGAGCGTCTCAGTGGCCACTTGCAGGGAACACCACATTTTCCAACTCAAGAAAAGATGACATCGGAGAGCCGGGCCTCAGGAAACATTCTTGTGGTGAAACCCCCACGCCCCGGGCCTGGCTGAGGCCCCGCTCCTGCACAGAAGGACACAGAAACCTGAGCAGAGACAAAAGCCGATGCTCTGTATTCCCCAGGACCCCAAATTTAAAAATCCCTTTGGACCCATCAATCAAGACTCGCTTTGCATTCCCAATGCTGATGCATGTGAGCCTGTGTTGGTGAAAGCACACCAAGGTCATGGGCTAGAAACAAAAGCCGCCTTTGGCCAGCAAGCGGGGTGCCCAGCCTCGGTGTTGCATCGCTCCATCTTGCCCCAGATTATGTCAAGGTATTGAACATCTTCACAATAACGTGTCCCTTTCTAAAACTATTGAAACACACATTATTTTCTATTTTGGTTCCAGATTTCTTATCTACACGTCAGGTTTGGGAAGATGGTGAATTTAACAAGGGTAAATCACACTATTTAAGATTTTAAAGGAGATTTATTCTATAATTTTGTTATTTATACCACACATAATACATGTATGTTTTTGAGAATTAATAAAGGCACATAATAAAAAAACTGTTTTAAATAATTAATACCATCCAGAAATAAACACCATCCAAAACTATTAAGATTTTGATGTACAATGTTCCAAATTGTGTGGGTGTGTAGGTGTGTGTATATTCATATAGAGATTTTATTTGCTTCCCTTCCAATTTTTTTTTTTATGTTCTGAGTATAAGACTAATACAACTATTTTTCAGTATAGAAATTTTGGGAATTAGAGAAAGAATTTTTAACATACCTATAATCCTACTACCTTACTATAAATACTTTCGGTATCTGTTTTTTTAGAGTGTTACTTCTGACTGACTTACAATTATAATTTTATTTTTTTAATATCTGAAAATACAAAACAGTAAAAAATTATCTCTAAACTAATCCCACCCCAGCCCCTAGGAGTAGCTCCTGTTAATAATTACTTTCCCAATTTATCCCTGAGCTTATAAAAAAAAGTTTAATGGGAACATACTTTATATACTGTTGTCATTTGCTTTGGGCAGGGGGAGCTCAATAATAGAGAGTGACTCTCTATTCAATAAATATATAGCCACATTAGCATCCTTAAATGTCTACAGAGCATTCCATTGTAGAACTGTACCAACCCCTATTGCCAGGCATTTAAGCTGTTTCCAATTTTCCACTATCATTTTTTAAATCCAATATAGACATATCCGTACACATATTGCACACATAGCCAATCATTTTCTTTTGGGTACATTTCTAAAATTAGATTTTCTAAGTCAAAAGATATGCCCTGCAATAATCTGGGACTGACAGTGCCTTTTCCCCACGCCCTGGCTCTACTGCGTATTGTGAATCCTTCCATTGAACATGGTCTGTTTTGCCGGTGCTTTGCTCTTCTTTGCTTACAAGTAACACTGAACCTTTTTAAGCTGTTCATTGGCCATTTGTATTGTTTTATTGAGTTGCTTTCTTAAGTCCCTAGTGCATTTTTCTATTGGGGAAATAATCATTCTGTTATTTCTAGAAAGCACTCCTTGTCTTTACCTTTTGTCATATGTAGCAACACTTTTCCCAGTTTATTGTTTGTGTTTTACCTTGGTTTGTACTCTGTTTTGTCTTTTGCAGTTTTAAGACAGATATCCGCCTTTCCCTTTGGTCATGTTTTGAAAGCCCTTCTTTGCCCTGCAAGTTCATTGTTTTTATCCACAATTTCTTCTAAATGTTTTCATCATTTTACCTTTTATTGCTAAATCTTTAATCCACCCGGAATCTATTTTTGTATACAGTACAAGGTAGGAATATAACTTTATTTTTTCTAGATAGATTTTCCAACATTTATTTAATAATACCATATACCCTTCTGTCTACTTACCATTATGCCAACACCAGCCTATTTAATTTCTTGAGCCATTATAATTCATAATGATTCCTGATTAGGCACCCTGTTCCCAATCTTAACAATTCTTTTCCAAAAGTTTTCTTGGTTATTTTGGGTTGCTCACTTTTCCAGATGAGCTTTAAAACAAGTTTTTCAATATCCTGCTTTTAAAAAAAGAAAAGGCCCATTTTGGTTTTGACATAAATTACATTAAGTATATAGATTACTTTGGGAATAAAAACTCATTTTCAAAATAAAAATATATCACAGCAAAACATCTAGAAGAAATTGAGATGTTAAAGGAAAAAAAAAAAAAAGAACCAGACATTGCTCTCAATAGTTGGAAGGAATTTTCTAATAAGTTTAGTCAAGTATCTGCATTTTGCACATGAGAACACCTAAGGCACAGAGGTATTGCTATGACCCTATTACAGGTGAGGAAACCGCCTCACAGAAAGGCATCCCCACCACCACCAGAGCAGCTAACAGTTGGTAAACACCATGTGGCAGGCACTGCGTGTTTAACAAACATTATCTCATTTTTCCTTTTTACTCGAATAAATGAAGATTTGATTCTCTTTACCCTCAAAAATTGCTGGAAGCAATTTACGGAACAGCAGCTAGGTACCCACTTTACTGGGGCATCTTACCAGAAACAATTAGCCGTTTAAGCCCACTCAGAATTTAAAAACAAACTTTTTTTTTTTTTTTTTTTAGAGGAGATGCATTCTCTACCTCTGCTGGCTTAAAATTACGTAAACAGAATTTATGTGCTCAGTGACCCCCACTTCATTGATTTGACAGGGGTAATTCCTATGTAAGAATGAACTATTCCTCTAATGTATTGAGTATATGCTTCCATAACAGCATATTTTCCCCATTCCTTTAATTAAATGGGCAATGGACTGAAATGCAAAGGAATGATCTGTGATAGATGATCCATCCTTAACTCTTTATGAATCCTTCCTTGTTGTTTTTTTAATTAACAACAGTGAAAGAACAAGCTAATAGCATCCAAAATTCCCCTCAAAATGTGCCCCATTGAGGTTGGAGGAGGGGAAGGTGACCTGCAGAAAGAGCCCAGGGAACCCCTTCCCACAGCATTCATCTCAATGACTTGAGAGGCATTTTGGGGTGACATCTTGAGGACTCACTCAGTAGAGCTTGCACCTCATGGGCTTCCTGCAGAGGGATCCTTCTTTATCAGCGAAGGTCATTCCTGTTGTCTGAGGCAGCAACTTAAAACCTGATGCACACAGAGGTGAGGGAGGAAGAAGACACCGGGCCACCCTACCAGTCTAATGGGTCCTGGTAATCAATGGAGTGTCAGGGTCACAGCCAGGTCACCCTCACATTCAACTCCCTGGGCAAGTCCCTCCTGGACTGAGGAGTTAGCCCTGTGGATGTGTAATTGATGGGAGGCCATGGAGGGCAGAGGTGTGCATGGGGGCTTGGGAGTCAGCCAGGCTGGTTTGAGTCCTGGCAGCCCTGACTTAAGTTCTTCAAGTTTCCAATTACTCTTCAGTGCAATGAAGATAATAACCTACCTCATCAGTCTACGGAAAGACTCAGTGAAAAACATGCCCTGTACATAGCAAGTACTCAATAAATGGCAACTGTTACTGTACTTCTCTGTAGGAAGTTAAGGCTTTTAAGTCTATTTCTCAAGGAATTATAGAATCTCGGAATTTTATAAATACTTATGAATTATTTAGTCTTTCTTTTATACTATGTCCTCAAAACTTTAAGGTAGAGATATACTTTTCATGGATAACAGGCAAGCAGCCATGATGCAGGGAGCCCAAGAGAACCCTCACTTTGTACTGTGCAAAAATCAGTCCCAGCCACTTGGTGCAAAAACCCGATATCAACTCTGACGTTTTTAACCAACTTGTCAGGCTCAATGCTAGTTAACTTTTTGTGAATTTCTTTATCTTCATATTATTGCCTTCAGCATATAAACCCCGCCATGTATAATGCTGTAAAGAAGGAAGCCTGCTTTCAGAAGATACATTCGCATGTACCGAAGTGGCTCCAGGAAATAAAAAGAGAGAGGAGAGCCCACACCATGCCCATGCAGTCTCTTAATCAGGAATGTAAATGTACATGTGAATGGAGACACCCAGGGTAGCCTATAGACTATATAATTTGTAGGCACTGTGCACAATGAAATTGCAGACCCCTTGTTCAAAGGTTATTAAGAATTTCAAGATGACAACAAGAGCATTACATCAAAAACTGAACCCTTGCCCTGACCGGTTTTGCTCAGTGGGTAGAGCGTCGGTCTGCGGACTGAAGGGTCCCAGGTTCGATTCCGGTAAGGGCATGTACCTTGGTTGCAGGCACATCCCCAATAGGGGATGTGTAGGAGGCAGCTGATCGATGTTTCTCTCTCATCAATGTTTCTAACTCTCTATCCCTCTCCCTTCCTCTCTGTAAAATAATCAACAAAATATATTTTTTTAAAAAAAACTGAGCCCTTGAAACCAGTCCTGGATAGACCCGCTCTCCTCTGTCCTGGGGGTCAGAGTGGGCCTGCTGTGTCATAGAGCTTCCCAGACCGGCAGGAAGATGATTGCAACTGGAACATACCTTCTTATTTGTCAACTGCTACAGCACTAATAATAAACTAGAAGCATTGGCTTTGGCCAAATTGAAACTGGCTTTAGTTCAGAATTGAATCAAGCGAAGATTAACTCCAATTGATTAAGTCTCATCCTAATTTCTACCTAGAAGCTAAGTGATGTTTCCAGCCTCAGAATAAAATGATGTACAGGTAAAGCAAATGCCGTCTGGGGCAACACTGTAATACTGACATACACAAAAATGTCATTAACCTCTGAAGGAATTTTATGGCTTTAGCCAAATTGAATATCCAAAGTACCTAATAAGTCTTAAACCAAGGCCCAAGTGGCTTAAGGCCCAATTAGTAAATTGACTACATTAATTATCAAGTTCAGTTTTATTACGATTGGTGAGTAGGTGATTAGGTAGTTTACTACTTTCCTAGTAGTCTATCTGATTTATGGGAGATGTGACTATTAGTGTTTGCTTTGGGGAGACATAGGCTAAATATAGTTCAGTGAAATTCTCCAGTCCACATTCACAAAAATGTTGAAAAATTCAATACAAGTGAGCTGAATTTAAAACATAATTATAGATATTCTGAGTAATGAAAACAAGTGATATGTACAAATGAAAGAGCTATGCATTATATCAAGTCTAAATGTATTTGAGGGCAGATATGTTTACTTAATTTTGTGTGGAAAACTTCCATTTTAGATATGACTATTCTAAAAATGGAGAAGTTCAAATTTAGGGAGAAGTAAATTACATGAATTAGTCTAAGAATAATGAAAGTAAAGAAATAAAAAATAACACTGTCAATGTAAGGCCAATATTGTGAATAATAATTTATGAATTATGAATAATAATTTATCATGTGCTTAACTCCTAAGACCTTCACACTAGGAAATGCTGATATGCTTTGCCAAGTATCCCCCATGCAGTCTTTGTATCTGATGAGCATTTAATACCAACCTCAGAGAATGTTCTCTCTCCCTGGCTGCAATTCTACCACGTTTAGTCCAAACCTAAAGATGCCCCCAAATGAACAGATATTACAGGTTCCAAGTAGACTCCAGTCTATCACAGACTAATGCCCCATCTAGAACAAACTGGGCTTAACTGTTTTAACCACCCTGCTGAACAGAACCATGAGGCCTGGGCCTTTGTCTGCCTTCTTCAGCTGTGAGAGAATTATTGAGTGAGAAAATTAACAAGACAACCCAGTTGTTGAGTCCCTACTCTAGGTCTGATCTAGGCTATGCATTTTTCAGACACCTTCTCACATTTAATGCTGATTACCCTCTTGTGAGGTAGATTAGAGAGATTTCAGACAACTAAGTGTCAGCAGAGCTAAGCTTGTCCAAGGACACATGATCAACCTGGGACTGAAGCCAAAGTCTTCTATCCCCAGACCATGCTCACTTGGTGATGCCACAGAAGAACTTTCTGAAATGGTTTGACTTTAGATGCATCAGCACATCTCAAAACAGCCTCTCCTAGTGTATGTGTTTAATACTGGTGATATTCAAAAAAATTTAGGTTCAATTATGAAATCTGTTTGGGTAGGAAAGGATTTAGCCCAATATTTTCCTACCACGTTGAACAAATAATAGTCAAAGATCAGGGAGAAAAGAAATGAGATTGAGGTTTATTGACAGTTCCTACTTGGGAGTTATCCATTGAAGGACCAATAGGAACTATAGGAATTATTATAAAGCAAACATAATCAATTATTTTCTAACCCTCCCCCCCCCAAAAAAAAAGAAAAGAAAAAAATTAAAGGCTTCAAAATTAAAGTCCAATGTTTATAGTCTCAACAACAAACTACAAAAGCACACATGTAATACCTGTCAAAAGCCAAGTGTTTAAGACCACCATGTGAAAAGAAGTTACATTCTGATTTTCCAGAAAAGATTGCTGTTTCTTTAAAAAGGTATCCAATCATTTAGCCAAAAGACAGTCCCCAAATCAATGTCAAGGCAACTGTCCACCTCTGCCTGCATTCTCACACAAGTACACTTAGCCAATGAGAGTGGGAGAGAAAATAATTGCTATGTAACAAATTACAACCTATCCTCACATTCTTCTTGTAGCTTAAACCACATTTTCCTAGAAGAACTCTATCTCCGAGAAAAAGGCTATTTGAGCAGGCAGCATTTCTCTCTCCCTGCCCCACTGTGTGTGTGAGTGTACACATGTACATAAATATGCATATACAGACAGTCCTCGGGCTACATCGGACTCAACATATGATGTTTCATGGTTACGTTGCCATCTCCAATTTATTTATATAAAAAAAAAAATTCCGTGATTTCAATGTATATACATATGTGCTTTATGTTTTTATTATTTATTTACCACAAGTAAAGGTTAGGAATTGTTATCTTTCTTTTAAATTTTTTTTTTTACCGTTTCACTTCATTACTGCTGTGTATGTGCTCTATGTGAGTGACATAGACACTTATGTAGATGGGTTCCGACTTACGGCAAAAATTGCGTTACATCTCACCATAAGAACGGATCTCCAACGGAACCTGAGGACTGACTGTATACATATATGTATGTATGTACATATATATACACATATTATTCTAAACAATTTCAGAATAAGTTGTACATATAATTTCCCTTTACTTGTTACAACTTCACTGTGTGTCTCCCATGAACAAAAATTTTATAAACTAGTGGCCCAGTGCACAAAATTCATGCACATTAAAGGGGGATTAATTAGAGGAAATATTGCTATTTGCCCTTTCTCTATAAAAAAAGTGTCAGAGATGAAAGAAAATTAGTAGAATATATATGAAAATCTTCCTCCTATCAGAGTCTGGGGTGTGCCGTGGGACCCAGAGTCAAGTCCCCACCCACCCACGGCACCTCAAAATCATGCAAGACCCAGACCCAGCTGGCTCCACCCCCATTGGGCAAGATCCAGACCCGGCCAGCCCCACTCTTGTCAAGCCCCACCAGACAGGGGGCACAGTCTCAGGTCCCCTGGCCTGGCACTGGGTGGTGGGGGGAGGTGCAGCCTCAGTTCCTCTGTCAAACCCCACTGGGTGGGGGGTGCAGCCCCAGGTCCCCCAGTGCATGCAGGGGGGGGGCCCTGCCAGGTGGAGGGGTGCAGCCTCAGGGCCCCCATCCAGCCCCATCTAGTGGGGGGCACAGCCTCAGATCCCCCGGCCCGGCACCGGGTCAGGGACACAGCCTCAGGTCCCCCAGTGCTGGGGTGGGGGGCACAGCCTGAGGTACCCCATCAAACCCCAATGGGTGGGTTGCATGGCCTGAGGTCCCCCGGCCTGGTGCCAGGGTAGGGGGTGTGGCCTGAGGTACCCTGTCAAGCCCCACCGGACGGGGGGTGCAGCCTCAGGTCCCCTGCCCTGGCTCAGCACCACGCAGCCTCAGATCCCTGCTGATTGCTCATTAAGGCTCATTACAGGAACTCGGCCTCCACTGCGGGTGCAGCCATCTTGTGTTACGGAAACCCCGACTCCACTGTGGGCACCGCCATCTTTGTGACAGCATGATGGTCAATTTGCATATTCCCTCTTTATTAGATAGGAAAACCACAAAATCAAAATCAGGAAATTGAGCATTAATACAATACTATTATCTTCATACCATAATCCAGTTTTACCAACTGTCCTAATTATGTTTCTTAATAATAATTATCCTGTTTGGTTCAGGATCCAATCTAGAATCACATTTTGCATTTAATTCTCATATCTCCTTAGTCTCACTTAATCCGAATTAGTTACTCAGTCTTTCATTGTCTTTCCTGGCCTTGACTTTTTTTTCAGAGAACACGCCAACTGTTTTGTGGCATGTGGCCTTGCATAGTTGTCTGGTGTTTCTTCATGATTAGATTAGATTCGGGTTATGCATTTTTGGCAGGAGTAACACAAAAGTGATTGTGTGTCCTTCCCAGGGGACTATATCAGGAGGCTCATAACGTTGGTTTGTCCCATTAATGGTGATGCTTACTTTGATAACTTGGTAAAGGTGGTATATGCCTGTCTCTCCACAGTAATGTTACTATTTTCTTTATCAAATTAATGAATTATATAGGGAGATGCTTTGAAACTATCCTTTGAAACTTTGAAAGCTGTTCCTCATCAAAATTTTAGCCACTACTTTTAGCATCTATTAATGAGTCTTTTCTTGTTTACAAAATGGTGATTTTTTTTTTTTTTTTTACTTCATTGGTTCTCATTCCAGCTGCATTCATTAGTTTGATTTCTACTGTAAGGAAGAGCTTTCTCTTCTCTCCCATTTGTTTGTTTGCTTATTATCAGTATGCACTGACAAATTCTTGTTTTATTCATGCGTTATAATCCATTAATATCTTATTTTGATGCTGAAATCCACAAATACTTTCAATATGGTGGTTTAAAAAAAGGACCATTTTTCAAATGTCAAAAAACTAAGACAGCTTTGAACGTAAAAGAAATTGCCAAGAAAGCAAACAAATTTGTTTTTGATTTCCTGTCTTCCAAAAGGAGCCAGATGTCAAGAGAGAAAACTTAGTAGAAATGTTAAGACTAAGAAAATAAAAACTCATCACACCATTGGATTTTGATGAGAAAGGGACAAGCCTTGAAATCATATTCAAATGCCCATTATTGCTTGTGCCTCCACAAAAAACTCCCAGTCCTTATTTCTGAACTGTGTCAAGGAGGCATAAGGCGCACACAGTTTGCCTGAGGTCCCTTAATGAGACCAATCACTGTCCCACAGACCAGTTGCCATGTGCATATTGAGTTGCGCCAGAGATCACACAGTTGCAATCACTGCTGTTTCCTTCAATTTAATTTAATTTTGAAAGACATTTTGCTCAAGGTCATCAGTCTGAGAAAACATGTAAGACACTGTGATCGTGCAGCTTCCCTCTCCTAGGAGTAAGAGAGAATGTCTCACCTAGACCAGTGCTTCAGGCCTGTGTAGAGAAATGCCACATTCACAGAGACTGCTGTGTGTCTGCTTAGAGTTGCACAATATCTCACTGGCACACAAATACGATTTATCTAAATTATTTCTTTAATCCTGAGAAATATGAATATTGAAGAGTAAATAATATGCATTAAATACAGTGCCTAGGTCTACTATGCATCGAGCCACATTAAACTCTGCAGTAAGTAGGAGGGGGTAGAACAGAACAGGGGAAGACTTATGATGCCAACTCAGGCAAGACAACTAAGGGTAGTAGTTCATTTATTCAAATTATTTTTCTTTATTAACATAGTATAAGCTTAGAGGGGTTTATTTCTAAATCAGATCTCTTTATTTTATAGATTTTCAGCCCTGTGATTTTACTTCCACATTATTGTATGAGTCCTTGAACTTAACATGGGGGGTATTACTATTCTTAAATCAAAAAGTAGCACCAAATGTTCACCACTAAAATAACTAGCATTTATTGAGCACTTACTATTTGGGAGACACTGTTAATTAAGCACTTGCAGTCACTGTTTCACACGAAATGAATTCACGTGAGGACGTTGAGGCTCTGAGGGGTTGAGAAAACTTCCATGTCCCACAGCTTAGTGTACGTCTTGGGCAAGTAACAGTGATTGAAGCTTCTGTTATCTGTCTCCAGAGCCTTGACCAATGTGTTACATCCCCTCGTGAGAAGTGCAGAAGAAGGCTCTTCCCCTCTCATCTAAACCAGAAACCTTTGATTCCAGCCCATTGTGTGATGTAATTCAGGTATACTTCTGAACCTTCCTAAAGACTCACTCCCAGGGATGGGAATATAATCAAGACAGCTTGAACTGCTCAGGCTCCAAGCTTCAGATTTATCTGGGATTCATCTTTCTTCCTCTTCACCATATCCAATTAGCCACCAAATCCTACCAATTCGGCCTCCAAACTGTCCCTTAGTTACATTGCCTCCTTTCCACTGACATTTCTCTAGTTACAACACTCACTAGTCACACCTCCCAACTGAGTTCCCCACCTGCACTGTCCTCCTCCCAGTCATTCTTCATACCAGCCACAAGGAGGTGGTCTCATTCAGCTCTGACCCTGGCACTCACCTGCTCAGGAACCCTCAAAGGCTCCCCTTTGCTTACAACACAAAACCGTGGCTTAACAGCTGGACATTAGGAGATGGCTATCATTTGACCTCACTGGCCTCTGCAGTTGACTGATCCCCACGGCAGGCTCTCCACCCTCACTCCATACACATTGATACATTTGCAGTCTTCTAAGCTGTCCCTCCACATTCCAGCTCCCTACTTTTATTCAAGCTGTCCCTCTACCTGGAATATCTTTCTTCTTCCTCTTCTCCCTCTTCTCTACTCCACAGCCTCACCACTGTCATTAGTCCCGACTTCTTGTCAAAGATCTACCTGTTTAGAGAGGGTCAGGCTTGGCTTGAAGGGGTTGAGTCAGGCTATAATTTATTATAGAAGAGATATTTCAAAACTCACTGTCCACACAGGGACTCCCCTAGTCAGATTTAATCTCTCCTCCCTACATAAGCCTGTTTCATTTTGTTTAGGATTCTATTACTGTACCTATCAAATCCTGCCTTGCTTTAAGGTTAACTGTATATAGCTTCATCTCTTCTACAGACTGCATTTGTTTGAAAAGTGAAAGTCATCTTAAATATCTTTGTTTTCTTACAGGTTTTTGTTGAATTGAGTTTTTAGTTATTGGTGAGGAAATCTGTGGTTATAAGAAGACAATTATTTTTTATTTCCAAAAATTATGAATTATATCTCAAAGACATATTTGCTTTATATATACAAACATAATTATTTATATTTAC
This sequence comes from Myotis nattereri, assembly GCF_964212035.1. Taxonomy (NCBI): domain Eukaryota; kingdom Metazoa; phylum Chordata; class Mammalia; order Chiroptera; family Vespertilionidae; genus Myotis; species Myotis nattereri. The sequence continues at coordinate 22,462,693 of NC_138077.1, forward strand.
AAATGTATATTGTTTTATACATATATATGTGTGTTAGTAATAGTTAATAAATATCTACTGATTAAATATATTGACTATAAACATATATTAATTATAAATTTTTATAAGCCACATTTCGTCACCTGAGATTTGGAATCCACTATCTTTATCTAATGAGATATTTACAGAACCTACATAGTTCTCTTCAGTTATAAGATGCATAGATAGATTAAAAATATGAAACGGAGTCAATAACTTTTATATAAAGAACTCTTACAAATCAATAAGGAAAGTGCTAACCACACAAAAGAAGAGCCAAAGAACACTAAGAGACATTTATCAGAAAAATAAGTATAAATAGATAATAAACATATTAAAATGTTTAGTTACTAGTAATCACAAATTGCAAATTGAAACAATGAAATACCGTTTTTTAACCTATCAACTTCGCAATATTTGTCTAAGGTGATACCCACATTCCAGCTCCCTACTTGGTAGTCTTATAAACTGTTGGTAGTCTTCAATGGACATGGACAACAGGGGGTTGGGAGCATGAGTTTGTGTGTGGGGGGGAGGTTGGGGGGTTAATGGGGGGGATGAGGACACATTTGTAATACCTTAACTAATAATAAAAATAAATAAATAAATAAATAAACTGTTGGTAGTCTTATAAACTGTTATAAACTCTCTGGAAAGTATTTTGGTGATCTATCAAGATGTATAAAAAGTTCTTACTCTTTGATCCAATAACCCCACTCCTGGGTGTCTACCATAAGGAAAGAGTCAAAAATATAAATAAAGATTTATGTTCAAGAATTCTCACCAAAGAGTTATTCATAACAATGAAAAATTGGAAAAACTAAAATTATTAAATATTATGAAAATAAATTATGTAACATTTATCCAATGGAATATTTTTGCTCATTAAAAGTAACATTTTCAAAGGCTATTTTTAAATGTGTGAAATGATTAAAGGTAACAAAACTATACATTATTATCTTATTTTTGTAAACATTATCTGGTAGGATTATAGGTGATTTTTTTTCATTGTGCACATCTAATTTTCCAAGTTTTTATATTGACAAAATAGTTTTCATTCTTTAAAACCCAAAATGAAAATTAAAAAATGATACCTAATTGTCATCATATTCCCCGTAGGAACTGAGACTCAAAGACCAAACAAGTTCATTTTTTATTTCCTCAGAGAGTGAAAATGACTGGTTTCAAGAAACCGCCAGAATGCTGCTGTAAGCTCCCATTTCAAAGAAATGGTGTGGTGTTTGTAATGGATAAATTTGAAGAGACAGCCAGTATTATTCTCATCTGTGATATATCATTTCTGCCTCTGATATGATCTTTTAAGAAAAAAAAACCACTTTCATTTCTTTTTATTTTAACTTACAACTGTACGGACACACTTGGCAATAAAAACAGCCCCAAAACTATGTGTCTTATTATTTCACAGTGATTAACCATAAATAATAGTCTCATACTTCTGAGATTATAAATTATTCATACAAAAGTAATGCCGAATTATTAAAAGCCATTGGGTGAATCTGTGACCTTGTTTGACAGCCACTGATTTGAATGACAGCCTGAGAGACAGTGTAGCCAAAGCCTGTATGGACTAGTCCAAGACCAGCTCTTTATTCCCATCCACCAAGTTGCCTTAACTTGAAACCTGATGAATCACATCTCTGAGAAGAAAATAGTCTTTTCCATTCTGGAGCTTGTTTGGGGTGCTATGTATACCTTGTAAAGTAGAAATACTCTTAATTCTTAATAGTTAACAAAGCCTTTTCACATTTATTAAACAATTGCTATTTTTCTAGAATTACTGAGATACCTGGATTTTCTTTGCAACATAGACTAGCTTCTGGTCTAATTACAAAAATAAAGAACATTTGTTTACAATGTAGATCATATTCATTTGTCTCACTTTTTGTAGTGAATAACATTTTATTAAATGGTACAAATATCAGAGAAAAACAAATAATCAAAACTTGACTATTGTTAGATCATTTTCATTTAGCATCATTCAACATAGTTCTGAGTCTGTAGCCACATCCTCATCCTCTTATAACCATTGCCTTCCCTTCAGAAAGCTATAGTTTTGCTCAGCATGTAGCAAAAGATGCTAATTTGATCACACTGATGCCTTTTAATACAAAGAGTGAATTGTTTTTAGACTACTGGTGATTAATGTGGGTATTGATTAGCTGATCAATAAGGCCACAGTGTCTAATTATTGATAATCCCTCTCCAGATGAAAGATCGAGTGTAAGGAGTCCTAGTAACAGAGTTCAAAATATAAAGTGATTCAATGTGATGCCTGGTAATTGAAAGTCAAACTAATCCCATAAATTAAATCACAACAATCCATAACATTTACCTGATAAATCCTTTGGAAGCTGTATTTAACTTTCACTATTCTTGACTTTCCTCCCCTTACAAAGCCCTCTGAAAAGCACACAACTTGTTGAGAAAGGTAAAAATCATTCTAAAATGATTTATCTTTATGAAGTAAGAGATCCAATGGGTGCATCATTGACAGTTACATATCTAAAATTATGGCTTCATCTCTGTATCATATCATAGCATGAAGGGTGAAGAAAACATAACCATGAATGCTCAAGAGAATGAAGACTATTCCTGCTACTTAGGCTCACAGACTTAGTAGGAAATTCAGAGACCATGTAATTACCTTGTCATTCTGCTAAAGACAGTTTAAGGAATCTGATGATTGTCACACAGCCAGAGGGCAGGACAGGCTTGAGGATCTAGGTTTGTTACAAATTCTGCCTTTTCCTAGGGTGCAGAGAGTAGCATTAATTTGTATCAGGGGCAAAAAAAATTAGTCAGTCAACAACAATAGTGTGCTATAATGCCGGGGTCCAACCCCAGCGGGTCCAGGGGTTCCCAAAGGCGTAGACGGAGTCGGCGAAGAAGGAATGACACAGAGACAGCGTTCAGTTGATCAGCAGCCTAGCCAGGATCTCCAGCCAAGTTCTGGCCTCGATCTCCAGAGAGGTTCTGCTGTTTATTGTCTTGTTACATCCGTATTTATCCCAGTTGATTTTAATCCTGTCAATTTCTATTACAAAGGTTAGGGCGTTTCTTATCTCCATTCCAGGGAGTAAAGATTATGTAGTTTAAGCATGATTGTTTGTAGTGATTAACTACCTGCCTGGCACTTAGTTAAGGAGTTTCATCCCCTCCCTGACTTCAGGGAAAAATTCCTACCTGGGGAAACAACCTTTGTAGGAGAGGCATCCCCTCCCTGACTTCAGGGAAAAATTCCTACCTGGGGAAACAACCTTTCTCGGAGAGGTGACCTTGGTTAAAACACACAGCGCTAAGGGGAGCAAATATATTAAGAACAGTATGCTATATACGCCAGGTCCCTTGAAACATATGCTGTGCAGATGTTTCTTTCCTGCAGCGACTGTGTCAAGCAGCAAGGATGGACCGGCTTCCGGCACTATAAAGATAAAGCTTTTCTTTGTATTCTGAGACAGATCTTAGCTTGCTCCGGAGCCTGTGCATTTCCACCGGTGATGTGGGGCTAAGGTGGGGAGACCTTGCTAATAAAAGATAACTAAATCTCTCCCCATTTGGGCTTACTTCAGTCTCCTTTGGGTAAGTGCTTGATTTTGAAACTTTCCTCCTCTTTCCTTGCTTCTCTTCAAGATGGTATCTGAGTCCATGAGGGGATTCTGTGGCCCCAGGGCAGTGGGGGAGGAGAACCTCAGCTCTTGGTGGGGTTTTGTCCACTGGAATTCACTGAAATCAGCTGGAGATGGCTGCTCAGACTCCTAGAAGGAGTTCTGCACAGTCACTATCAATATACAGTTGATTCTGCCTAGAATTCATTCTCATTCTCTCTCTCTCTCTCTCTCTCTCTCTCTCTCTCTCTCTCTCTCTCACTCTCTCTCACATATTTTTACCTTGACACATTTGATTCATGCAAAATAATCTACATAAGAGATAGGTAAATTAGATAGTATCATAATGAACACTCATGAATCCACCAACCAAGTTAAAAACTTAAAAAATAGCCCTGGCCAGTTTTGCTCAGTGGATAGAGCATCGGCCTGCAGACTGAGGGGTCCCGGGTTCGATTCTGGCCAAGGGCATATGCCCAGGTTGCGGGCTCAATCCCCAGTAGGGGGTGTGCAGGAGACAGCCAATCAATGATTCTCATCATTGATATTTCTATCTCTTTCTCCCTCTTCCTTCCTCTCTAAAATCAATAAAGATATATTTTTTTTAAAAGTTAACAAATAAAATATAATCAATACAGATGAAGTCCCTTAATGGTCCCTTCTCAATCTCCTCCATCTGCTCCTACCAGCTAGTAATCATTCTCCTGAATTTTCTGTTCATCATTCCTTTGCTTATGTGTATGAATTTATGATGTGGGTAGATGTGCCTTAAAAATAAAAATTTTCATTTTGCTTGTCTTTGAATATCACAATATCATATAGTGGTTTGTATCTCATGTATGCTTTGTGGTTGACTTTTTCTCATTCAAATTCTAAGATTTATCTATTCTTATGTTCATGAATCCTTAAGCCAAAACTCAAGTTGGTAACAGAGTCCCTGAGGAATACAAACTACATTTTCATCTGGACTTTGCTTCTGGGGGGGGAAAAAAAATGTCCCCTCCTCCCATGGTGTCAAGCTTTCTGCATCTTCCTCCCATCTGGTGAGAACATCTCCATCATAGTCTGTCCTTGATTTATAATAAAACTCTATTATTCATAGATTGAACAAACCTGGTGTTGATATATAAAGAGGAGCTTTATTAAATTTAGAAAGCCTTTCTCTTTGACAAGAAAACCTAGCTTTTTGAATTTGTTTCCAGCCAAGACAGAGTAGCTTGTACTAATCCAACCCTCATACCAAATACAATTATAACAACTGTATAAAGTTTTTTATGCAACTCTTTGAAGCCATCAAAGAGCAGCAGGTATCCAGGAATTGAGAAGCCAAGATCTCAGAGAAAAAAGAAAATCATTGAGTGAGCTTGACTTTCTTGCCTCTTCTCCTTGTACAGCATTTACCAGTTTGTAACAGGTTTAGGTGAAAGTCTGAAAAGATAGTGACAGCTCAGAACTTCCAGCAGTCTCACAGGAATGGGATACAAACAGTGGTTCAGGCTTGTCAAAGAAGCCAGGACTTGAAGGATCAAGAGAGAAAGAAAGCTCAGGGATTTGAAACTGAGGGTGGAGCTATTTTTTTTCCTCAAAGTACTTGTCTATTTGCTAACTGTGCAGGTAGAGAGGTGGAGAATCCAAGCAAAAAGAGCTGCAAGTGGACTGAGAAGCTAAACAGAGCTATCCACAGCCTTTAACGTTAAGGAGATAAAGATGAAAATTAAGACCCAAGGAAGTTGAGGGGCCTTGGCAAAGACATGAGCCTTTGAGTTTGGAGCCTAAAGGACTAACTGTGCAAGTATGAGAACATTGAAAGTAGACAAGACCTTCTAATGCACAAAATCCAGCCTTGAGACACCTCAATCTGAAACTTTAAATCCAGATGATTGACTCTACTCTAACTGCCAAGTGTGGGACCGAAATAAGACTTTCAGCATTTTCCTGAGGCCAGAAAGACAAAAATGAAGGTCGGGCTCTTAAGGCAGCCAGGACTTGAAGAGCTAAGATCCAGGAACAAAGTGACCCTTAGGTAGTGAGCCCAACATTCTGCTCCACTTGTCTTCTTGAGGCACTTTCCAGTGTCTTAGCTATACGGGACAAAAGGCCAAGATGCCACGCAGAAAGCAGCAGCTAGGAGGCTAAAAAGCTGTGTCACACCTGGCAAGAAGAGGCCTCAGAAAGCATTCCAAGGTTTCCATTGAGAGTAGTCCTAGTATGAAGGCAAACTGGAAATCAAAGATGTCCTTACAAACACTGAAACCCACCTTCAGATCATCTCAATTCCTGATGACATCAAAGCAAACTGCCCATCAGAAGAAAATTAAATTTTCCTTAGAAAATAATGTTACCCAAAGCCTTTACATTTATAATACCTGGCATATTTTTCAGACATAATGAATTTTTTTTCATTTATAATATCTGACATCCAACCAAAAATTGTTCATTTATAATATCTGACATCTAATGAAAAATTACCAACCTAACCAGGATCCAAGACAAAATTCAAAATCCAAGATTAAAATAAAGATAATATAAACAGGCCCACAGGTGATTCAGATATTAGGGTTATTATAAATTTTAAATACCTGTAGATTAAAATGTTCAAGAAAATAGATGACCAAATAAATAGAACTACCAGAGAGCTAGAATCCTTAAAGAGAATTGAATGGAAATTATAAAACTAAAGAATATACTGATATTAAGAAAGTAATAAATGGCTTTGATAGGTAAGACAAAGATTAGACATAGATTAGATGTAGCAGATGTGGCCAAGAACATGGGCCAGTAGAAAATGTTCAGACTGAAACATGGTGAGAGAAAAACAGAAAAAAAGTACAGAAAAGAACATCAAAAGTATATGATACATGGCCCAGAAGTCATGTACAATTGGCATTTCAGATGAATGAAAAGAGAGAATATGATGGAAGCAATATTCGAAAAGATAATAGTTGAGAATTTCACACAATTGAAGAAAAACATACCTCTCAGATTCAGTGTTTAATGAATAACCTTAGATAGAAATATAGATTGCAGGAAAGGATAAAGAATATACTCAGAAAAAGTACATTTATGAGAATATAAAAATGATTACATAGAACAACAATAATAATGTCTGGGGTGGAGAAACCAAGATGGCGGCATAGGTAAACACCAGAAATTGCTGCCTCCCACAACCACTTCAAAACCACAACTAAAAGAAAAAATGGACATTATCCAGAACCACAGGAATGCTGGCTGAGTGGAAATTCTACAACTAGAAGGAAAGAGAAAAGCACACTGAGACTCAGAGGAGGTGCAGAAGTAAAGTGCAGAGGTACAGAGGCGCATGCGGAAAGGTCTGGCAACTGAGGACCGGTTGTCTTTTTCAATCAGGAGGGAGACACAAGCTCCCAACTGCTCTGAACTCCAGTTCCAGGTGAGTCTCTGGGGACCCAGACTCATGTGGGGAGAAACTGGACTGTCTGGCATCGGGCAGAACTTGAGGGTGGCTTTCTCTCAGAGGTGCTTGCAGCAATTACCGTGGGACACTGAGACCCGGGGCCTCTTAGGGCAGGGCTGAAAATCAGCCATACCTGTTTGCTCTGCTCTGTTGATTCCCTGAGACCCCACCCGACCCAAGCTGTGCTCAGAGGCTTTTGCATATGAATGGCCTGGCCCTTTGCAATCTAAAATTACCTAACAAACTGCAGATGGGTCAGAGAAATCCAGAATATCCAAAAGAAGGCCCAAAGCCCCACAGCAGCTTGCATTGCTTAACAGCTGGGCCTCATCTGGGCACCTCCAAACCCCAAATAAAGAAGAGGAATCTGAAGATCTCTCCATAGCTTCTGCTGGGTAGCCTCAGGCAGAGGCTAAATTACCACCTAACTTAGAGATCCAAGAGCCAGTGTACCCAACCGTCAGAGTGGGACCATCCAGATAACAACTCCTCAGATCCATAAGGGACACACTCAGGGGGCAGACTCAGTGAGCACCAAAACCCCACTGAAGCAAGTCTTGCCCCAGAAGGGTGTCTCCAGCACAGAAGTTCTCCCACCGTAGACACAGCTGATTCTCATAGCCAATTGGCCTGGAGGTCAATTTCTCCCAGTGATACCAACAACAATCAAGGCTTAACAATAATAAGACTGTGCACACAGCCCACAAAGGGGTGCACCAAGAGTGTCCACCTCAGGTAATTGGGGAGGCTGAGCCACTGGGCCCTATAGGACACCTAGCACACAAAGTCACTCTATCAACACAGGGAAGCAGCCAAATGCGGGTACAAAGAAACAGGTCACAAAGAAACATAGATGTTAGAGAGAAACATCAATCAGTTGCCTTCTGTCCATGCCCCAACCAGGGATTGAATCTGCAACACAGGTAGTGCCCTGACTGGGAATTGAACCAGCAACTTTTTGGTGTACAGGAAGGCACTCAACCAACTAAGCCATTAAGGCCAGGTTAAAAACTAATTTTTAAAGGTAAAATGCATAAATTATAAATATCAGGATTAAAAAATGGACATCACTACAGAAATTATAGACATTAAAAAGGTAGTTATAAAATTATGAACACCCTTCACAAATAATTTTAGAATTTAGATCCAATAGATAATTTTCTTAAAAACACAATTAATTAAATATGCACAAGAGGTAAGATAAATAATTCTATGTCTATTAAATATATTTTATGTGTAATTAAAATCTTCCCCAAAATAGAACCTCACACCCAAATGGCTTCATCATTGTATTATTTCAAACATTTAAGAAAAAATTAACACAATATTATACTAATTCTTTCATAAAACAGAAAAGAGGAAATATTCCTCATTTCATTTTATAAGGCCCTCAGAACTTCAAAAAGGACATTATAAGAAAGATAATGGGCCTGTATACCTCATGAACACAGATGCAAAAATCTGAACATAATATTAGCCAACCAAATCTAGCAATAAAAATGGACAATACATTAGAACCAAGTTTAGTTTAAATGCAAGGTTAATTTTAATATTTAGAAATCAATAAATTTATAACAATACTAGAGGTTTGGTACATGAAATTCTGCAGGGGGCTGTCCCTCAGCCCAGCCTGTGCCCTCTCGCAATCCGGGACCCCTTGGGTAGCGCCCCTAGGCCTAGCCAGTCATCAGTGCCTATCAGGGCTTTCCCCACCCCTGCAACTGCCACTGCTTGCCATCTGTGCAGTTCTACCCCCTCCTCCCCCACCACTGCCACCGGTCACCTCCCTCTGAGGGCAACAGGCATGGGGTGCGATCACTTGGCTGGCCTGGGCTTCCCTCTACAGGGCTATCACTGATTGGCACCGCATACCCACCACAGCATCTTTGGCCAGTGGCCTGGGCCTCCCTCTGTGGGGCGATGGTGGGGCAATGGTGGCGCCTCCCCCCCCCCCCCAACCAATCGCATCGCACCAGCCTTGGCTGGACTGGCGCCAGTGCGCATCATAGCATGGTCATCCAGACAGTCATTCTGTTGTTTGGTCATTCAGTCGATTTGCATATTATGCTTTTATTACTATAGATAATTCACTACAATAACAGAAAAGTTGCATGATCATCTTAGAAAATGCAGAAAAACCATTAGATGAAAATCAAAACTCATTGCTAATTAAAAAATAAAAACTTCCCTTAGTCTGATAAAGAATACCTTTCAAACAGTGAAGTACTGGGAATTTCCCCCCAAAGGTCAAGAATGAAAAGGGATCCCACCATTATCACTTGTATTCAGCATTTCACTGGAGATCTTATTTAATGTAATTAGAACAGAAAAAAAATGCCCTATAAATCATAAAGGAATAAGTAAAACGATCATTTACAGATGTTTGTGGAATAAAAAATCAAAATAAATCTATAGATAAAGCATTAGAATTAAAATTCATATAGAACAGCAAAAAGCCAAGACAATCTGTAAGAAGAATAGCAAAGCTGAAAGGCTCACACTACCATATGTCAGGACTTACTATGAGACTACATTAACCAAGAAGACAGAATGGTATTGGTACAATGTAGACTAACAGACACATGGAGCAGAATAGAGAGTCCAAAACAGACCTCACATATGCAATCAGTTTACTTACAGCAAAGATGGCACTGTGATGGGGGAAAGGATGATCATTTTAATAAATAGTAATGGGTCAATTAAGTATCCAGATGGGGGGAAAATTAGTCTTGACAACCTACTTTGAAAATAAACAGAAAACAAGTCCAGATAGACCGTAGACATAAATAGTTAGAGTAAAGCAACAAAGCTTATAAGAAATGACAGAGTAATATCTTCATGACCTTGAGCTGGGCAAGCATTTCTTAGACAAAATGCAAAAGCGTAAGTCATAAAAGAAAGGATTGCTATCTAGGACCACTTTAAAATTAAAATTTTCTTCATGAAAAGATGCTATTGTGGCTCAGTGTTTGAGCATTGACCTATGAACCAGGAGGTCACAGTTCAATTCGCTGTCAGGGCACATGGCCAGGTTTCAGGCTCGATCCCCAGTGGGGGGCCTGCAGGAGGTAGACAATCAATGATTCTCTCTCATCATTGATGTGTCTATCTCTTTCTCCCTCTCCCTTCCTCTCTAAAATCAATAAAAATCTATTTTATAAAAAAGAAAAGAAAGAGGCATGCCAATAGCAGAAGAGATGATTACAAGATATATGTATATCTGACAAAGGGTTTAAATCAGGGGTGGGCAAACTTTTTGACTCAAGGGCCACAATGGGTTCTTAAACTGGACTGGAGGGCCGGAACAAAAGCATGGATGAAGTGTTTGTGTGAACTAATATAAATTCAAAGTAAACATCATTACATAAAAGGGTACGGTCTTTTTTTTTTATTTTTATTCATTTCAAACGGGCCGGATCCGTCCCGCGGGCCGTAGTTTGCCCATGGCTGGTTTAAATCCAAAATATATAAATACAAATCAACAAGAAAAACTGACAAAAAATTTTATAGGACACCTAAAAACAAACTAAAAAAACACACTTGAATAAACATTTCCAAAGGAGTATATATAAATGGCTAATAAAGATATGAAAAGGGCCGAAACCGGTTTGGCTCAGTGGATAGAGCATCAGCCTGCGGACTGAGAGGTCCCAGGTTCGATTCCGGTCAAGGGCATGTACCTGGGTTGCGGGCACAGGATGTGCAAGATGCAGCTGGTCGATGTTTCTCTCTCATCGATGTTTCTAACTCTCTCTATCTCTCTCCCTTCCTCTCTGTGAAGGGTCAATAAAATATATTAAAAAAAAAAAAAGATATGAAAAGGTGTTGCAGTCATTAGCCACTAGGAAAATATAAATGAAAATCCCAATGAAATACCACTATGCATGCAATGAAATAACTAACATGAACAAAAAGTCACAATAGTTAAGTATTGGCACCTGGCATTTTCATTCACTGTGTTGAAAATAAGTTATTCATAACGTGAAATACTGGACAACAATGAAATTGAACAAACTAACACTACATACAACATGGATGAATCTCACAAATCTAATTTTGAAAGAAAGCCAGACATAAATTACCACATACTGGATGAGTCATTTTATATAAAGTTCAAATACAGGCAAAACAAATCTGTAGTGATAGGTGTGAGAATGGTGGTTACCTTTAGTGGGGGGACATGACCAGAAGGGGCAAGGAAACTTTGGGGAGGAGGGCTGGTAATGCCCTTTATCTTGATCTGGGTAGTGGTTACACAAGTGTATTCTTTTTGTAAATATCCATCAAACTGGACATACGATTGTACTTTTTAAAAATATTTTCATTGGTATTTCGAGAGAGGGGGAAGAAAAGGGAGAGGGAAAGAAAAGACCACCAATGTGTGAGAGCAGAACATCAACTGGCTGCTTCCTGTAGGTCCTCCACTAAAGACTGAGCCCACAACTGGGTCATGTGCCCTGACCAGGAATTGAACCCGCAACCTTTTAGTGCATGAGATGACATCCAACCAACTGAGCCACAACTGCCAGGGCCAATTCTGCATTTTTTGTCAGTATGTTATATTCAATTCAAAATTTAATTTTAAAAAATATATCTTTTGATACAATTATCTGAATGCAGATCAGAAGTTTTATTTTGAAATTTAAAAGCTAAATCCTGGTTCTTTCTTTCTCTTTTAATTCTCTCATAACATTCCTAACCTTCCCAAAAGCATTGGATGCCTCTGGCTGGACAGAAGAAGAATCGTGTAAAAGGAATTACAAAAAGGAAAAAAATATATTAATATATTTCAAAAACATTCTCCATGTTACACTTTTCAAAAGCCAAGAATCCAAAGAACAGACACAGATATAAATTAAAACTATGCTATAATTTTTCAAGATAATGGCAAAAATTATCTCGGAGGATATCCTTTGTACTAGAGAGGATGCTTAAAAATAGACATTCCATGTGATAATGGTACATGCATTTTGGAGGAAAATTGGGAGAAACCTGTAAACGTGCATGCTGTCTGATGTACCAATGTCCTTCCCAGAAATATGACTTAGATTAAAGAGGATCTGTGCAAGGAATTATCTACCAGACTTTTCTTTGCAATTTTGTAGAAAAATCTAACTGCCCAATGGCAGAGAAATTACAATACATTCATATATAAAAGTGTAGAATGATATGTACTGAAAAAGAATGTTATTCATACTTTACTACAGGTGGGAAAAACAAGCCATTAATCATAACTAGACACCATAGGGTTCCGTTTTGCTCATGTGCTTTGAAGAAAAGTCCAGTGGGTCAGGAGGAATTGCCTCTGGATGGTGAAGTCATTTGTTCATTGACTAATTCAGTGTTTACGCTACCTGACCCAATGATAGGGAACAGGCACACAAAGACAGACACATACTCTGCCACTGAGTGAATAGAACTTACTAGTAGAAAAACCTCAAACCCTTGCCCATCTCACCCCACTAGAGGCCTTCAGAGCTGAGGCCCCAAAATCATCAGAGAGTTGTTGAAAATGTACACAGTTTGGCTGGTGTTGCTCAGTGGTTGAGCATCATCCTATATGAACCAGGAGGTCACCGTTTGATTCCCAATCAGGGTGGGCACATGCCCGGATTGGGGGCTCAATCCCCAGCAGGGGACATGCAGGAGGCAGCCAATTAATGATTCTCTCTCAGCATTGATATTTCTATCTGTCTCTTCCTCCCCCTTCCTCTCTGAAATCAATAAAAAATATATTTTAAAAAATAAGAGAAAATGTTCACAGAAAGGAAATAAAGTCCTTTTATCCTGAAATTTCCTGGCTATAATTCAATGACATTAGCTGGGGCTGTTAGATCAGCAAAGGTGAGGAAGAACTGGTCACCTCCCAAAATGAAAATCGAAATTAAACATATTGAATAGTTTCTAAGAGCCAAGAGGGTCATAATGTCATTTTTGTTTGATTTTGAGTTTGTTTAACATGCTAAGGCAAGCCTCAAATTACAAAAAGAGCAAGCAGCAGCATAATAAAAATGATAAACTATCCAAATTACACATGCTTGCTCATTTTATTTATACTTGATCTGGACACACATGAGATAATACTTCTATACCTTTAGCTACACCAGAATTGGAACCTAGTATTTGAGAGCAGAAGCATTGGAATTAGGTTTCCTACACTCAAGTTCTAGCCCTATCATTTTTAGCTCCATGACTTAGGGCAAGTTACTTATTTTCTTTGAGTCTCAATTTCCTCATCCACACAATGAAAGTAATAATAGTAAATATGCAGTTGTACGGATTAAATGTGGAAATGTAAAGTTTTGTGACAGGACCTAACATCAAGTGAGTTCTCAAAATTGTTTATTATCACTCAGTCCAAATTGAAAATAACTCCCTTCTTTAACATAAACATAAAATATTTCTGCAAATACTTAAGTCCCAACAGATCCAAATGAAGGATTCACATGGAGGAAAAATTTCACCTCACAGCACAATCTACCAGGTTACATCTGAAATTTGAAAATAGAGCAATTAATTATTTGGTTAACTTGTCCAACTTAGATAGCCATATGTATTATTAAAATATTTTTTTCCTCAAAAAAATATCTTTGGTTTTCATTAGAATTATGTCCTTCATTCTCCAGTTCACATTTGCCACTGGAGTGGTGCTTTCCCGCACTCCATGCTGCTCAGCATTCACCTATAAGCCTATAACTTCTGTTCTATTGTGGCTTCAAAGGAGCAGGATGGTGCAAAGAGTGCTTGGAAGTGATGTAGACACCGAAGAGGTCATGTTTGACAATTATTTTTGCCCTGCCAGTCTCTGAGCTCATGGATTATTTACCAGTGCTTCACATTTACTAGATGGAGTCACATAATTCTCTCTCCAGTTTTCATGGTTGATTGGATAACTCTGTTACAGCTTCATTCATTTAAGTCTCAATAATTCTATATGCACAATGTATATGGGGCAGAGCAATCCTTAAATTTTCGTAGCCCCACACTGGCCCATGTAAATTCTTGCAGCATCAGATTTATTCCTTTCTTCTAGATAATACCCATTAGCACATAAATGTGTTGTAATACCTTCCATCTTGGACAGAAAGAAGGAAGGCAAGAAGAATGGAAAGAAGGAATGGAGGGATGAAGGGAGGGAGACTAGGAAAGAAGCAGGGATAGAGAAAGGAAGGAACGTTGTGAACCCATACCTTCCCCAGCTCCTCTCCATTTCTCTGTTTTCCTTTACAGTAGAAGTCCTCCATATAAGTTACTCAGAGGCTTTTCTCCCCATTCCCTTTAACTGTCTTCAATCAGGGCTCCATTCCTACTACACTACCAAAACTACTGCCTCCATGTTATTGGAAACAGTGATCAATTCTCATCTAATCTTTTCTCCAATTCAGCAAAACTATTTTTGCCTCAGGGCCTTTGCACTTACTGTTTCCTCTTCCTTGGGCATTCGTTTCTGATAGCTACATGGCTGACTTCTTTATATTCAGGTCTAAAATCAAATGTCATCTACCAGGTCCCAAGACACCTCAATCACCCCTCACTGCACACGCCTACCCCTATCACCATACACTGTTTTATTGTATTATTCTCACCACGCTCTAGTGCAACTGTCTACCTGTTCCTTGCCTGACTTCCTAACACATTACATTCCTTGTGAGTAGGGACTTTACCTGTTTCGTTTGCTACTCTAGAGTCTAGAACAGTGACTGGAATATACAGTCATTGAGTGGATCAGCAATAAATATTTAGCTTGATGGACCATGGAATTTCCAGGTGAGTAGCTGAAAATTTATTCAAGAGTTCTGTTTCTTTGCCCTGTGGGAAAGGTGAGCAAAGATATAAAGATGTGAAAAAATTGTGGAGTGTGTGTTCACTTCCTACTTCCCTGAGCTCTGACTCTGTGAAGGAAAGCATCTCCTTGGAGCTCTGTTAGGGCGTGTGACAGTTTGCCTGGGGACATAGCTCAAGGCCTGTGGATCGGTGCTGGCTTCAGAAGTATTCAAGGTGACCTTACACAAGCACCATCTTTTTCTCTCACAATTTCTGTCCCCTTCCCTCTATTCTGCAACATTACTGGCTCCATATTGGTGAGCTTTGGGTTCACCTGGAACAGTGAATCTGAGGATCTTTGCAGCTGGCTGGACCTTCTGCTCCTGAACCAGAGGGAACCATATGAATCGGGAACCTTGAAAAAAAGAATAATCCAACATACCTAAACCCATCTTTCAACAGTGAGGAGCAAATCACCATCTTGTTAGTCCTTTCTTTCCCACGAATGTAAAATGCCTGGTTTGAAAGCAAGCAGAAATCAGCACTGTGAAATTTCAACTTCTATTGGTTCAATTACTGATTATTGGTAATTCTAGGTGATCTTTAGTAAATAAAGGTGAGACTCTAAATGATTAGCATTCGTTGAGAGTGACAAGAGACAGAAGTTGGTTGTTCACATAGTTTTTCATCTCTTTCCTCTTTCTCTCATCAATGATTATGGAATGAATGTATCAGGAAGGAAAACTAGATTGAAAAAGGAGGGAAATTATTTATTGGAGTTCTTTGGAATGTGTTCTATCTTCTCTTTCGTTCTCATTCCAACACGCTCAAGTAAACCTTAAACTTCCAAAAGAAAAGAATTATATAACGTTTTTTTAAAAAATCAAACTTTCCCAACAAATTCCTCCATTTGTGATCATGTATATTAATGAGTTCATGTAAATTTGCACATGCTCATTTGCACTCAGTAGATGTTCAATAAATGTACCAATAGATGAGTAAAAATAAATCATTCATGAAACTTAAGGGAAGCTCTTTTGCCCAAGTAGAATGACAAAATCTGATTTGTGAGTTATTGTTGTAAGATAAAAATTTTAATAAACTCATTGAACCAATTAAAAGTCAGCATTGATTGATCGGTGTCTCATTTAGATAGTCAACTCATTCCAACCACATTTTATTGTATTCATCTGTTCAATAAACTAATTACTCACACTTTAAGCACTCAGAATCAGATACTTTCAAAGACAAAAAATGAGAGATAAGAAGATGCAGCTCCCACTAAAGACCAATAGCTGTGGAACCCCAGGGCCACGTCTAAGGCAGCTAGGATCAATCTAAGTCATTACATATGAACTTACACTCCAAAATTAAACCTTTGTTACCATATTTCAGCTCATCATGCTTTAGAACACAATAGCTGTCAAAATCCTCCTTCTTGTGGTTACTCATTGATAAATTCTTAGAGTTAAGTGATGTCAGGGCAAATAAAAGTGATGCTTTATACCCCTGTTAAGAAAACTCACAGATCTTATCAACCTGCAGAAAGTATCGTGTGAAAACATGATTAGGTTGAATAGGGGTGTTTGTTTGTTTTTTAATTTAATCATAGAGTAGAGCAGTGATGGCGAACCTTTTGAGCTCGCTGTGTCAGCATTTTGAAAAACCCTAACTTAACTCTGGTGCCGTGTCACATATAGAAATTTTTTGATATTTGCAACCATAGCAAAACAAAGATTTATATTTTTAATATTTATTTTATATATTTAACTGCCATTTAACGAAGAAAAATCAACCAAAAAAATGAGTTCGTGTGTCACCTCTGACACGCGTGTCATAGGTTCGCCATCACTGGAGTAGAGGCTAAATTCCTAAACTTTTGAAGCTAATGTCATGGAGAGCAATTAGTTTCCTACTCAACCATCCTTGGTGTCATAAATCCTAAACAAAGTTTGGATCCAGGAAAATAAGTTTTATGAATTTTATTTTATGAAAAATCACTTCATCTTTATCGGGGCTCAAAATCATCTCCTTTAAAGGATCTGAGTCTATTTGCAGTTGCTAAATAACATCTTCTTCCTTCATTCCACAAACATTTATTAAATTCCTCTTCTGTGTCATACAGCATGCTCAGCTTTGCATAATGCTTTATCGTGCATATAAATGCATCATTTCATTTGATCCTCCTAACAGCCCTTTGGGGCTACTGCTATTATTATTTCTACTTTACAGTCAAACAAACAGAAGCTTAGTGAACTTAAATGCTCAAGATCAGTAAATAAAAAATGGGACTTGTTCATAACCCACAATTTTCCCATGGAATTGGATATGTTGCTCAAAACTATGTAAGTATTAAATCCTAAAATAAAATCTTCACCAGATTTTAAGTCTCCAGAATACAGATTTTTCAAGTTCCTTTGTACCAATCAAAGCCTGAGACATTCCATAACAAAACCACAACCCTTCATTTTTTGAGTTGTCTCTCTCTAAGTGAGACATGTTATTTTGGGCAGTCTCATGTGATGAAAGAGATAATGGGCTTTTTGGGCGGTAATAAAAACAAAATCACTACTTTGACAGTAAGTAAAATAGAAATTGAAACTTTAAAAAAATAGGATTTTCTGATTTCACAAATGAGCTGTCAAGAAACTTTGGGTTTAACTTCTCAGTGTTATTTTCTCTGTCACTTGAAATAATAACATGCCAATTTATGAAGTCCTTTGGGCTCATTTTAACATGTAAATGAACAACTCAAATTCTATTTGAAAACTTAGGCTTTCATATATAGGATCAAAAATAGGGAAATGTGTGAAGGAGGTATTCTGATCTGGGTAGGACCTTTAGCCTAAGGCAGCAGGCTAGGATAGGCTGAAGGGAGGCCCAGCCAGCAGGAACCTCAGGAGCTCAAAGAAGAGCTGGGGGTTTTTAATGTTCAGCCAACCAGGAAAGCCTGGGTGTCTGGGGCAGAGCATCTCTGGGGAAGTGCTTCTTAGTTGTATAGGGTGTTGTTGTTGTTAATGAAGATCAAAATGACATATGACCACTCAGTAGATACCAAGAGAGGAGACCTGAGGGAGATGAGGCCACATCCAATGAGTGGGTCAGAAAAGCCTGTAGTGGCAGATTTGGCAAATAAATAAGTAGCACAAAAGGGAAAGAACCACTGGCCATTCCTGAGCAGAAGAGTATCAAGAACAGTAAAGAATTGAAGATTTTACCCTATTTTCAAGGTAGGAAGCTAGCCTGCCTCCGTTTCATGGACGCTGGCAGAAGACACAAGGCTTCTGGGTCAGAGACAAAAGACTTTATACTCAGAGCACAACAAACACCATGACCATCGGCATATTCGCATCAATTCCTCTTGCTCCGCAGTTCCCCAGGGCGATGTGGGTGGCCCCCCAAAGATGCCTGCACAGTGTTATCAGAAAGGAATCCCGACCTTAGGGAACATGAACCTTTTATGTGGAGCGGTGAGCATGCTGGACCTTTGCTATCTTCCAAAGCTGTTCACTCTACAAATGTTTTGAAAAGAAAGTCTGGAACCAAAGGCAATCAGCGTCTCTGTTGCAAGACGTGTAGAAATGCAAGAGACTCGGAGAATCGACTCTCAAAAAAGAACTGCCCCCTCAGTGGATCTGCATCCAGTCACTCGGCTGCAGCCACTGGAAAAAACAACTGTGACCCAATCATAATGTATTTTATGAAAAGTTGGACAAGGAGGGAAGAATTTGTTTTATGTTGGCCTCTCCAAAAGCTGAATTTAAGGTGAAGATTCATACGGAGACATTATCCCAGAGCAACCCAAGAAGAGAATGGGGGAAACAACAGCAAAGGGGAGATTCTAGTCAAGTTCTCTGACAGAAAGCCTGAACCTGAAGGAAAACTCTGGAGCTTAGATTATGTGTCAGAGTCCTGACGTGAGGAACAGGATCTGGGCTCCCAAACTACTATCCTTTAAAGTCATTGGCAAAGTCTACTACAATGGGGCGCTTTAGCTCTCTATACTTGCAGGAAAAGATGCTCCAACACCCTGCAGGCAGGTTCCTGAGGGAAAGGTCCAGACAAGGGTTATAAAAGGCAAAAGCATACTGAACTGAACCAGAATAGAGGCACACAGAAATGGTAAAGGCATCTGAAGTGATGTAATTGCCTACATCCAGTTACATCTCACATTATGTTTCACCTCATACTGATATAGTTTCTTCAAAATGATGGGTGGTCAAAATTTCTGGGAAAAACTTACGAGAGGAAGGGAGGGTTATAGGGATGAGTAAAAGCCCACTGCTGCAATTAATCTCAAGTTCATAACTGGTATTCATTATCTCATTCCTCTAACACCCACTCGAGGTTTCCCTTATCATCACCTAGCATTGCAGCTAGTCTAGGCAGCCTGCCTGGTGTGATGAACTAGATCTTTATCCCTGAGGGATCTGAACCTAGTCAGGATTCTCATATCAGGCTGTGGTTGCTGTAATTGCTCATTCACAATTCAAAATAGCCATGGGAACACCAAGACAAAGCCCAGTGGAACCCTAGATCTCTACCCATTATGTAGTAGCAACCCTATATCTTCATGATGTTTGGGATTAATTATCCCTGCCAGTACGGTACCTCCTTTCTTTTCTACTATCACAAGGAGCCTTGAATGACCAGGTGGAAGTCACACCTTTACTGTAAATGGATTCCTTACTGTGACTCATGAAGGAAGCATCTCCCTCTTGGAACCAGGACCTCTAAATTCACAGAAGCAGAAGTCATGTGGCCATTAGCACATGGACCCATTAGCTTTCTCATAAGTGAGTCCCTGGGGCTGAGCTATAAATTCAGACACTTTCAGTAGTTTAATGGTAGACTTTCAATGTAGAGTCACAGGTTCAGGTCATTGGTCACAGTAAGGGGAGAAGAGCAGATGGTCAAGGGGATATGGGTAGGGAACCAACAATATTTGCTACAGAATCAGACAAGGTGACATTCAAGTTATGGTCTCAAGAAGCTTGTGGTTTTCTGTTCATTTAACAGTGAATACCCACCTAGTGCTGTGCTAATGGCATATAAGTAAATAACAGCCCGTTCTCTCACCCACAGAGTTCACAGTTCAGTGTGAGAGACAGACAAGTCAGCCAACATTTGATATTGTGGTGATTAGAAGCACAAGAGGGAAGTGAGGAGTGACTGATTAAAAAAGGCTTCACAGCCCTAACCGGTTTGGCTCAGTGGATAGAGCGTTGGCCTGAGGAATGAAGGGTGCCAGGTTCGATTCCAGTCAAGGGCATGTACCTTGGTTGCAGGCATATCCGCAGTGGGAGGTGTGCAGGAGGCAGCTGATCAATGTTTCTCTCTCATCGATGTTTCTAACTCTGTCCTTCTCCCTTCCTCTCTGTAAAAAATCAATAAAATATATATATTTTTAAAAAGGCTTCGCAGAGGAGGTGACTCATTTTTTGGTTTTTGTCTGTTTAGAAAGGGAATGAAGTGCAAATAAATTTTTGGAGGGACTCTCAGTAAACACTGAAGGGGTAGTAGGGAAGTTAGACTGGGAGGGAAGGTGGCCTAAAAAGGATGCATTATCAGTTAGACTGCCCTTGTGTGTAGATAAGAGCTTAACTCTGCTGAGGAACTCTGGAGCCAGTGTTGAACATGCACCTCAATGTCATCCCACTAAGGGGGTGAGGGAGCTGGGATATCATACACCAAATCCAATCAGGCATTTTTTGAGGGCTGCTCCCAGGGGGGCATTAACTCCCCAGCATTTTTTACCTGTCCTGTGTGTGGATAGAGCAGGCTCTGGTCCCAAAAAGTACTCTCAAGAAAAGAGTCACAGTGCTGGCCATAGGAAGGTGGGGCTTGAGAACACTGAAATATTAAAGACTAAAGAGATAATGGATGGGGCACCCCTGTAAGTGGTTGAATTCAATGAGGTGGCTTCTTAACTAGGACTGAAAGATTAATAAGAATTTTCCAACCAAAATATTAGCTCCAGGAGTGGGTAAGAGAGGGCCAAAGAGGATGCCTTAGTTCTGGTTGCTTTAACAAAGTACAATAGACTGGGTGGTTCACTAAATAATAGAAATTTATTTCTCACATTTTTGAAGCCTGGAAGTCCAAGATCAGTGTGCCAGCATGGGTGAGTTCTGCTGCGAGCCCTTTTCTAGGTTGTAGATTACCGACTTCTCATTCTATCCTCACATGGTGGAGGGGTGGGGAGAGAGACGGAGAGGTAGAGAGACAGAGACCTTTTGTGACTCTCATAAGGGCACTTATCTCATTCAGGAGGGCTTGACTTTTGTGACCTCATCTAAACCTAATTACCTTCCAAAGGCCCAACCTCCTGATACTATCACATTGAGCATTAGGGCTTTAATGTGTGAATTTTAAGGGGATGGGGCACAAACATCCAGTCCATAAAAGATGAAGAATACCTACCCAAATGCAAAATATACACACATATGGCACCTTTTGGAAGTATGACCAGACAGTTCATGCTGTGGCATAGTCTCAACTTCTAATGGGAGCTCGGGTATCCCTAGGCCAGTGGTCGCCAAACTCATTAGTCAACAGAGCCAAATATCAACAGTACAACGATTGAAATTTCTTTTGAGAGCCAAATTTTTTAAACTTAAACTATATAGGTAGGTACATTGTTATTAACTTAATTAGGGTACTCCTAAGCTGGCCTTTGCTAAAAAAAGTCCTCAGTCTGATTGAGGTACGTTCGCTGAGGTCAACCCCTTCCAACTCTCCTATCCACACTCACCTTGTATACTTGTTTCGTCTATCTCCTTTCGTTCATCCTCTCTATATGTCCACCCCCCACTTCTTCTAACCCCACTTCTTCAAAATACACTCTCCCGGGCCGAAAACCGGCTTCTGCACATGGGCCACGAAGTTTCAATCGCACTGTACTTGCGCGCCCGCACATGGTATTTTGTGGAAGAGCCACACTCAAGGGGCCAAAGAGCCGCATGTGGCTCGCGAGCCATGGTTTGCCGACCACTGCCCTAGGCTCATCCCCAATTCTACCACGCAGAAGAAAACACATGAATTAAGATCAAGGGTACTTTGGGATCCTGGTGCTAGGGAATAAAGCAGTCAATGGAATGTGTGAAGAGGTTAAATGCTGTTACTGAATTTAATTTTTTTATGGTAATAACATTTGTTATTCGTCTTTTTATAATAACCATTCTAACAGAGAGACAGTACATATTAGGAACAAACAAGGCCATGTGCCTTTACTACAGGAGATTCTGATTCTAAGCACTAAGACTTTCTCCCAACCATTATAAAATCACAAAGAAAAATGCCACAGCCAAAGACCACCCAGTGTCTAGACCCCATTGACCTCGCCACAATGGCATAATTTCAGGGGTGCAGACAAAATACCTTCTCTGACCACAAACCATAACCGTCTTTTTATAATAGCCATTCTAACAGGTATGAGGCGATATCTAATGGTTTTTATTTGCGTTTTCCTGATGATAATGATGTTGAGCATCTTTTCTTGTGCATGTTGGCTAGCTTTCTGTCTTCTCTGAAAAAATGTCTGTTCAGATCTTCTGCTCGTTTCCTATTTGAATTTGTTTTTGCCATTGAGTGGTAGCTCCTTATCAGACATTTATTTGCAATTATTTTCTCCCATTCAGTTGGTTGCCTTTTCATTTTGTTGATGGCTTTATTTGCTGTGCAAAAGTTTCACTTGTTTATTTTGACTTTTGTTGCCTTTGCTTTTGGTGTCAGATTCAAAAATCATTGCCAAGACCTATGTCATAGCGCTTACTGCCTATGTTTTATTTAGAAGTTTTATGGTTTCAGGACTTACATTCAGGTCTTTAATCTGTTTTCAGTTAATTTGGGTGTAGTAAGATAGTGGCCCAGTTTCATTCTTTTCCATGTCGTTGCCCAATGCCATTTATTGAAGAGACTATCCTTTTACCAATTGTATATACCTTGTTCCGTTGCTATAAATTAATTGATCATATATTGGTTTATTGCTGGGCTCTCTATTCTGTTCCATTTGTTTATGTTTTATGCCAATACCATATTCTTTTAATTACTATGTCTTTGTAATATAGTTTGAAATTAGGAGCACAATGCCTTCAGCTTGTTCTTCTGTCTCAAAATTACTTGGGCTATTTAGTGTCTTTTGTGATTCCATATAAATGGATTGTTTGTTCTATTTCTGTGAAAAATTACATTGGAATTTTTACAGGGATTGAACTGAATACCATTTGTAGAAGTCTGTCTCTTAGTGTTTCCACTTCTAGGGTTCTCTCTCTACTCTATTGCTTTTATCTTCTTCCTGTCTTGAGCTCTGATAATAAGATGGGACTCCCCAAACCTTAAGGCCAAGTAGGAATCAAGGGAATCACAACAAAGGGAACCCCAAAACTTCCCTGGAGCCCCTCCAAGAAGGGAGGTTGCTGGACCACATGGAAATTGCAAAGATTCTTTATCCTGTTCTGGCCCAAGGTTTAAACAAAATCAGTCTGCTTTGAGCTCTTTATTAGACTTTATTAAATTCACACTAATTTTGCACCACATGTTCACAGCAAGTATCAGCCAGAGTTCCAGCTAAAAACAGATGGCTCAGAGAGACAGTACATATTAGGAACAAACAAGGCCATGTGCCTTTACTACAGGAGATTCTGATTCTAAGCACTAAGACTTTCTCCCAACCATTATAAAATCACAAAGAAAAATGCCACAGCCAAAGACCACCCAGTGTCTAGACCCCATTGACCTCACCACATGACATAATTTCAGGGGTGCAGACAAAATACCTTCTCTGACCACAAACCATAACCTGAACTTTCACAATTCCTTTGTCCACAGAGACACAAGTCTGTAAGCCTTACCTGAAGTTTGCGCCTCAACAACAACAAAAAAATGGACTTATTGAATTTAAATGAACAGATGTTTACAGTCAACATTTTCAACAAATATTTATTGATTATCTGCTATGTGCCAGATATGTGCTCTGGGCTAATTATTCAATGGTCAATAAAAGAGATATGTAAATTGCTCTTATAGACTTTAGACTAGAGACAAATAATAAACAAATAAATAAAGACATGTTAACAACTCATAAGTGTTATGAAGAATAAGTATAGGATGCTATGAGTGATATTAGCTATGGGTAAAAGGAGGCAGTCTACTCCATCTTGGGTGATCAGGTAAGGCCTCCCTAACTGAGACCTGAAGGATCACTAGGGTCTCACCAGACCTCAAGCCGGGGGCTGGAGGGGGTGGGGGGAGTCACTGCAGAAGGAACATAAGCAAAAGAGAGCTTAGGAAATATGAGGCACTGAATAAAGACCAACATGGCTGAGATACAATGAGCAAAAGGAGACAGGCTAAGTAGGACTGGCTATGGTAGAGTCAGGATTTGTTCCAAATACATTGTAAAGTTTCAAGAGAATGGTGATTCAATTTAGGTGGTTTTGGGTTTTTTTGTGGTTTTTTTTTTTAGTGTATTTTTGGCTGCTAGGTAGAGGATGGATTTAAAAGGTGGGATAAGTGGACATGAAAGAATCAGGCTAGAAAGGAAGGCAACTCCTCCCTGTTACCTAGTTCATGCCATCAAAAGCAAGTGACCCCTGCTTCCCCCATTCACCTGAGGTTGGTCACACCCAGAGGGAGTGTGAGTGGGACCAGAGGCAACCCCTTTGCTAGTTGCTATTTCTAAAAATAGTCTAGGAATCAAACTGGAGTCAAACACATGAACCCAATGCCAAAGTCACCTTCTAGAAATGAATGAATGAGAATTGACCAAATATACACTACTCTATTACCCACAAATTAATCTCTGAACATATTTGGATTGGCTATTGGGGGGGAAGGGGTGCCATTAATGTAACCAGAATTAGGGAATGGATTTGACTTTATCAATTGCCCCACAATATAAATTATCAATAAAGTGTTTTTCCACTGGGAGGTTGTGTTTTACATATACAAAACTCATAATTTGTGTTTATTGAAAAGATTTAGACTCTGGAATGTTATTTATGTTTTTAATTTGTCTGCACCCATAAATAATATCCCACTTAGCAAGCAGTTCCTGAGCAGAGCATTTACTTCTGAAATACAGTATCCACGACCTGTTCTGGCCACCTCTACACTTGGCGCTGTGGATCCATAAAACCATAATCAATGTGTTCAATAAATATTTATAGACTAGACGAATGAATGAGTGAATCTCTACATCTTTTCCATTTACCAGAAGAATCAGCCCAGCACAGAACTTGCTTCACGGTCTGTTATGCCATTTAATTAACATTGGTATCTATTTGTATTTCATGACTTTTATTTCACTATAACTATTTGCCAATTTGTCATCTTCAATATCATTGTACGTTCGATATGCATTTTTAAAATTACAGTTTTTTAAATTTGTAAAGCACATTTTTATTATACATCAGCATTCACTGAGGAGGCCCCTTAGGAAACTGATCTGTATGCATTTCCTTTCAAAACCTTTATTTGTAAAAAGGCCAAAGGTGTGCAAAATGCACTTACAGGCCCTGAGGGCAGCTAGAAGGATGAACAAGGTCAAGCCCCATTTTCAAAGGCTTCTAAACTGAGACACAACCCAGTTAGTGACTAAAGCCCATTGATTTCTGCCTGTTAGTTTCTCCAAACCATCCTTGTAGCCACAGCTCACCATCACTTACCTGGACAATTGCAATAGTCTTCTAACTGTCACTTTAAAAAGAAAGCTGTCTTTTCTTTCCTCTTCCCTTCACTTAAGACTAAAATATATTTTGAGAAAAGACAATATCATCAATCCAGGGCATAGAGATTTTAATAAATGGGCTTTTGACATGTTACATCATAAATGAACCTTCCAAGCGTATAAGTGGTCCTTTGACAGGATGCATCATGTCAATCTATAGCTCAGAACCTTTCCTGATTTAATCCATAATTCATATAGTAATGGATCCTGAAAATTCCACTGCTTTCTTTCTTCTAGCAAGGGCAGCTCTGCTAGTACCACTTGAGACTGATCAGCTGGAGCTCTGTGGCTAAAACTGTGCAGTGTCCCCTGAATGAGTGGACCCTCACCCAGTGTTTCTCAAACTTAGGTCACTATTGGACTACTGGGAGTACACACTTACCTTTTGTAATATTAGCTGCTTAATTTTTAAAATCAAACTATTTCTTAATTTACTTATAAAGGTAATTTCATATCACCAGCACAAACAGAAAACCAGTATCAATTGTCATTAAAATAAGATTACACAATTCCATAAAGGGCCCAGCTCATTCACATAGCAGCAGCAGAAAAAAGACCACAATTTGGGAAAGACTCAACGAGCCAACTCAATCACCTCCACTGATCAGGAAGGGAGCTGGGGAATAATAATAGGACATTATAGTCAATGCAAGACTGGCTTGACTTAGCATAAACAATCTAAAATTAAATTGGGCGTGTGACCCGTATATCACGAGGGTCTCCTGTGAGTCCCGTGGTATCCGTGTTGGCCAGACCTCCCAGGCTAGTCTGGGCTTGGAAGCATTTGTTTCATTGTCTGCTTTTTAATAGAATCAGGTGGCTTGTTTGAAAAATGGAAATCCTGGGAGGATCAGGGGAAGAATAAGGGGAGAAAAAATTATTTTTGGCAAATAGTATTAAAGGTATGGAAAAAGTAGAAAAACATAAAGTTACAGCAAGGAATCATAAAAGCAGAGAGTGTACAGCCAGAAGACAACTTGATAGCAATTACACTCTGCTCTCCCCGAGCAATTTTGGCCTATTACACAGGCACAAACTTGGAAATACTATTTGTATGGAGTAAAGAATATAAATGTCTTCAGAAGTGCTAGCTGTTCTTAACAATGCCAACTAAGACAGAAAAATACACTTGCTTTTTAATAGAGAGGTATCCTTTTATTTGAAAGGTCTGGGTAAATTCAGATTAAATTTCATATCCTATTCTTTCTTTAATTTTGATGCTTCCAAATAATGTCTAATGAAGATGATATTGACAATGACAAAGGTAATAACAATTTCTGGCATTATTTAATAATATATAACTCCAAATCCTTTTATTGACATATATCAGATACTCAAAAGAATCTTTAATTTAACCCATATCTCCTCAACTAGCCATATGTCATTCTTTTTGTTGTTGTTATTTCTTTCATTTATTCTTCTACTCAGCATATGTTTGTTCTTTCTACTATATTTACTGTTGGAAGAAAAGTAGACAAATGCATTCACACACTTTACCTTACATTTCTCATGCAAAACACCTTCAATATTCCAAGCTCGAAGCTATGGTCTTCCACCAGACACTCATGATTCCTCTGGACCAATCCACCTGCAAAAGGAAAAAAGGGAGGACTTAGAAAGAATAGCACTCTAAAGCCCAGGCGCCACCGTATG
Organism: Myotis nattereri; assembly: GCF_964212035.1. Classification (NCBI taxonomy): domain Eukaryota; kingdom Metazoa; phylum Chordata; class Mammalia; order Chiroptera; family Vespertilionidae; genus Myotis; species Myotis nattereri. Next base: position 22,489,916 of record NC_138077.1, read on the forward strand.
GGTACCAAGAATGCAGGGACCCTGCCAAACTTGGGACTGTGAACCCAGCAATAGCCCTTATATTATTTCTGTCATGTCTGGGCTATGTGGCTCACAAACTAGCCCTAGACCATTTGTTGTCTTGCTTGGAATTCTGATTGAGTTCAATGAGAAGAACCTTAGTATAACCACTGACAGCTCCTTGGCCACTGCCCAATATTGAATCCTGTTTAAAGGACAGTTCTCAAAATGACTCAGAATGAGCTTCTAGAATAAAGTGTGCAATGAATAATATCAAGCTCATTTAAAATGAAGGCAACTTATGGAGCTTATTTTTGGATTAGCCGTTAAAATATCTCATAACATAATTAGTGCTTTGAATTATAGACCTTTTGTATTCATTCATTTATTAAAATAATAAACCTGCTACATGTTAACATAAATGACATTGAATTATAGACCTTACTTTGACTGAAGGAATGGGAACATTTTTACTGGAAGTAATTCCAATACCCATACCCAGACAAAAAGACTCATTGAAGAGATATTTTTCACTCTTGTTTTATCCTAAGGAAACTTATTACTATGGGATTTCATTTAATAAATTATTAATAAAGAGATTCAATACTCAGTTATACCAAAAGGGTATGTACTTCAGTCAAATCAAATCAGCACAAGTTTGAGTACATACTGCCTTTTTCTCTTTAACCCCTACCTGAGGATAAGTTTTTTATTGATTTTAGAAAGAGGGGGAAAGAGAAAGAGAGGAAAAAAAACAACAATGTGAGAAAGACCAATTGGTTACCTCCCATATGTACCTCTGTGGGGGATCAAACCCACAACATAAGTATAGGCCCTGGCCAGAATCCAATCTGCAACTTTTTGGTGTATCCTCCAACCAACTGAGCCACCTGGCCAGGGCAAGTGCATACTTCTTATAGACATTAATTGAGACAGTGCAAAGAACAGAAAGATGTGTAATAATACATGGTGCCTGCCTTCAAGCTATTGATAGATCGTTTGCCAAATGAAATACTGGATGCCAGTTAAATTTGAATTTTGCATAACCAATGAATCATTTGTTTAGTATAAATATGTCCTATGCAATATTTACAACATACTTATAATTTTTACATTTCTTATTGTTTAGCTGAACTCAAATTTAACTGAGTGTCCTTTTATTTCCTAAATCTGAAAATCCTTTCTACACAGAAGAATCACTTAGCAAATAGTTACTGAGTGCCCACTGTGAGCTAGTGACTATTCTTGATGCTGAATGGTAAAAAAAAAAAAAAAAAAAAAAAAAAAAGTCCCTGCTCTCGCCCTCGCCAGTGTTGTTCAGTGGTTAGAGTGTCATGCTACACACTGAAGGGCCATGGGTTCCATTCCCAGTCAGGGCACATACCCAGGTGGCGGGTTCGATCCCCGGTCAGGGTGCATGCATGAGGCAACCAATCAATGTTTCTCTCTCACATCGATGTTTCTCTCTCACTCCCTCTCCCTTCCACTCATTCCAGAATCAATGAACAAAATGTCCTCAGGTCGGGATTAGAAAAAAAAGTCCCTGCTCTCATGGACTTAAGAGTCTAACAATAAATAAGAAAATAATCCCAAATACATGCCATGTATTATAAATATGTTCTATGGAGGCAATGAGAAGGGAGCTATATAGTGAATAATATTGGAGCAGTGAACATCAACATTATATAAAGTTGTCACCTGCAAGATGAAGAATTGCTAACCAGGAGGAGATTGGGGGAAGAGCCTTCCAATTGGAGGACTTAATGTGTGAAGGTTCTAATGTAGGAGAAAGTTTACTCTATCAAAATCAGGTGTTGCACAATCCTCATTTCATTGCAAGACTATCCTGTATATTACAGGACAGGTGTCTCCCTAGCACCTTCTAGTCATTGAGACAACAAAAGTATTCTCACGTATTTCCAAGCCTCCCTTCTCCCCACTGGCATTAAAAATCACTGAGTAAGAGAAACCTGGGTCCCGAGAGGGAACCAAGATGGCGGCATAGTTAACCACCTGTACTTGCTGCCTCCCACAACCACATCAAAATTACAACTAAAATACAGAACAACCATCATCCAGAGCCACTAGAAAGCTGGATGCATGGAAGTCCTACAACTAGAAAAGTAAAGAACAAAGCACACTGAGACTGGTAGAAGGTGCAGAGGATGGAACGGGCTGGTACAACACCCATGTGGGCCGCATTTTTAATCAGGAGGTAGATCATCTCTGTGGAGGCCGCCCAGAGGAGCAAGGGGTCTCAGCCCCACACCAGACCCCCAGCCCAGGGTCCCAGAGCTGGGAAAATAAGTCCCTACTGGCAGTAAGAACTACAGGCTGTGAAAACTGGTGCAGAGTGGGGTTCAGTGACACAGAAGCTGCTGGAGATCCAACTGTTCCTCTTAAAAGGCTGGCACCACAAACTGAACTTACAAGGTCCCACTTCCTCTGAGCTCCAGCACCAGAGCAGGGCTCTGGGGGATGCAGACACATACGAGGAGAAACATAGAGGCAGCAACTCAGGGCAGCTTTCTCCCAGACTGAGGTGCTTGCAGGGATCATTGTTCCTATGCTGGGACCTCCTGGTTGAAGGGCTAACTAGCAGACATTTCTGTTTGCTCCACCCTAGTGATTCCCTAAAACCCCACCTCATCCAATTTACAACCCCACCCAAGCTGTGTGCAGCAGCTTTTACATATGAATGGCCTTTCCTTGCTCATGGTAAAATCTCTCAAACAAGCTGAAGCTGGGTCAGGGAGCTCCAAACCTATCAATAAAAAGCCCAAGACTCAGCACCAGCACCAGTCTGCCTTGCTTCATACATAGCTGGGTCTCATCTGGGCACTTCCAAACCCAATACAAAGAAGAGGAATCTGAGGATCTCTCTGTAGCTCCTGCTGGGTGGCCCCAGGCAGTGGCTGACTTTGCACCTCCCTGGAGACCCAAGAGCCAGTGTACCCAGTGGTCAGTGCGAGACAATACCAGATTACAACTCTATATATCCATAAGCGACACACTCAAGCAGACGATGCAGTGAGCACCAAAGCCCCAGTGAAGCAAGTCCTGCTCCATAGAGGTGTCTCCTGTACAGCAGCTCTCCCATTGTAGTAACAGCTAGTCCTCATAGCCAATTGGCCTGGAGGTCAATTCCTTCCAGTTACACCAACAGCAATTAAGTCTTAACTACAGCAAGGCCAGGCTCAAATCCCACAAAAGAGTCTACCTAGAGTTTCCAGTTCAGGTGACCTGGGAGGCTGAGCCACTGGGCCCTATAGGACACCCACTACACAAGGCCACTCTACCAACTCAAGGAGACATAGCAGCTCTACCCAATACATAGAAACAAACACAGGGAAGCAGCCAAAATGCAGAGTCAAAGAAACATGTCACAAAAGAAAGAAATGGAAGAAAGCAAACTACTGGATATAGAGTCCAAAACCACGGTTATAAGGTTACTCAAGAATCTTCTAGAAACCTCCAAGGGACTTAATGAGACTTTCAAGGATTTTAGTGAGAATGCCAAAAAAAAAAAAAAAAATAGAAAAGGACCAGTCAGTAATTAAGCACACACTGACTGAAATAGAGAATAATATACAGGATTCAACAGTAGAGCAGAAGATTCTTAGAATCAACTCAATGATTTGAAATATGAGGAAGCAAAAAACACCCAACCAGAAGAGCAAAAAGAAATAATCCAAAAATATGAAGATAGTGTAAGAAGCCTTTGGGACAACTTCAAATATACCAATTTGCATTATGGGGGTGCCAGAAGAAGAGAGAGAGCAAGATATTGAAAACTTATTTGAAGAAATAATGACAAAAAATTTCCCCTATCTCATGAAAGAAATAGACCAACAAGTCCAGAAAGCACAGAGAGTCCCAAAGAAGAGGACCCCTAAGGGACCACACCAAGACACATCATAATTAAAATGCCAAGGGCTAAAGACAAAGAGAGAATCTTAAAGCAAGCAAGAGAAAAGCAGTTAGTTACCTACAAGGGAATGCCCATATGATTTTCAGCTGGTTTCTCAACAGAAACTATGCAGGCCAGAAGGGAATGGCAAGAAATATTCAAAGTGATGAATAGCAAGGACTTACAACCAAGATTACTCTACCCAGCAACAGTATCATTTAGAATTAAAGATGAGATAAAGAGCTTCACAGACAAGAAAAGGCTAAAGGAGTTAATCACCACCAAACCAGTATTATACGAAACTAGAGGCCCAGTGCACAAATTCGTGCATGTGTGGGGTCCCTCGGCCTGTCGGGTGATTGGGGCAGATCAGGGCCATCTCGTCCAGTCCAAGGGAAGGGACCGTGGGAGGCTGGCTGGCCTGGGGGAGGGACCACGGGAGGTTGGCTGTGGGAGCGTGCTGACCACCAGGGGCATCTCCTGCATTAAGCAACTATCCCCTGGTGGTCGGTGTGCATCATAGCTACCGACCGGTCATTTGGTCAGCTGGTCAGCCAGTTGTCCAATCCTGACAGTCGCTTAGACCTTTGTATATGTATATATGTATATATATATATATATATATATAGAGAGAGAGAGAGAGAGAGAGAGAGAGAGAGAGAGAGAGAGAGAGATTTTGAAGGACATTTTTTAAGAAGAGGAAGAAGAAAAATAAAAAGATAAAAATTATGAACAACAAAATGGCAACAAATACATACCTATCAACAACTGAATCTAAAAATCAAAATAAACAAGTAAGAATCTAATGAACAGAATAAACTGGTGAATAAAATAGAATTAACGGCATGGAAATGGAACAGACTGACAATTCTGAGAGGGAATGGGAAGGGAAGGGCGGGAAGAGATTAAACTAAGATCTTGTATGCATGTATGCATTTCTATGGATACAGACAATGGGGTGGTAAAGGCCTGGGGTGGGGTGGAACCGAGTGGAGGGGAGCATTGAGGGGAAAAAAGAGGGAGGGACATCTGTAATAATCTTAAAAATAAAGATTTTAAAAAAAGAAAAAAAGAGGATACTCTTCAGGCCCAAGACTTGCTCCTAGAACTCATTAGTTATGTGCTGTTAGACAATTAAAAATAAAGTTTCTAAACCCTAAAAAAAAAAAAAGAGAGAGAGAGAGACAAACCTGGCCCAATCACACCCAGCAGTATGGGCCATGCTAGGGGGTTCGGCTTTAAATGGGTAAGCAACAATCCTCTCAGTCATTGAAACAAGAATCAAAGGAGCAACGGACCACTTCAGCTCTGGTTTTCAGCCAAGTTCATGTCCTGTCAGCTAGTGCTCTGCGGCCAGGCGTAGACAAGCTCACAGTTAGCTCCATGCCTTGGGACGGTCACCCCAAGAATGAGAACTCAACACCTGAAGGATATATCTAAGCAGAAAAGAGGAGCAAAGAAAACAGGCCACCTCTAGTTATAGGAAATGGTGGGAGGTCAGGCTCACAGAATATATATTCACTTTGGGGGCTAAAACGCACCAAGAAAGCTCTTTGCTCAACACATGAACTTGGCTTGGTGTTCTGGTTGGCATGAGGCTGGTCTGCCATGGGTCCCCAAAGTGAAGACAGAGAAGCCACACCACAGATCCTCCTCCCCACCCATCTGCTCTCCCCATACGAAGCTGGGAAGCAGACCTTCATAATACTTCACTATGGATGTAAAGTAACAAGCACCACAAGCCTCCTTTAGCAAGTCCAACATTAAAAACCCAGGTGTGTTGAAAAAAATAATGGGAAAAAGGAATATGATTTGGTTTGGATAAGGTCTTGCTTTCCGACAAGATTTGCCAAGAAGTGTACTGACACAAGAGCATGAGGTCCTCAAGGCCCCAGGTGACCTCTCTCTTTGCCTCCTGCTGCTCTCCATGTACCCTAGTCAGCCCATGTGACGTGCCACCGTCCCAAACACATCTCACACATTTGCCCATGCTGTTCTCTAGGCCCAGAAAGTATTTTTCCACTGGTCTGCCTGGAAAACTCCTATTTATCCTTCAAAGCTCAACTCATATATTCCCTTCTCTGTGAAGTCTCCCTTGCTGCTTGAGCCCCACCTCCTAGCACACCACCTCCATACGCTGCCATGCACACTCACACAGGCATGAATCCCTGCCATCCTCAGGGCCTATCATAGTAGGACTTTACATATTCCTCTAAGTGTACCACTCACCACACGGTATTACTCAGTTAGCTGCTTACCTCCTTCTTCCTCCACTTAACTGGGAGCTCCTTACAGATGAAAACAATTTATCCTTGATCCTGCATCAACACATACAAGATACATAGTATGTGCTCAATTAATATAGAAAGGGAGATGCAGATAAAATTTTTTAAAAAGGAAAGAAAGTGGAAATGAGGGAAGAATAACTTTACTATTGACTTTAATGCAGCGGTTCCCAACCTGTGGGTCGCGACCCCTTTGGTGGTCGAACGACCCTTTCACAGGGGTCGCCTAAGACCATCCTGCATATCAGATATTTACATTACGATTCATAACAGTAGCAACATTACAGTTGGGAAGTAGCAACGAAAATAATTTTACAGTTGGGGTCACAACATGAGGCACTATATTGAAAGGGCCAGAAGGTTGAGAACCACTGCTTTAATGTATTATTGAAAATCACAGAAAGTTTAATGAAACCTAACTTACTAAAGAACATATTGTCATTTAGCGGAATGCCCAATTGTACGAACGTTCTCTTGTAATGTGCAAGAAATGTGTTGCCAGCGAGGATTAATCCCAGGTCAGGGACTCTCCACCTAGAAATGAGTCAACATCAGTGACTCTGCTCTAGAGAGAAATGTGGACGGAATAAGGAAAGTTTCTCTCACACAGGAATTTGGGGAATAGCACATCTCAGCACACAACAGACTGGTTAGTCTCTGGAACAAATTCCAACAGAATTTATATTTGTTTGTTCTGAAAATAAATTATAACAAAGTCTCAATATTCCTGGACTTTATATTTGTCTTAAAAAATAATATACCTGTTTTTATGAGCAACACTGTTTTTAACCTATTTGTGATAATTTTTTCCTGCTAGTTATGGTTTGTTATTATTAAGACAAAGACTTAAAAGAAAACTAACGGGAAGTGTAGTATAAAATGTGGTATAAATATTTAATTTTTTATACCAATTAAATGTTGGGCTGTGTTATAAAAGATCACACAGAGCACACTTCACGAATATAACGGGGAAAAAATAATTTCACGCTGAACAATCAAAAGATGTTAATGATGAGGTAAAAAGCGAAGTTACCTAGTGAGGGTGGAGTTCAGGAGGTCTTATTAGTGGCTCCATATTACAATCTAGAAATGTCTTTATGTAGACTAATCATATTGCAGGTCCAGAGGAGATTTACAATCTGATTTGCCACAGAGAACTCCATGTAATCTTCGTTGAGGACTGACACCATTTTATCTTTGCACGATTCCCTGTTTCTCACACAAGTAATTCGGTCATTTCTACATTGTCAGCTCTGACAGGCTGATTTAATCTGCAGGATTCTGAATGCCTCTGACCACTGCAGAGAGTCATTAACCTTGACTCGCATAATTGAATTCAAGGTTGATTGCCTGTGACCCTCTGCGCTGAGGTCTTCGAAATGTACATATTCATTACGGGCAGCCTCGCTAAACGGATTGCACAGGGAAAGCTGTAGCCGTCGGCCTGCTTGGTATGCAGGGGGCGAAGGGGGCACTAATTGCATGTTAGAGCTGAGGATTAGATTATGAAACGAGTGAGAAAATGAAGATAGATCCTCTGACACTGTCAGATTAGGGGCAGCAACATGCAGGAATATGACATTGAAATTTACAGTGACATGAACGGAAAGAAAATTAGAAACAAAAAGCCATTGGGCTTTTTTTTTTTTTTTTTAAATCTTCATCTTTTCTACCATCACATAATAAACAAAATATGGGGAACTAAAGCCTGTGACTTTGCTCATTTGCATAATCACAGCAGAACAATGCACTTTTTCTTGGTAGCTTTTTTTTTTCAGACAAGGAAGTCACATCAGAGTGGCACTTGAACATTGCGCTATGCGATGTGAGAGCATGTTTAAATAATTTGCTTTACACACCAAATGGCATTTTGAGTTGCCAAGAAAAGATATTCAGATCTCCAGTAAACCGGGAGAATATGCAAGTGTTCACATGAGCAAAATATTGGACATAATTCTGTCAACCAATATGCCAGGCCTTGATTTGGGTGAAAAGCCAGATTGTAAAATTATCATTAGTTCTACTTTTTTATTGACTTTGTGTCACTTCATAGTTAAAACAAGTGCATACCTGTTCAAATCAAACAAGTCTTCCTGCACACAGTAAATGCTTAAATGAATAGCAAACAGTTTTACAAATCACTTCCATTTCTGGAAGCAACCGCCCACTCTGTTAAATGACAACAACAAACAACTGGGCTAGACGTCAAGCTGTGTGTACCTTTCAGGGACTGTTTTCTTTTCCATTTAGGTGTGAGATGCTGCTTGAACAGCTTTTCCTCATATTTTTGCCAGTTGTTATATGATTTATTTTAAAGGAAAATGACACCCTGTCTTTCCTGACAACAAAAAAATGACAGCCTGGGACATTTAAAAACAAAAACAAAAACCTATGGTGTTCAATCATGGCTAGAAATTAGTGTTAATTTGGATACAAGTTAAAGTTTCCATCTCTGAAGAAACCGAGTTCAGTTTGGGTTTGTCTTGCTTTTGCTTTAGTTTTAAACAAGCTCACAGAATGGTCCCTGTGGTGCTGCAAGATTAACACTCCAAGAATGTTCCACAGCATTTTTAAATGGTTAACTTGGTTTGCATTGATCTTTCGAAATTAAATTTATTTTTGCTACTTCAAGAAACTCTAAATGGAAGAAGTAACTTCCTAATAATTATGCCTTATTGGGAAGTCCCACCCAGAGTAAGGAGGAAGTCCCACCCAGAGTAAGGAGGAAGTCATGAGCCAGGCTGTATGGTGAAAAGAAAAAGGCAGGGTGACCTCAGTGCACTCATTTTCAGAGGCTGCATAGATCGTCTCCATGCAGCTTCCTGAGACATTTAAATGATACCTACTGGTAGTTGTACTTAAGACCTATCATCCAAATCGATCTATAATAATAAAAGTATAATATGTTAATTAGACCAGACGTCCTTCTGGACAACCTTCCGGACAAAGCCTCGGTGGCAAGAGCCAAGGCAGAGGTGGCAGAGGCGACAGAGGCGGCAGAGGCCCCTGGCCGCTGCGGCGGGTGGGGGCAGAAGCAGAGGCAGCCACTGCTGCGTGGTGGCGGCCAAGCCCCTTGCACAAATTTCGTGCATCAGACCTCCAGTTAAAGACATAATTAAGTCAACTTTCAAATGAACCAGCATTATTTTTTCATTTAATTAAAGGAAATAGAGTATTGGAGTTTATACTCCAGTATTTGACACCTACTATCAAAACCTAGATTTTAATACCAGCTCTGTTCTTTTTTCAGCTGTGTGGCATGGGGCCAACCACTCTCCACCTCAGCATAACATATCTCAAGATTTGTATGAAAATAGCTAGAAAAAATGTTACACAATTCAAAGTATACTTAAGATTACCAAAACTCTTACCTCGTTCCAAAACTATTGTCCCAACACATAGTAGTTTAATACCACAATGTTTTGTTACTGCTCATGATTCTGTGTGGGCAGTTCTTTGGGTGGTCTTGCCTGGGATCATTCATGAGACATGTCTTGCGTTGGTGCCAGCTCTTAGTAGGGACCTCAGTCTATTCCAGTCTAGTCCTCAGCCTGTGACCTCTCATCCTTTAATAGTCTAAAATGCATTTGTGTCACAGAGTGGTGGTCTCAGAATTCTTAGAGAGAGCAGATGCCACAGGGCCCCTTCAGCCCTCAGCTCTGGAACCACACAACATCATTTCCACCATACTCCATTGGTCAAAGAAAATGGCAAGGCCAACCCATATTCAAGGGAGTAGAGAAACAGATTCCACTTCTAGATGGGAGAAATAGATTAGGGGCATAGACATAGGGAGGCTTGATTCATTGAGGGCTATCATCATAACAATCTACCCATTAAAACATATATGTTAGTAATGCTGCATAAAAGAAAACACACAAATTTGTTGATATTTAATTTATGTTTTCTGGTACTGCCAAAATTTAAGTTCTTTACCATCTTCCTCTCTTTTCTGTGTCTCATTTAGTGTCTGGATTGCTAACCTGTGGTCACTAAACCATGGGGCTTGATCCTAGTTCTGATTCCAACAGGTATCTGTGGAAGTTAATATAGAGATCTCTCCTCCACCAGCATTGCCATCAGCATTTGGCACCCCACCATGGCACCATGATTAAGCATGCTGAGTTTTATTGAGATTGGGAAACATAGATTTAAATCTCAACCCCATCAATCACTAGCTCAGTAGGCTTGAGAAAATTATTTCATCTCTTTAAACCTCAGCATCCCATCTGTAAAATGGGACAAACGAAAGTAACTAGCTCTTTGGATTGTGGTAAAGATTAAATTAGCAATATGCCTGTAAATTGCCTAGCACAGTGCCCAACACACAGCATGTGCTCAACATGATAGCTGGTTTTTTGTAGTTCTTCTTGTTTTGGGGTCTTATATTTTTCAGCATTGTTGGGATATAATTGGCATATAACATTGTGTAAGTTTAAGGTGTACAATGTAATGATTTCATGTGTGTGGGTGTGTGCGTGTGTTGTGAAATGATAAGGCTAATTAACATATCCATCACCTCATCCTCACATAATTGTATGTGTGTGTATGTGTGTGTGTTCATATATATTTTTTAAATTAAATCTTTATTGTTTGGATTATTACAGCTGTTCCTCTTTTTTCCCCCCATAGCTCCCCTCCACCCGGTTCCCAACCCAACCTCTGCCCTTACCCCCGCCACCCACTGTTCTCATCCATAGGTGTACAATTTTTGTCCAGTCTCTTCCCACACCCCCCACACCCCTTTCCCCACTGAGAATAGTCAGTCCACTCCCTGTCTATGCCCCTGATTCTATTATATTCACCAGTTTATTCTGTTCACCAGATTATTTATTCACTTGATTTTTAGATTCACTTGTTGATAGATGTGTATTTGTTGTTCATAATTTGTATCTTTTCCTTTTTCTTCTTCTTCCTCTTCTTAAATGATACCTTTCAGCATTTCATATAATACTGGTTTGGTGGTGATGAACTCCTTTAGCTTTTTCTTATCTGTGAAGCTCTTTATCTGACCTTCAATTCTGAATGATAGCTTTGCTGGGTAAAGTAATCTAGTAATTAGTAATCAAGTAATTCTTGCTATTCATCACTTTGAATATTTCTTGCCACTCCCTTCTGGCCTGCATAGTTTATGTTGAGAAATCAGCTGACAGTCATTTGGGTATTCCCTTGTAGGTAACTGATTGTTTTTCTCTTTCTGCTTTTAAAATTTTCTCTTTGTCTTTTGCCCTTGGCATTTTAATTATGATGTGTCTTGGTGTGGTCCTCTTTGGATTCCTTTTGTTTGGAGTTCTCTGTGCTTCCTGGATTTGTAAGTCTATTTCTTTCACCAGGTAGGGGAAGTTTTCTGTCATTATTTCTTCAAATAGGTTTCCAATATCTTGCTCTCTCTCTTCCTCTGGAAACCCTATAATTCAGATGTTGGGACACTTGAAGTTGTCCCAGAGGCTCCTTACACTATCTTCATATTTTGGGATTCTTTTTTCTTTTTGTTTTTCCGGTTGGGTGATTTTTGCTTCTTCGTATTTCACATCTTTGACTTGATTCTTGCAAACCTCTAGTCTGCTGTTGGAACTCTGGATAATATTCTTTATTTCAGTCAGTGTATGCTTAATTTCTAGTTGGTCCTTTTTCATAACCTCGAGGGTCTGACTAGATTTCTTGAGGGTCTCACTAAATTTATCGGCAGTTTCTAGAAAATTCTTGAAAAACCTTATAATCGTGGTTTTGAACTCTATATCTAATAGTTTGCTTTCCTCCATTTCTGTCATTTGTGACCTGTTTCTTTGTCCCCGCATTTTTTTATGTTTCCCTGTGTTGATAGAGTGGCTTTCTGTGCTAGGTGTCTTATAGGGCCCAGCGGCTCAGCCTCCCCAATTACCTGAGGTGGACACTCTTGGTGCACCCCTTTGTGGGCTTTGTGCACAGTCTTGTTCTAGTTAAGTCTTGATTGTTGTATGTATCACTGGGAGGAGTTGACCTCCAGGCCAATTGGCTGTGAGAATCAGCTGTGTCTACAGTGGGAGAACTTCTGAGCTGAAGACACCCTTCTGGGGCAAGACTTGCTTCAGTGAGGTTTTGGTGCTCACTGAGTCTGCCCCCTAAGTGTATCCCTTATGGATCTGAGGAGTTGTAATCTGGATGGTCCCACTCTGACCACTGGGTACACTGGCTCTTGGATCTCTAAGGAGGTCCTAATTTAACCTCTGCCTGAGGCTACCCAGCAGGAGCTATGGAGAGATCTTCAGATTCCTCTTCTTTGTTTGGGGTTTGGAGGTGCCCAGATGATGCCCAGCTGGGAAGCAATGCAAGATGCTATGGGGCCTTGGACCTTCTTTTGGAAGCTTTGGGTCTCTCTGATTCAGCTGCAGTTTGTTAGGTAATTTTCAGATTTCAAAGGGCCAGGCATTTCACATGCAAAGCCTCTGTGCACAGCTTGATTGGGGCGGTGTCTCAGGTGATCAACAGGGTGGAACAAGCAGCTATGGCTGCTCTCCAATCCTACCCTAAGAGGCCCCGCGTCTCAGTGTCCCGGTAATTGCTGCAAGCACCTCTGAGAGAAAGCCGCCATCAAGTTCTGCCCGATGCCAGACAGTTCAGTTTCTCCCTTATGAGTCTGGGTCCCCAGAGACTCACCCGGAACTGGAGTTCAGAGCAGTTGGGAGCTTGAGACTCCCTCCTGATTGAAAAAGACAACCACGTCCTCAGCCGCCAGCCCTTTCCATGTGTGCCGTGTCCTCAGCCGCCAGCCTTTTCCATGTGTGCCGCGTCTTCAGCCACCAGCCCTTTCCACGTGCACCTCCGTACCTCTGCACTTTACTTCTGCACCTCCTCTGAGTCTCAGTGCTTTTCTCTTTCCTTCTAGTTGTAGATTTTCCACTCAGCCAGCCTTCCTGTGGTTCTGGATGATGTCCGTTTTGTCTTTTAGATGTATTTTTGAAGTGGTTGTGCAAGGCAGCAATTTCAGGTGTTTACCTATGCCGCCATCTTGGTTTCTTTCTCTGTGTGTGTTTATATTGAGAATTTTCTCTTTTTTTATTGTTGACTAGAGGCCTGGTGCACAAAAATTTGTGCACTTGGGGGGTCCCTCAGCCTGGCCTGTGCCCTCTCCCAGTCTGGGACCCCTCTGGGGATGACCACCTGCTGGTTTAGTCCTGTTCCCTGGGGGACTGGGCCTAAGCTGGCAGTCAGACATCCTCTGGCAACCCGGGAGCCCTTAGGGGATGTCCACTTACCAGCGGGGAGCAGGCCTAAGCTGCAGTCGGACATCCTTAGTGCTGCTGAGGAGACGGGAGAGGCTCCTACCACCACTGCTGTACTGGCAGCCATCAGCCTGGCTTGTGGCTGAGCAGAGCTCCCCCTGTGGGAGCGCACTGACCACCAGGGGCAGCTTCTGCATTGAGCATCTGCCCCCTGGTGGTCAGTGTGTGTCATAGCAACCATTCATTCCCTGTCGTTCTGCTGTTAGGGTCAATTTGCATATTACCCTTTTATTATATAGGAGTGCCTGGCCAGCCTGGGTGAGGGGTTGATGGCTGTTTCCAGACTGGCCATAGCCCCTTCAGTGTGGGGGTCCCCACTGGGATGCCTGGCCAGCCTGGGTGAGGGGCTGAGAGCCATTTGCAGGCTGGCCACAGACCCTTCAGGGTGGGGGGTCCTGCTGGGGTGCCTGCCAGTCTGGGTGAGGGGCTGAGGGCCCCAGCGGGGACCCTCACCCCATGAAGCTGTGGCCAGCCTGGGTGAGGGGTTGATGGCTGTTTGCAGGCTGGCCACGGCCCCCAGCCACCCAAGCTCCCAGTGGAGGCTGGCTAGAAGCAGGTATCTGGGATTTATTTGTCTTCTATAATTGAAACTTTGTTGCCATGAGTAGAGCCCACAGCTGGCTCAGAGCAGGTGGGAAGCTTGGCTTCCTCCATTGCCCAGACAACCAAGCCTCCTGCTTGCTCCAGCTTTGTGGCTGCCGGCCGCCATCTTGGTTGGGTTAATTTGCATATAATCGCTCTGATTGACTGGTAGGCATGGCTTAGGGCATGGCGAAGGTACGGTCAATTAGTATCTTCGTCTTTCATTAGTGTAGATAGTATCACAGGTGTCCCCTTTGTTTTTGTTTTTTCCCTATTGACCCCCTCCACCCCACACCCACCCCCCCAGGCCTTAACCAGACTACTGTCTGTGTCCATGAGCTTTGTATGTGCTATATAATACAAACCTAATATGCTAAGTGTCTGGTCGTCTGGTTGTCCATTCAACCAATCAAAGCACAATATGCTAATAATATGCTAAGGCTGCTCAACCTCTCACTATGATGTGCACAGACCAACAGGGGGCAGACAGTCAACCAATCAACCAGTTGCTATGACGTGCACTGACCACCAAGAGGCAGATACTCTAACGAGTAGGTTAGCTTGCTGCTGGGGTACGGCCAATCAGGACTGAGCGAGACAGGCCAGACATGCCCTGGAACCCTCCCGCAGTCCCTCCCCGGCTGGCCAACCTCCCACATCCCTCCCCAGCCCCGAGAGTGCACCAGTGGGGTCCCTTGGCCTGACCTGCACTCACTTGCAATCCAGGCTGAGGGACCCCCCCCCCAAGTGCACGAATTTCATGCACTGAGCCTCTAGTATACATATAAATTCCTTGGTTAATCTCTCCCACCCACACCCCCACCCCACCTTCCCTCTGAAGTTCATTAGTCTGTTCCATGCTTCTATATCTCTGGATCTATTTTATTCATCAGTTTATTTTATTCATTAGATTCCACATATGAGTTAGATTATGTGATATTTATCTTTCTCTGACACATCCATCACCTCACCATCACACAGCTGTGTGTGTGTGTGTGTGTGTGTGTGTTTATGGTGATAATTTTCAAGATCTACACTTTTATCAAATTCCAAGTACAAACACACCTTGGAGATATTGTGGGTTTGGTTCCAGGCCCTAGCAGTTAAGTGAATATCACAAGAAAGTCAGTTTTCCATTGTGTATAAAAGCATTACACTACACTATAGTCTATTAAGTGATCAATAGGATGATGTCTGAAAAAACAATGTAACTACCTTAATTAAAAAATATTTCATTGCTAAAAAATGCTAACAGCTGAGCCTTCAGTAAGTCATAATCTTTTTGCTGGTGAAGGGTCTTACCTCAATGTTGATGAAAACAATATCTGCAAAGTTCCATAAAGCAAAGTGGAATAAAATGAGGTATGCTTGTATAAATACAGAATTGTTAACTGTAATCACCATGCTGTACATCTGAAGCTTATTCATCTTATAACTGGAAATTTGTACCTTTTGACCATCTTCTCTCATTTCCACCACTCACCCTGCTGCCCCTGGCAACCATTGATCTACTCTCTGTTCCCATGAGTTCAGTTATTTTTAGATTCCACATATAAGTGAGATCGTATAATATTTTTCTTTTTCTATTTGACTTATTTCACTTAGCATGTGCCCTGAAGTTTCATTCACATTTTTGCAATAGCAGAAATTCCTTCTTTTTATGGCTGAATGGTATTCTATTGCGTGTTTGTGTAAATATATATATATATATATATATATATATATATATATACACAAGGTAGAGCAAAAGTTGGTTTACAGTTGTGAATACACATAGTTTATTCTTGTATTATTATTTATTAGTTATTGTATTATTTCCATAGGAACACTGAAAACCTACTTTGCCCCACCCTGTGTGTGACTTTCTTTTCCATGCACATGAGAGTGTTATTAGTGGTGTTTGCCCGCATCATCAGTTCATTATTCAAAGATCTGAGATACAATCTGAGTTACTTTTTCCATAATTTTTAAAATATACTTTTATCAATCTCTTAATAATTATAAAACAGTTAACAACAGTGATATAAAAAGCAGAGCTCCCTCACCTCTGAGTCTGCAGTAAAGCCAAAGATATTGAAATGCAAGTCACTCCCTGATCACGTCGGACGCAGGTGGGCAGCCTTTGTTTCCCTTTCTTGCAATTAGGAAATGTACATGTGTCCTAATTAAAAAATGACACCAGCTCTACCGTTCTCCACTAACAGCTTAGATCATCCACATTCGCCCTGGCCCTGCTTAGAGTGTCGCATCTTCATCATATTGATCACCCATCATGATTGTTTGCTATTCGACTTTCTGTCAAGGCAGAATAAAAAATGTGAAAGTGTTTTGAAAACTATAAAGCACTGGACACACACGAGGTATATTGTTGTTATTATCTATTATTTAAGACAGCCTCCTCTTCTCCTTAGATTGAATAGGGCAAAGCCCTGGTTCCCACTTTACTGGCACTTTCACAGTCTCCACCACTCCATATTTTGAAAATGAGTCATCCTGAATCCAATGTCAACAAATCTTATGAAAATAAAGAAACCAGCAAAATACTGATGAAAAGCAATTGTTGGGATTTTTAAGTTTTAAAGTTAACTGAAATGACAACATATGCATCATGTGTTACTATTCCCTTAACAGGCGTAGAACAACTACTGAGATTCAATAAATGTAATGGCATTTAAGATAGCAAACAAAGAAGGCCTGGTACCCATCTGGATTAAATAATGCTATCTTGGGTTTATTCAGCACTTACTCAAAACTTAAAGAGACTCAAAGCACCTTATAAAATGTGTGTTCAGGGCCTGGACCTCCGCCATTAGCCCTTAACCACTAGCCTAAATGTATTGGAGAAGAAGAAAATGGTTTTGTCCACTCACACTCCGGCCACATCTTCAGTCCCCATCAATCCTTGATACCGCAAGAGAAGTGAGCTCTGGGCAGCTCCCTCTACACCAATTCACACGGATTCTGCTTGTCATCATGAATCACTACCTATTTCTAGTGGGGGGCAAGGGGTTGGGGTTCTGGTTCTGGTTATTATTGTTTGGATTGTTTTTATTTCTATGATTTGGGGAATAAAGGATGAGGAAACAGAAGCCAAAGGTTAAGTAGATAAAAGTCAAGTATACAGGTGGCTAAATTCAACAACAACAAAAAAACAACAACTAGTTTTCATGCCTTTACCAAAAATGACTTTGCTTCTCTCCTTTTCTCCCAAGCAAGTGAGCATGTGGATAAATTAAGGCAAAAAGGATTTTTTCAAAGTCACAGAGTTTTCATGCCACCCAGTGAGTGATAAGTTATAATCTGGAGAACAGGGTCCCGGTTGTTTAGAAACTTACAATCTTGTGGGGAAACAGGATGCCAAGAATTAAAGAGCAGCTAGGGTGGCGCGTGATGATGGCCAATGGTTGTGACAGGCAGCAAATGCTACAGGCAATCCATGGCTGGAAAACAGCACTTGCCAGGGAGTGTGGGAGAGCTTCCAGGAAGGTGTGTCTTGCACTACGGTTTGAAAAAGGGGCAGGATGTAGGCAAGTAGAATGAAGAAGAAAGGAATTCGCACACAAGAAATATTTCCATTTAGATAACTGTGGTGGCAGTTGCCTTAGCACGGAGAATTTTCAGAGGAGAGTAATGGGATATGAGATGTCATTGTTTAAAAGCAACCCACCAGAGTGTTTAGATCATATTATCTCATTCAAAGCTCACAACCCTCTAGGACAGATAAATGACACACTAAGAGATTAGAAGATGTGTGCAAAGTCACCTGTCAGTAAATGGCGGAAGCAGGAGAAGATTCCAGGTTTTCTGACTCCTTTTGTCATAGAGTTGTGAGATTTCAGTGAGGTAACCTGCGTAAAGTGCTAAGAACAGTGCCTGGTGCATAGCAAACCTCAATGAATGCTAGTTATTTTTACTATTTCTATCATTTTTTATTATTACAGATCTGACTACACGGTGAGGTGTTTCCTAAACTGCAGACAATTGTGTCCTGTCTTCCTCACTTTACCACATCTGTCCTATCAGGATGTCATAGCGTCGATCTATGAACCAGGAGGTCACGGTTGGATTCCTAGTCAGGGCACATGCCCAGGTTGCAGGCTCAATCCTCAGTGTGGGGCATGCAGGAGTAAGCTGATCAATGATTCTCTCTCATCATTGATGTTTCTATCTCCCTCTCCCTCTCCCTTCCTCTCTGAAATACATATATTTAAAAAAAGAATACTTTTCTTTACAATAACTCTTTTTTAAAATTTTTTTGTCTCATTCTAAACTTTAATATCCATACAATCACAGGTGCATATAACAACTGTTTTATATTTAAAATAAATGCATAACCAACTGTAGATATTATGCTACTTATATCACTGCCGAAGGCTTATATTTTGAGTTCAGTCCAGATTTTCATTCCAGAACTCTAATCTCAAGACCACATTAACATCCATAGCCAGTTTCTCCATTCTTTTCAAGTAACATTTGCTATGCTCTGTCTGGTTGAGATGGGAAAAAACAAACAAACACCCATCGCACTGCAAAGCCAGAATAACTGTTATTTAGTTGGTTTTGCAAACAAAGGAAAATAAAAACAAAATAAAGCATCCATTACATTGTGAAGCCAGCGTCACTGTTAACTTTATATCCAGAGAGAACTATCCATGGCTTAATGGGCTGGAGTCACTGGCAGAACCTCAAGCAACAGTCTGCAAACACCCTGGCCTGTGAAAAGACAGGCTGGGCCAGCCTTGGGTTTATGGTTTCACTCTCCTAATAAAAGCATTCCATAGGAAATGGCTGCTGGTGAAGATGATGGCAGGAAAGACAGTAAGAAAAATTGGGAGAGCTGGGCCTGGAGGAAATTCTAACACCATTACACTCATGTCATAAAACTCTCCTAGCAATAAAGCGTAACTTTATAAACAGTCAGGAACCCAGGATAAGAACAAGAAGCCCGGGAATTAAATTTACACCTTCATTTTGGTCATGGAGTCACTAGCAAACCCCTCTTTCTCTCTGAAGGTGTTGGACAGAATTGGTTAGAGTTTCCCAGGCCAAAGCAAGCAGCCGTGGCCCCACCCAGAGAGCACTTTCTTTGGACTGCTAAGGAATTCTTTCTCTCTATGGATACATGCTGTAAAATCTACATCAAAGGGATAAGATAGCCAAGCCAAGCTACCGCACCACTGGAAAGAGCAGATATGCCAACTTTCCCTAGAGCAGCAGTTCTCAACCTGTGGGTCGCGACCCCTCTGGCGGTCGAACGACCCTTTCACAGGGGTCGCCTAAGACCATCCTGCATATCAGATATTTACATTACGATTCATAACAGTAGCAACATTACAGTTATGAAGTAGCAACGAAAATAATTTTATGGTTGGTTCACAACATGAGGAACTGTATTTAAAGAGCCAGAAGGTTGAGTCCCACTGCCCTAGAGGAAGCTGCTATGTGAACCAAACTCTAGGCTCGGAACCAAGAGAGAGCATCCTCGCTCTGCCACTTAAGCATCAGTGGTATCTCATCTTGCCTGCTGGCTGCTCACAGGTTCCATCTGTGAAAGAGTATTTGGCATCATCTGAGTTAATACGGTATGAATTGAGGTATCATTGAGGAACTTTAAATATACAATGAGGCAAATTAACTTTATCATTGAAGACTACAGCCAAACGTAGATTTGGAAGAAATGTGTGAAGAGGCACTTCACTTTAACAAAACATTTCAAAAGCTGGCAATAAGATATTAAACCAAATTGACATCTTTCCTGTCACTTGCATACATACATTCTCATACATATGTCTACATGTCTATACCTGTCACTAAGTCCTCTTTCATAACCACCCCCACATACTCTACCCCAGAACTGGACTTCACTGATTTCTCCCCGGATGGCTGTAAGAACATCTTCCCTGTCTCTATATCTCTGGTTCAACTCCACTCCAAGCCAGGCTCCATACTGCTTCCAATGGAATTTTAATCAAATGTAAATATGACCTAAATAGATCCAAGAGCTTCCAGAGAAGGTAAAAATTCCTTAGCCTAACACCAAAGCCCTTTGGATACCTCCTGTGGTTCATCAGTCATCTCCATCACTCACCCTCCACCCCATGCACTCTTCCCTTAGCCACATAAACTGATTAAGCCACATCATGATGTTAGGCCTACATTTTCCACACATGCTGCCCTCTAACAAGAATATTGATTACTGCCCTAACTGGTTTGGCTCAGTGGATAGAGCGTCGGCCTGCAGACTCAAGGGTCCCAGGTTTGATTCCGGTCAAGGGCATGTACCTTGGTTGCGGGCACATCCCCAGTAGGGGGTGTGCAGGAGGCAGCTGATTGATGTTTCTCTCTCATCGATGTTTCTAACTCTCTATCCCTCTCCCTTCCTCTATGTAAAGAATCAATAAAATATATATTTTTTAAAAAAGAATATTAATTACTACTTGTTTTTCAAATTTCAAGAACTTCTCTCTCTGTCTCTCTGTCTCTTTCTCACTCTAACACACACACACAAACACACACACACACACACACACACACACACACACACACGTCTGGTTTGGACTTCTCTTCTTATTGAGTACCTACAATAATTCCTGCATGCTTGTTCATGGCACCCACCACAGTGTCCCACAAGTGCTAACCTATTCTCATTCTCTTTAAACTACAAGTTCTTTGAAGGCAGGAATTTTATTCCATTTGACTTGGAAATTTGCTCTCTGGCCTAGCCCAGAATTTGGTATATATTCAATAGATATGGTTCTCTGATTTAACCAGTATTTTACTGAGTGCCAGAGAAAGGAATCTGGTGTCTGATTTTAAATATATTATTTAGTGTGAGTTTGCTACCACTTACTCAGTATGAAGTACCATTTTTACCAGTCATTCTTCACTAGAAAAGTAGGAAGCATTTATTCCACATCGAAAGGTAAAAATCTGGTGGTGACATTCACATAGTGGGGTCTTACTCTACATAGAAACAAAAAAACAATGACTAAAGGGGGTAAATATCCCCCTGAAGACTTAAAGTTATAGTTAACATCACATGGGTTAGAAAAAGCCATTTTAGTGACTTCATAAGCCTCACAAGTAGGACAACCACCAGATAACTGCCAGCCCTTGAAACTTTCTGGTCTCAGACTAGTCTTCTCAGACCCAAGTCTTCTGGCTTATAGAAAGCTGGAGCAAAGCACTTTGAGCTCTTAGGATGAAAAGGACTTTAGAACTACAGGCATTGTTTGGATTCTCCTGCAACCATGTTATGCCTTGGCTGCCATATGACTTCACTTTGGACTAGTATCTCTCTCATCTTTCCTGGATGCAGCATTGCCCCATTTCTAGCCTCCAGTCCTGCTAGAGACTCTGAGACTCCCCGGTGGGCCTCCTTCTGAAGTCACCTGATGTGCCAAACCAAGAGAGTTCCAATATCGGCCTTGACAAGCAGCCCCAAATCTTTAAGACATCTGTAAATAGCCCTCTGAGCTTTTCATTATTTTATTTTGTCTACAGGAAAAGGTAAGCACAATGAATGTTGTTGTCGGGGTTTTTTTTTTATTTAAAGTCTTTCCTATGATAGAAAATAGTGCTCATGGTTTTATCCCTTCATGATTTTCCAAAATCTAAGCCATTAAGTCTCCTTTGGAAAACAACTGTTCTTAATACCTGCTGGATTTTCTTTAGTGGGACTGAAGGTCAAAATCTGAATTCTAAATACAGAAAATCACCAGGTCAATGAATTCTCAATGATATGTGGCATTTTCCATCTCTCTGGTTCATCTGGTTCCATTCATGCAACTTATTCACATATTCATTCACTCAACAAGATTTATTGGGCAGCAGTGTTCAGGAATTGTGTGCTGTGGGTTGTAGATACCCTGAGGGAATAATGGTCTTCCCTGACCTTCATCAGCTTATGGCTTATTGTAGAAATAGACATGCAAACAATTACAACATAACATCCTGCCTGACTACAGAGCAGGTCCTAGGTATCAGGGGAGCAGAAACAGAGGCCTGAACTTTTGGGGGAGGCAACAGTGGGGAGAATAAAGGGGTCAGTTTAACGTTTCAGGAAAAGAATGGACCTTGAAGAACAAACAGATGCTGGGCAGGGGAGGAAGGGTGGAAGGGAAAACAACAGGAGAGAAAAGGGAGAACATGAGTGGAGAGTTCCAAGTAGTTCTCTATTGCTTGAATAGAATGGCAGTAATGATACTGGGCATGTGGTAATGGGTCAGGTGTTTGATAGATGTAAGGAGTTTTGATTCTCTCTGGCAGGAGATAGGAGCCACTGGAGGATTTTGAGCTTAAAAAGGACCCAAGGGGACCTTTGTGATAGAAATATCACTCTGATGGCTGAATGCAGGGTGCATTGGAAGTAGAGGTGATTTAAGGCACAAAGTCAAGGGAGCTACAGTCCATGAAAGAAAAGACAAGGGCTGGAACCCAGGCAGCAACAGTAGGACTGGAAAAGAGAGGCAGAAATGGAGAGAGTCTTTGGAAGTAAAAAGGGCAGGATCTTGTGGTAAAGCAAATGTGGGGATTCAGAAGAGGACCCATAAAAAGATTACAAAACGCAAATATCTGGACAGAAAGTAGCCATGTGAGGGTGTTGGTAAACATCAACTGAATCTGACAATCTTTCGGAGAGGAAATTTAGGATGGGTGTGGGTCTCAGCCCTCCTCTTCCTCACAAGTCAGAATTTCTTGAATCCTTTGCTGGCTTCCATTTATCTATTATTTGTGCTAACATATAATACAGGGTGTTGGGGAGGAAGGGTCAGTATTTCCATGCTCTGCAAATCAACTGAGTTCCATTGCAGTTCTTTTCTTCCCAGTTCTTCTCTTTTTTCAGAAAGGAAGGGAGAGGGGGAGAAAGAGAGAAACATCAATGGTCAGAGAGAATCACTGACTGGCTGCCTCCTGCAAACCCCATGTTGGGGATCTAGCCCTTAATTCAGGGCATATGCCCTGACCAGGAACTGAGCTGTGACCTCCTGGTTCATAGATCTATGCTCAACCCCTGAGCCATGCGGGCCGGGCTGTTCTCCTCTTTATTACAAGATACTGCTAAGAGCTGGGTCCCTATTGAAATGTTTCAATTGTTTAAAGATGGCTATCTTGTCACTGTTTTTAAAAATACCCATCATTTCTTGTCCTCATTAATCAATATGATTTAGCTTCCTTTTATCACAACCCATGTTCACCGACAGGCAAATCTTATAAAATTTGTGTGAGTTTAAATCCTTGAAATAATTTAGAAAATGTGCTTTATTCCAGAGCAATGACTTTAAACTTTAAGTAGACATGTTACCTGTTCTTTTGCACTTTTTTTTTTGTCTAAAGTTTTACATATGTCTCCTTTTTCCCTAATTGACTCCCCTCCACCCCCAGCTATTCACACCCTGGGCAAGCCCCCTCTGCCCCACTGTCTGTGTCCATTGGTTATGTTAATATGCATGCATACAAGTCCTTTGGTTGCTCTCTAACCTACACTCTTTTTAAAATTCTTTTTCATAAAGAAATAAAACTATCTGATCCCCAAATTGCTATTTCCTTGATCTCCCTAAAAGGGACACTTGTGCTAAAAATATATATTTTTCCTTTTTTAGTGTAATTTGAAATTTTTTTGTTCAGATGTAATGGTAAATAATAGACACCAAATAAAGCAGGTAGCACATTAAGTTTAAACCCATGGTGAGTAGAAACAAATCTTGTTCATGTGTTCCTGGACCGTCAAGCCTAGAATCATGGCAGTACATTATGGGTTAGATATATAAGCCCCAGATCTCAAAGTACTGTACCAATTCAACTGCACCCACCAAAATTCTTTGTTATTCCCTGGAAATGGCATGATTGAAAGGAAGAAGCATAAATATAGAGAGATGTCTAATTGTAATCCAGATCAAAGATTTTTAAAATTTGAAATTGGGCCTAAAAGAAAAATTTTAAGCTTACCTTTACTTTAAGCCAACTAAAACACATGGTAACTTTAATTGGCATTTTTATGTGAATAGTTTTGAGTACAGAAATAGCATAATTTTGCATTGGCAAATTCTCTCTGTATTCTTCTTTGATAATTTATTCTCTTGAAGGTATTTTTTAACTCTTACACTTTAAAATTTATTTAAAAGAGTAATTCTACCTTTCATACAAAAGACAGGCTTTCCATTTATAAACCTGTTACCTAGAGGCACAATTAAAATGGAAACATTAAATAGAAATAAAACATAATTCTTTGGCTCTTTTCATCCACCAGCTGGCTCATTTCATAGATTCCCTCTTCGGTGAGTTTCAAATAACTTAGCAGTTAGTCGATTACCTATTTGCATTTCCTTCAAATTATAAAATTTAATTGTCCGAGTTTCAATTCAGGTAATCCTAAATGCTTTCATTGTATAAACAAAGACTTTTTGTGTGTGTAATTATGAACTGGGACATTAGATCAAATTTATTAATCATTTTCTCCAGATAGATTTTCACATTTCCCAGCCCTCCTGTTCTCTCTCTGGCAGTAAGCCCATCTCAAAAATTCACCAGTCACTAGAAATTTCTTTTTAGCATCTCAGGGCAGTCTCAATTGATAGGAACAAACACAAACTTAAAATTAAAATGGCCTTTTTTTTTAGTGTAAGGAAGAGTAATACAGATTGCTTTAACTTATTTTTTATTATTAGGCACCTCGAGGTGCTTCTGATGAGGCTGCACTGATTTAAATATGTGATGTTGTGATAGCTGGTTATGATTTTCTGATGTTTTTCTGCAACTCTAACCATATGTAATTTTGAATTAAACGAAAGTTAAGTACTAAAACATTTTGCCCAAAGGGAATTCGGATTCTCAATGTGCTTTTAATAACTGTTTGTAAAACATTTAGGAAAATCTATGGCAACACATTTAGGGGAAAAAAATCAAATTACTATTGCCTTAAGATGTTATTCTAGTGTCTAAATTTTATGAAACATCCTGTGTGGCCCAATTGTTGAACTAATCCAGTCAGTAATACTTTAATACATATTGTATATATAGGAGCTAAATTTAGTCTGTGTAACATTTTTAATAATACTTCTTTAAGATATTTCTCTAAAACTCACTGAAAATGTTGTGGATGGTGCAAAAGATGTATCTTCAAATATTTCTGAAAAATTGAAAATTAAATCTAATTAGAAAGCATTAAAATTAGAGGAATCAGATTAAAAACTATTAAACAACCACTTCTTTTTTTAAAAGGTATTAGAAGTCCCAAGACTTATGCAAAACCTAAAATAAAATATTATGTCAGGCCGGCATGGCTCAGTGATTGAGCATTGACCTATGAACCAAGAGATTGTGGTTCAACTCCCAGTCAGGGCATATATCTGAGTTGTGGGCTCAATCCCCAGTGTGGGGTGTGCAGGAGGCAGCCAATCAATGATTCTCTCTCATCATTGATGTTTCTATCTCTCTCTCTCTCCCTTCCACTCTGAAATCAATAAAAATATATTGCAAAAAATAAAATAAAATGTTATGGTGTGTCCAGGGCCCAAGGTAATCAAATCTTCTATGGAAGTTGGGACAATGGGAGAGGGCTTTCTAGAAGGCAAAATCTGCCATTTAGTTGCATAGACATTGCTTCTGAAGGTGCAATTTGGAAAATGAACTCAAGTTGAAATGTGACCTGAATTTCCATTTTCTCTCACACACATAGAAATGACTATGTACCTAATTTGGGAAAAATTCAAACCATAACCTTCAATGTACTGCTCAGAATCTGTGCTAAATGTGAATACCAGAATCACCTTTCATCCAGGAAGATGGTGTCCTTGAACCTAACCAGGAGATAATGAGCTTTCTTTTTCTCACATTTGTAATCCCTCACCCAAAGCATCATTAGAATACAATCACCTCATAATAAAGTTGTAATCATTTATTTTGCTATTTATGCATGACCATGAGAACAATTACAGAAATTTGTAAAATGTATACTCCGTATCTATCAAGAAACAAGTGAATTATGATGACCTAAAACACAATGGCAGCTAAAGGGCTCTACTTTGAAAAGATCAGATTTTCTAAGTAACTGATATGTCAGAACCATCCTCAGTGAGGATATGACCAGAATTTTTATCCATCACTCATTAAATTATGACACCGTGTGACTCCATAAGTCCTGACTGATACAGCATCCTTATTAAAGGGTTTTATTAACAGATGATTGGAAATATGGGTATTCTGTGTGTACATCACACACTTTTATATTATTTGGATTTTTTTAACAAGAATATGTCAACTCAGTTTGATCAGAATTCCTTTACCTCTCAGTTATGTGACATTGTCAAGCACTGTTAATTGTTGAAGGTGGGTGTACTGTTCTTTCCAACTTTACAGATTATGGACTATTTGACCATATTCATAATAAAAAGCTTTTAAACAATGTATCATTTTGGTAATTTAAAACATGCAGTTCTAAAATAGAAATCGGTTTTCTGCAATTTGTACAAGTTTATAATTTGATAATACACAAGTACTTGATCACAATTCCTTACTTTATTTTAGAACATGAAATTTGTATGAAATGCTTCCTTCTACATGCTCTGTATGAAGGGAAAATCCATAATGCAATAATGAAAATTAAATTTCAAATAAATTCATTTATAAATACTGCCATTTAATTGGAGTCTAAACATGTACCCTGAAACGGATCGTCTTTAAAATATCTTAAAATGGATTACTTGGGGTGCAATTGTCCTTTCAACCATCGCCATAACATGCCTGATCTCACTGGATATTTTAAGACTCGCTCTTTTTAATAATAATAACGAAAACTAACACTTCCTGATCCCTACTATGTAAAGGGTATGCTAAGAGCTTCACAGGCATTACCTGGTTAATTCTCATGAAACCATGGGGTAGGCATTTTTATGTTCATTTTACGGAGGAGAAAACGGAGGTTGAAGGAGTACAACAGTGGAAGGTCCCAGCTGGGATCAGTGACTAGGCAGTCTGTCCCAGAAACCATGCTCTTAGCCCAATCAAAGGAGGAAACACAAGATAAAAATAAACTCAAATAGTATGTGGGAAAGTGAGACCAGACAACCTTAATAAAATATGGTAAAAATAAATAATTAGCAGACGTGAAGTGCTCTGAAAACATATCATTTAAAGTACGTCTAGGTATATCATCCCTTTGATGCTAATACTACCACAGGCAAGTGTGAGTCCTGGATTACGGCCAGGAAGGGGAAGGGCTGAGCTGGGAGCTGAATGGCTTATGAATATTCATCAAGGACACAGCCTAAATCCTCTGAGTCCAGATCCAGATGATTCCACAACTTCCCAACTGCTTCTAAAGCATGGCTCTCAGAATACACTTTTTTCCCCCTTATCATTATTTTGACATGCTTCTTCCCATATCTTTATAATCTCAAGTACTGAATTTTGAAGAATCTATTTTGGGGACAGAAAAGGAGACCCTTCGTCATTTTTGCATTTTCAAAGTCTATGAGGTTCCGGTTTAAATGGTCTGGGGCAGGACCAGAATGAGGGCATCGCTTTAAAGCTCAGTCAGTGACTCTAATGAGCATCCAGGGTGGAGAAGCCCTGCTCCTAGTGGATTGCTGAAACAAAAGCTGCAAAGCTGAAGCAGGTGAGGCTCAGGCACCATGCAGAACAGAGAGAAAAACTCAGCTTCACAGGCATGTGCCTCAGGCCAATGGGGCAAAGCACTCGGGGTAGATAAACCAAAGACCAGAACACCAGCAAAAGTAAATCTGCCCTCAACTAGGGGAATGCAGGAAATCCTCTAATCCCCCGGTTCTCAACCTGTGGGTCGTGACCCCTTTGGGGGTCAAACTACCCTTTCACAGGGGTCACCTAAGACCATCGGAAAACACATATATAATTACATATTGTTTTTGTGATTAATCACTATGCTTTAATTATGTTCAATTTGTAACAATGAAATTGGGGGTCACCACAACATGAGGAACTGTATTAAAGGGTTACGGCATTAGGAAGGTTGAGAACCACTGCTCTAATCCCTCTATACTGTGGAGGGTATGAAGGAAATGGTAGGCCTTTCTAGGTGCTTGGAGGGAAATGCTTGTATGCATGACTATAATGTCATTGGGGTCTCATTATTGAGCTAATTCTAAACAGATATACTTCATGGCCTAAAAACTGCTTGTTCTACTCTGCTACATGTGAAACTAGAGCATTGGGAAGAAGAGCGTGAACTTCTATGAAGAGAATTTAATAGTTTGCCAAAAGGGATTAGTCTTTGAATCCAGACCAGCATCATTTCTTGACTATTTGTCTCCTAAGAATTGGTTAGCAATGACACTGATGTAAACCAGCAGTTCTCAACCTGTGGGTCGCAACCCCTTTGGCGGTCGAACGACCCTTTCACAGGGGTCACCTAAGACCATCCTGCATATCAGATATTTACATTACGATTCATAACAGTAGCAACATTACAGTTAGGAAGTAGCAATGAAAATAATTTTATGGTTGGGTCACAACATGAGGAACTGTATTTAAAGGGCCAGAAGGTTGAGAACCACTGATGTAAATGAATACATCTGCCGTACTAGCCCAATCAGCTAAAGGCACAAGTAGGAAGAAAAGAATAAGAGAGGGTAAAAAGGAAGGAAGTAGGCATTGAAGAGAGGGGAAGAGTACCTCATACCCACTAGGATAGCTATAAAAAAAATGGACATAGCAAGTGTGTTTGGTATGATGAGGATTCAGCTTAGTTGGAATCCTTGTGCATTGCTCATGGAAATGGAAAATGGCACAGCCTCTTTAGAAAACAGTTTGACAGTTTCTTCAAAAGTTAAATGTACATGTACCATAACACTCCTAAGTATATGCCCAAAAGAAATGAAAACATATGTAAACACAAAGCCTTAAACATCCTATCTAATAATAGACAAACATGGTAATTAACTGTACCTCCGACATGCTTCCCATTGGCTAATCAGGGTGATATGCAAATTAACTGCCAACCAAGATGGCGGCCGGCAGCCAAGCAGCTGAAGTGAACAGGAGGCTTGCTTGCTCCAGTGAAGGAGGAAGCCAAGGTTCCCTGCCTGCCGCTGCTGGGCTCTGAGCTTGCACTCTAAGAAACAATGTTGCAATTATAGAAGCTAAACAAACCCCAGAAACCTGCTTTCAGCCAGCCAGGCCTCAGAGCTGGAGCTGAAACAGTGTTTCAATTATAGAAGCCAAACAAACCCAGACACCTGCTTTCAGCAGCCGAGGTCTCAGAGCTAGAGCCGAGCCTCAGAGCTAAAGCTGGCTCTCAGCTCTAGTGACAGCCATAGAAGGTAAATAAATCCCAGAATTAAAAAAAAAGAAAAGAAAAAAAGGAGTGGTTGGGAGCTTCAGTCACCCGCCAGCCTGAAAACGGCCCTCAGCCCCTCACCCAGGCTGGCCAGGCACCCAAGCAGGACCCCCACCCTGATCCGGGACACCATTCAGGGCAAACCAGCCGGCCCCCACCCGTGCACCAGGCCTCTATCCTATATAGTAAAAGGGTAATATGCAAACTGACCCTATCAGCAGAAAGACTGGGAATGACTGGTCACTATGACGCACACTGACCACCAGGGGGCAGATGCTCAATGCAGGAGCTGCCCCCTGGTGGTCAGTGCGCTCTCACATGGGGGAGCTCTGCTCAGCCACAAGCCAGGCTGATGGCTGCCAGTACAGCGGTGGTGGTGGGAGCCTCTCCTGCCTCCTCAGCAGCGCTAAGGATGTCCAACTGCAGCTTAGGTCTGCTCCCTGCTGGCAAGTGGACATCCCCCAAGGGCTGCCGGGCTGCCAGAGAAATGTCTGATTGTCAGCTTAGGCCCAATCCCCTGGGGATCAGGCCTCAGCCAGCAGATGGTCATCCCCCGAGGGGTCCCAGACTCTGAGAGGGCACAGGCCGGGCTGAGGGACCCCCACCTCGAGTGCACAAATTTTTGTGCACCGGGCCTCTAGTGAATTTATAAATGCCAGAGAAGGGGAAGCCATCCAAATGCCCCACACCTGGTAAATGATAAACCACATCTATGCTATGGACTGAATATTTGTGCTCCCCCAAATCCATGTGTTACAACCTAATCCTTAGTGTGGTAGTGTTTGGAGGTGGGCCTTGGGGATGTGATTAGGCCATGAGGGTGGAACCTTCATGAGTGAGATTAGTGCAGCCATGGGCAAACTACGGGCCGGATCCGGCCCATTTGAAATGAATAAAACTAAAAAAAAGACCGTACCCTTTTATGTACTGATGTTTACTTTGAATTTATATTAGCTCACACAAACACTCCATCCATGCTTTTGTTCCAGCCCTCCGGTCCAGTTTAAGAACCCATTGTGGCCCTCGAGTCAAAAAGTTTGCCCACCCCTGGATTAGTGCCTTTATAAAAGAGACGCCCCAGAACTCTCTCATTCCTCTTGTATATGAGGACTCAGTGAAAAGACAGCATCTATGAACCAGAAAGCAGACTCTCACCAGACAACGAATCTGCCAGCACCTTGATCTTAGACTTCCCAGCCTCCAGACTGTGAGCAATTAATGTCTGCTGTGTATAAGCCACCCAGTCTGTGGTTATTTTTTTCTAGCAGCCCTGACAGTGAGACAATGTGCTGTACCCATATAATGGAATACTACTCAATGATATAAAAGAATAAACAGTTGATACACATGCATGGATGAATCTCAAAGGCATTATAACAAGTGAAAGAAGCCAGACACAAGAGACTAAATATTGTTTCATTTCATTCACATAAAATTCCTAGAAAAGGTAAAACTATGAAGACAAAAAGCAAATCAGTGGTTGCCTGAGGTTGGGAGTAGGAGCAGGAATTGGCTACAAACACAAGGGAACTTTTTGGAGTGACAGAAGTATTTTAAACTTGGATGGTGATGATGGCTGCACAATTGCATAAGTTGACTAAAAATCATTAAACTGTACGTTAATAATAGGTACATTAATAATAGTATGATATATAAATTATATCTCAATGAAGCTGTTCAAATGAAATAAATGAAGATAAGAGAAGTGAAGAATAGGAAATATAAAGAGGTTCAGAATGTTCATGGGATAGCGGAAAAGGAAAACATGCACAAATTCACTAAGAAACCACATCCCCATGGATTGTGGAAGCAGGCACTGTGCTTCCTTGTCTTCTCTGTTTTATTCTTTGTGCTTCTATTCTGGATTCAAGTCGTGCACTGTAAGTTTACAGAATTTTAAAAATATTTGGCACAAACAACACATTTTCAAATGCTCTATACCGTTAAGAAAAACAGGTGAAGTAGAACATCACACCTGTATTTGCCACGGCTTCTTGCACGTTGCATCACCCTGAGCATTTGGCTTCTTGATGTAAGCTGTACATGTTACATTGCCTTGGCATCGAGCGACTTACACCAGAGTCCTACACCATTTTCTGTAACTTGCAGTACCCGTGACGTCAAGTTGAATTGCTGTGTTTTTTGACATCACTGAGTACTATTTCTCATGACTTGAAGAAAATGTCTCCCTTACCTACTACTTTATGTGTCGGTTTCCCCCTATACCCAAATCTCCTCTCATTTCCTTTGTCAATGGAAATTTTTTAGAAAGGAGAAAAGAGAATGTAAAGGATGAAGAATCATACCCTGTGTTAACATATAAAACTTTTCCTTCTTTTCATGAAAATAAGGACAAGCCCTAACCAGTTTGGCTCAGTGGATAGAGCGTCGGCCTGCGGACTCAAGGGTCCCAGGTTCGATTCCAGTCAAGGGCATGTACCTTGGTTGCGGGCACATCCCCAGCAGGGAGTGTGCAAGAGGCAGCTGATTGATGTTTCTCTCTCATCGATGTTTCTAACTCTCTATTCCTCTCCCTTCCTCTCTGTAAAAAATCAATAAAATGTATTTTTTTAAAAAGAAAAGAAGGACAATAACCGCCTCATCAAAGTGTGGTGTAGTAGGGGACACAACTCTTTCCCCCCATTGCTTGATTCCTCCTTCGCTTCAGTCTCCACTGTCACTCACCAGCCACGTTCTTGCCTGGAAGGCCTGCCTGTGAATTATCTCCCCCCAGGGTTCTGTGCTGTATAGTTCTTGTGATGTACATGCAGTATTGTTGCCAGGTGAAGGGCAGGACAGGAAACATGAGCTTTAAGTTTTCCACTCAAGGCCTCACATGATTCTTTTTCTACTTAAAAAAAAAATACATCAAAGATAAATCAAATATTTTGGTGACCGGTAATTGGGATCAGTCATTGAAAAATGTGTCAGTTGCTGAAAGTGTAACTATGTCCCATGTGCACCTGACCTAAGGATTTCCACAGAGAAATAAATTGGAAATGTACATTTTTTAAAGGAGAGCAGGGGAATAAAGAGTTCCTCCCAAGCCTTTTCAATGACAAGGCTAGGAGGTCTTTGGAATGTTTGGCTACCTTCCAGTGCACACGCCATCTGTAGTTTGCAAGGATTCAAGCAGCTAAGAGGTACAACACCCGTATGTGTGGGTCTGCTCGTTCAGCAAGTACTTGATGATGATAGGACAGTTTCTCAGCCTCAGCACTATTGACATTTTGAGTTAGATTTATTCTTCATTGTGTAGGATGTCTAGTAGCATCCTTGGTTACTAGTCAGTAAATGTCAGTAGTCACTTCCTATCCCCCACCCTCAGTTGTGAATTGTGACAATCAAAATTGCCTCCACACATTGCCAAATATCCCCTGTGAGACAAAGTCACCGCCCCTTGAGAAACTGCTAGAAGGTACCTCAGCCTGAACTTGCAGACCCCAAAACACTGGGATCATGGCTAAACTATGGGCATAGGTTGTGCATTCCAGGGTCTCTACTAAAGGGTTGAGCCCAGCACTAAACTTCTAATCTAATCTAAAATCAACAAAATAAACTTCTAAAATAATCTATGGTCCTGAGGGAAGACAGGGTATCATATCCTGTAGCAGTTGCCCAATTATCAGAACTTATTATGAACACTTCTGAAGTACTGGAATTTAGGCTCTTGAAACTAAATTATCCATGAACTCTCAAACAGCAAAGGTACAAACATCCCTAGCAGTGACATAAAAAAGGGGACAAATGTCACATTTTAGCAATTGACAGGTAAATGTTTCAATCTTCCCTAAATATCTGTTACCAGATATTGTTCAAACTAGTTGAGATTTTTTTTTTAGAGAAATCTAATTAAGAAGTACAAATGGTTTTAAAAAAATTAAAGGACTTAACTGAAGAAAAAAAAAAAGTGAAACCCAACAGCTAGGCAGACAATTGAAAGCTTCTCTCCCTCAGGGGAGAAAATGGCTTTTGTTTCACTTATCCAAGATTAACATACAGACATTTCAGAAAATATGTCCCCAAACGGCCATTTCTTCCCTCACGACCAAAGATCCTAAATATTTTTTTGCTTGTGGGGAGGAAACAAAAAGCAGTTGCAGACATTTTGCAATTCTTTTTAGCAAAAATAACCGAAGACACTAAGTCTAATGCACTGCAGCTGAAATTTCATTTACTAACTAACCACACTAATGAGGTGCTGCCCAGGGACTTCTAATTAGATTCACTGTATTTCTGTTACCGACATTAATTCCTAACTTCAACTTCCAGAAAAAGTTTGATGTTTTCTAGATTAAAAAAAAAATTTTAGGAAAAGAATTGGGAATTTCAATAGTTTGGTGGGGGCGAGGAGGGAGGAGAAAGGAGGAGTTTGAGAAATTTTCTGAGTTTGTTTGAGCCAACATTGACTATCGATCGCTTTTTACTAATTCTAATTGTTTCAACTGCTACAGTTTGATGGTACAGCATATTTCTGAATTGGAAAAGCACAATGTTGACATTCATATACAAAACGATACTCATTTTATCAAGATGGCTGGTAAGCTTGTATTTGCAAGTGTTGTTCATTATACTATTTTTGTTCTTTGTATATACTCTGGAGTTAAGAAAGAAGATTAAGCCCCTATAGCCATCAAGCCAGATTCTCCAAATCAAAATTACATTCAAAGGACTTTCAGGAGATTAGCTTCCAACTAGTTCTCTACTGCCTAATTCCATGATTTCAAATAAAATGTTGCTTTGCTACTATTTGATTATGATTGTATTGCACTGAACTTCCTGCATTATTCTCAGCATGAAATTGAAAGGCGTGCTTTTCAAATGGATTTTATGTGCATTTTTTATTACATGATTGAATAAATAAACACAATGCAAGCATCGCCTAGCTTATAAACACCAGATTTGCAAAGAACCCATACATCTAAATGGCTACTGCATTACTCCCACACTCAGGCCATGCGCTGTGGAAAAGCTCAGAACTCTTACAAAGAAAGTAGACTCCTAAGTAGCAGGAGTTGACCCAGCAGGGAGCCTAGATGGTGTCCACTCTCTTCTCAAAAGTATCTCCCACAATACAATACCAGAAGTTGTGTGCATTTCTTTATCACAGTGTCTGATATTCTTCAAATTACAAATGTCTTTGAATTAACAAGCTTCTTTAAAATGCAAATGACTCCCAGAGAGGTAATTACATTCTTTAATTAATTAAGGCAGATTTCACTGCTTTTAATACCTAACTACGGTTATCTGAATGAAGGATTACCAGGCAGTAGGAACAGCTGAACAGTAGGAGCAGCAGTCCTGATGGTTGTGGCAGCAGCAGCAAACACTGACTGTGCCAGGCCCTGTGCCTAGACCCCTACATGACTGCCTTATTTAACCCTCTCAAAAACCCTAGGGAAAAATTTTAGGGAGGTGATGTAATGGCTCTCAAAATGTGGTTCCCTGGGCCAGCAGCATCAACATCACCTAGGGATTTGTTACAAATGTAATTTCCCAGGCCCCACCACAGATCTACTGGATCAGAAGCTCCAAGGGTGGGCCCAGAAGTCTGTTTTAACCACCACTTCAAGCGATTCTGATGCTTGCTAAAGTTTGAGAACCACTGCGCTACAGATGTGTAGAAAAAAGCTACATGCAAGCACACACACATACACACACTAAATTAGTCAAAGTTCCCAATTTATTTGTAAAAGGATACAGACCCACCCTGGACGGTGTGCACCGTGGTTGGAGCATTGACTCGCACACCAAAGGGTCTCAAGTTTGATTCCAGTGAAGAGGACGTACCTGGGTTGCAGGTTTGATCCCTGGTCCCTCCCGGTCCAGGCACATGTGGGAGGCAACCAATTGATGTGCCTCTCTTACACCAATGTTTCTCTCTCTCTCTCTCTCCCCCCGCCCCCTTTCTTTCCTCCCTCCCTCCTTTCCACTCTCTCCGAAAAGCAATGGAAAATATATCCTCTGGTGAGGATTAATTTAAAATAAATATAAGAGAAATATACACTGAATATACTTCCAAACAACCAAAAAAACAAAGCTTTAGAAATAGCCCATTCTGAAGGTAAGGACTGCATATTTAATCACACATTTATTTTCTTCTACATTTATAAATTATTTATGCTGACATTTCTCATGATCTTGCACTGGTTATTCCCAGGTTGACCTTTCAGATGGACTGTCCACACTGCTCTGTCTTCAAGGTGACTGACCCCATGACTCCTTGGCCCTATGGCTTCTCATTGGGTTCAGCAAATGGGAGGAATCTGAGAAGTTGTTCCCTCTATCTCTCCATGCTGTGCTAGTTTGGCAGTATCTGTGTTCCTTTACCTAAAGCCTCAGCTCCTGTGAGACCCCCTCCCCCATGGCTATAACCTAAGAGCTAACAGCTTCCCCTGTTCCCAGTCATTGGGTACTTCCCCATCTCTTGGTGATTCCCCACATCCTGCCCACATTCCCATCACTTAACTGTCCCCAGGGTGGGCCATCTGTTTCCTGCTTAGATCCTGAGTGATGGAGACCACACCATAGATTTGCAAGCATGATGCTTTCTACCAGTCCCTATTAGCTTTTTTTTAATGAATCTTCTTTTAGTGTGCCAGTTTGCATCATGCTGCCAATTACAAGAATGACATCACTACAAGAAGACTATGTGAGTAATTCATGTAAAACACTTTGCATAGTAAGTGCTCAATAAATAGCAAATGACATTATCATCATCACCGTTGTTATCGGTAAATTAATGTTTATTATTAGAACTAAAAACAATGGACATAATTTAGAGGAAGGCAGATTTTAAATTAAGATAATAAGCTTTTTAATAATTACAGGGTCCAACAATGAAATGACCAGCCTTTTAATTAGAATTTATAAAGTACTTTCATGTCTGTGGCCTTATATCATTTTCACAATGATCCTATGAAGTAATTGCATTATTAGCCTCTGGTTCAGATGTGGATACTAAGATGTAGAGAGCTTACAATGACTGACCCAACAGCATAGCTATTGAGTGTTGGAACCAGCATTGAAATCTTGCTGCAGGGCCAGGTTCTGCCCACAGTACCCATATGGAAGTTACAAAGGGCAGCTGATGAAGGAGCCATGTGGAGAGAGAAACAGGCTGTCTACTATGCTTGGGTGGGATCCCTGATCTCTTTGGCCACAATCTGCCTACCTGAGTCACAGTCAGATGTGCTCTGGTGCCATATTGTAAAATCTTGTTCTGGCAAAAAAAAAAAAAAAAAAAAAAAAAAGAGGGGATAAAATGAATAAAATGGAGGTAGATTAATGCCTCAATAAATTCTAAGAGGGTGAGATTCACTAAGAAGGAGTGAAGACACCAAAGGGGAAATATGTAATAGAGTCACAATGAAATATAGACTTCTTAAATATTTGACCACTGCAGAGAGCCACTTGGGAGAGGATGAGTAATCCATGGCAAACAACCCAGCAGAGTGGATATGGAGAGAGTGCATAAAACAGCAGTAAGCCATGACCCCTTTTCATCTTCAATCTTTCTGAACAACAGCAGAAAAGAGCTTCATGCGTAATGATGTAAAATTGATTGAGTAGGTTGTCCTTCATATGGCTGATCCTCTGTATCTATATTTCCAAATGTTATCAAGAGTCTCAGAAATTAGGGTGCATATCGTGCAATTTATGTTTGACAAATAATTATCAAGAAAGGCAATAGCCTTAGTAAACACATGGTATTAAGGGGAAAAACTTGCTCAGCCTAACATTTGATTTTGTTAATATAAATAATATATTAACAAGTGAACAATTTGGACTTGATCCAAACCACTCTAAGTGCTTTGCTAAAACTTACCAATGGTATTTACTTCTATAAATAACAGCCATAATTGGAATAGTTTTCTAGGTACATCAGTTTATATCTTATGACAAATACCCATTTAAAGATCTTTATAATTGCAAGCATTTTAGAGGAACCTTTGAATTAGATGGTAGGGAGTGGTATCTGACCACCCCTAGTGTGGGATGGAAGAAAGAGTTCAGAGTTCAGACCTGAGCTGGGTCTTAAAGGATGTGTAGGATTGGGGTAGGTAGAATGGAGAGGGACAAGGTCTTCCAGATTAGATGTGATAAAATTCTGGTGATGGAGTCTGAGGCAGTCTGGAGTCTTGAAAAGGCTTCAGAATCTTAGTTGACCTCAAACTGCCATAAACCATCCAAGCTTGAGAAGGTTGGCTAGAGACTTAAATGGAGGCAAAGTAGGGTAGTAGAAAGAGCACAGGTCCAGACTAAGACACACCTGGCTTCAAGTCCTGGCACCTCCCCCTAACAGTTAAATGCCCTTGAGAAAGTTTCTTAACTGGTGTAAGCCCATTTTCTCATCTGCAAAGTAGCAGTAGTAATATCTTTCTCATGAAGCTCTTGACAATTAACTGAGGGAATGTGTGTAATAAGCCCAGTACAATGCTGGGCAAAAAGTATGCCTCGATATATTGTGACCATAGTTATTATTATTGTCTCCTAAATGTTTTGAGGATGACTAATGAAAAATCCAGGATACTTGGGAGATTTCATTCCCCTGTGTATTGCCTAGTTGCTGCTTACTACAATATTGAACTTTATATTAAGTTGAAAGAATGTTATCTGAGTCAGGCATCACTGGGTTCAAATCTTAGCTTGCTACTTTCTTTGTGTGCCCTTGGGAAAGTCCGATGCCCTCTAAATTTGTTTTCTCTTCTGTAAAATGGGAATAATAACTACCTTGCAGGACCAGATTTTTATTTTAACAAATAAAAATCTTCACCGGGAGAAACCAAGATGGCAGCATAGGTAAACACCAGAAATTGCTGCCTCGCACAACCACTTCAAAAATACAACTAAAAGACAAAAAGGACATCACCCAGAACCACAGGAAGGCTGGCAGAGTGGAAATTCTACAACTAAAAGGAAAGAAAAAAGCACACTGAGACTCAGAGGAGGGGCAGAAGTAAAGTGCAGAGGTACAGAGGCTCACACGGAAAGGGCTGGCAACTGAGGACACAGTTGTTTTTTTCAATCAGGAGGGAAACACAAGCTCCCAACTGCTCTGAACTCCAGTTCTGGGCAAGTCTCTGGGGACCCAGACTCATACAGGGAGAAACTGGACTGTCTGGCATCGGTCTAAACTTGAGGGCGGCTTTCTCTCAGAGGTGCTTGCAGCAATTACCGTGGGACACTGAGACCCGGGGCCTCTTAGGGCAGGACTGAGCATCAGCTATAGCTGTTTGCTCTGCCCTGTTGATTCCCTGAGACCCCGCCCCACCCAAGCTGTGCTCAGAGGCTTTTGCATATGAATGGCCTGGCCCTTTGCAATCTAAAATTACCTAACAAACTGCAGCTGTGTCAGAGAGACCCAGAACATACAAAAGAAGGCCCAAGGCCCCACAGCAGCTTGCATTGCTTCACAGCTGGGCCTCATCTGGGCACCTCCAAACCCCAAACAAAGAAGAAGAATCTGAAGATCTCTCCATAGCTCCTACTGGGTAGCCTCAGGAAGAGGCAAAATAACCACCTCCTTAGAGATCCAAGAGCCAGTGTACCCAGTGGTCAGAGTGGGACCATCCAGATTACAACTCCTCAGATCCATAAGGGACACACTCAGGGGGCAGACTCAGTGAGCACCAAAGGCCCACTGAAGCAAGTCTTGCCCCTAAGGTTGTCTCCAGCACAGAAGTTCTCCCACTGTAGACACAGCTGATTCTCAGAGCCAATTGGCCGGGAGATAAATTCCTCCCAGTGATACCTACAACAATCAAGGCTTAACTACAATAAGACTGTGCACACAGCAACAAAGGGGTGCACCAAGAGTGTCTACCTCAGGTAATTGTGAAGGCTGAGCCACTGGGCCCTATAGGACATCTAGCACAGAAAGCCACTCTATCAACACAAGGAAGCATAAAAAATGCAGAGACAAAGAAACAGGTCACAAATGACAGAAATGGAGGAAAGCAAACTACTGGATATAGAGTTCAAAACCACAGTTATAAGGCTTTTCAAGAATTTTCTAGAAACTGCTGATAAATTTAGTAAGACCCTAAATAAATCTAGCGAAACCCTTGAGGTTATGAAATAGGACCAACTAGAAATTAAGCATACACTGACTGAAATAAAGAATATTATCCAGAGTTCCAACAGCAGACTAGAGGTTTGCAAGAATCAAGTCAAAGATTTGAAATATGAAGAATCAAAAAACAACCAACCAGAAAAACAAAAAGAAAAAAGAATCCCAAAATATGAAGATAGTGTAAGGAGCCTCTGGGACAACTTCAAGCGTACCAACATCTGAATTATGGGAGTGCCAGAAGAAGAGAGAAAGCAAGATATTGAAAATCTATTTGAAGAAATAATGACAGAAAACTTCCCTCACCTGGTGAAAGAAATAGACTTACAAGTCCAAGAAGCGCAGAGAACCCCAAACAAAAGGAATCCAAAGAGGACCAACCAAGACACATCATAATTAAAATGCCAAGAGCAAAAGACAAAGAGATCATCTTAAAAGCAGCAATAGAAAAACAGTCAGTTACCTACAAGGGAGTACCCATATGATTGTCAGCTGATTTCTCAACAGAAACTATGCAGGCCAGAAGGGAGTGGCAAGAAATATTCAAAGTGATGAATAGCAAGAACCTACAACCTAGATTACTTTACCCAGCAAAGCTATCATTCAGAATTGAAGGTCAGATAAAGAGCTTCACAGATAAGAAAAAGCTAAAGGAGTTCATCACCACCAAACCAGTATTATATGAAATGCTGAAAGGTATCCTTTAAGAAGAGGAAGAAGAAAAAGGAAAAGATACAAATTATGAACAACAAATACACATCTATCAACAAGTGAATCTAAAAATCAAGTGAATAAATAATCTAATAAACAGAATAAACTGGTGAATATAATAGAATCAGGGGCATAGAAAGGGAGTGGACTGACTATTCTCAGTGGGGAAAGGGGTGTGGGGGGTGTGGGAAGAGACTGGACATAAATCGTACACCTATGGATGAGAACAGTTGGGGGGGTGGTAAGGGCAGAAGGTAGGGTGGGAACAGAGTGGAGGAAAGCTATGAGGGGGGGAAAAGAGGAACAACTGTAATAATCTGAACAATAAAAATTTAATACAAAATAAAATAAAAAATCTTCACCCCTATGTAATTCTAGATGGTTGTCAGGAAGACATCCACTCTAATTAGCATATTACCCTTTTATTAGTATAGATTCTTACAAAAATATTATAAAATTATTTTGTTAATTTTTAATGTAATTTGCAAACCATGAAATTTATCATTTTAAAATGTACAATTCAATGGTTTTAGTATATTCACAAAGTTGTACAACTCTGTGGTGGGTTGAATGGTGAACTCCCCAAAAGATAAGTCCAGCTGGAATCTGTAAATGTGACCTTAAGATCACAGTTAAGTTATTGCAGATATAGTTAATGATCTTGAGATGAATTCATCCTGGATAACACTTAATCCAATGACAAGTGTTCTTACAAGTAGACACAAAGAAAGAGAAGCACAGAGGAGAAGGTGATGTGAAGATGGAGGCAGAGATTGGAGTGATGTATGTGTCCACAAGCCACAGAATGCCACGAATTGCCAACAGCCATCCAAAGCTAGGAGAGAATCATTGAATAGATTCTCCCTCAGAGCCTCCACAGAATGAACTAATACTGGTGACAACTTGATTTCAAACTCCAGACTCTGTTGGTTTAAGCCACCAAGTCTATGGTAATCTACTACATAGCCCTAGGAAAGAAGTAAAAATCTTCACCCCTATCTAATTCTAGAATATCTTCATCATTCAAAAATAAAACAAAACAAAAAAAACATTCACAGTCGTATCCATTTCTCCTCACCCTGCAACCACTAATCCACTTTCTATCTCTATGGATTCTGGATATTTAATAGAGATGGAATCATATATGTGGCTTTTTGTGCCTGGTTTCTTTCACTTAACATAATGTTTTCAAAGTTCATGTTGTAGTATATATATTATTTCAGTCCTTTTTTGGCTGAGTAATATTCTATTATAGGCATATACCATATTTTTTTACCTGTTCATCAAATGATGAATATTAATGTTGCTTCCACTTTTTGTCTACTATGAATAATGCTGCACTGATCTTTCATGTACCAGTTTTTGTATGGACATGTTTTTAATTCTCTGTGGTATGTACATATACCCAATTTCATATCTATTTCATCTTGGTTATCGTATTCATTGCCATATAATTGTTCATAGCATTCCTTTATAGTCCTCCTACTCCTTGGTAATTATGTTTTCTCTTCCAGTCTTGATTTCAATCATTTGAGTCTTTTCTCTTTTTCCTGGTGTCTGGCTTAATATTGGTCAATTTTATTAATCTTTTCAAAGAACTAAATTTTGGTTTTGTTGATTTTCTCTATTGTTTATCTGTTTATCCACTATTACCACCTTAATCTTTATTTTCTTCTTTATGCTTGTTTTGGGTTTAGTTTGCTCTTTTTTATCTAGTTTCTTATGGTGAGAAGTTGGGTTATTGATTTAAGATCTTTCTTTTTTGCTAATGTAGGCATTTACATCTACAAATTTCTCTCTAAGCCTCGCTTTAGCTATACTCCATAAGTTTTCATTCATATCAAAGTTTTTATTTCAAAATATCAAAGTATTTTCTAATTTCTATAATGATCTCTCCTTTCACACATTGATTATTTAGGAATGTGTTGTTTGACTTCCACATATTTGTGAATTTCCCAAGTTTCTTCTGTTAATTATTCCTAATTTCATCCCCTTGTAATCAGAAAATATACCTTATATGATTTCAGTTCTTTTAAATGTATTGGTATTTGTCTTATGGCTTA
The DNA here is from genome assembly GCF_964212035.1 of Myotis nattereri. NCBI lineage: Eukaryota > Metazoa > Chordata > Mammalia > Chiroptera > Vespertilionidae > Myotis > Myotis nattereri. The sequence goes on from NC_138077.1 coordinate 22,532,114, forward strand.
ACACATGGCCTATCCTAAAGAATATTCCATATGAATTTGAAAAGAATGTGCATTCTGCTGTTGGGTGGAGTCTTCCATAGTATTGAGTAGAGATAATTTATCATGCCCATTAGTATTGTTGAATTGTCTATTTCTTCTTTCAATTCTATCACTTCTTTCTTCATTTGGGAGCTCTGTTTTTAAGTCTCTAATTGTTGCTTGTTTTCTCGATAGGTTGATCCTTTTATCATTATAAAGTGCTTTTCTTTGTGTCTAGTAATAATTGTTGCCTTAATGTCTATTTTGTTTGCTATAGTATAGCTACTTCAGCTCTTTTTTGGCTACTGTTTGAATGATATAACTTTTTCTATCCTTTTATTTCCAATCTATTTGTGTCTTTGAATCTGAAAAGTGTCTCTTGTAGACAACATATAGTTGGGTCATGTCTTTTTATCCATGTTGTCAACGCTGCCTTTTAATCATTTATATTTAATATAATTACCAGAGAGTTTGAATTTATTCCTGACATTTTTTTATTTGTTCTCTATATGGCTTATGTCTTCCTTTGGCTTCCATTTCTGCCTATTCATCCATTTCTGCCTTCTTTTGTGCTAAATATTTTGTTTGATTTTCAAGGCTACTGCAGAGCTGGAATAAAAAATAAGGCAAGTTAAAATACCACAAAGCTCAATACTGAGCTCTTTTTCTTGAATACTTCTTGAATCGTTGTAAACATTTGATTAATTTCAAGAGTTTTGAAAAAATTTATTTTGACAGTTTTTGCTAATGTTTTCATTGCTTTTTTTTTGGAAGAATTGATTTTTAGAGGTCTTTATCTGCCATTTTTGCTGATATCACTGTTACCTCTTCTAATAACTTAATATAGAGACAAACGGGCCAAAATTGCTATTATTACTATTCCCATTCATTTATAGATGAAGAAAGTGGTGCATACATTTCCTATTGCTGCCATAACAACTTTCTAGAAACTTAGCAGCTTAAAGCAACACAAGTTTATTACCTTACTGTACTCTGACATGGGTCTCAACAGACTAATATCAAGGTATTGGCAGGGCTGCATTCCTTTCTGGAGCCTTTAAAAAAATAATATACTTCCTTGCTCTTTTAGGTTGTTGGCAGAATTCAGTTTCTTGCAGTTATAGCCCTGAGTTCCATGTTTCTTTGCTGGCCATTTTTAGCTTCTACAGGCCACCCACACTCCTTGGCTTGTGGCCAGCTTCCTCCGCCTTTAAAACTAGCAATGGTGAATCAAGTCCCTCTCATTCTTTAAAACTCTCCTGCCTTTTCTTTCATCTTAGATGCCTCTAACCTGTCATTCTGCCTTTCTCTGCAATTTTTAAGGATTCTTTAATCCAAGATAATCTCCATATTTTAACTATTGTAACCTTAATTCCAACTGCAAATTTCCTTTTCCTTATACCATCACTTTGCATGTTCTAGGGATTAGGACCCGGACACTTAACTGGGGGCAAGGGGGGAGACCTTATTCTGCTTAACACACTAGAGCTTGCAGAACTTAGGTGACAAAGGTGATAATTAGAAGAACTGGAACGAAAATACAGATCTCTGACTCCTTGTTACTGCTCTTTTCATCACATCTCTGATACGTAGGAATATAACAGTCTAGCCAAACAAACTGCCTGTATGATCCCTTCAGGGGTATTCTGGCCAACCTGATACTGTGAGTCTACAATTATAGAATGTCAGAGCTTGAAGGCACCTCTAAGTCCAGCCCCAACATTTCACAGCTGAAGAAAATAAGGCCCATGGACGTTAAGTCCTCATCCTCAACTCCTAGAAAACCCAGAACCAAAACTCAGCCTCTCCGGACTTCCAGCTCATGTGATTTAGCCCCTAGAGCAGTGGTTCTCAACCTTCTGGCCCTTTAAATACAGTTCCTCATGTGTGACCCAACCATAAAATTATTTTCATTGCTACTTCCTAACTGTAATGTTGCTACTGTTATGAATCGTAATGTAAATATCTGATATGCAGGATGGTCTTAGGCGACCCCTTGTGAAAGGGTCGTTCGACCGCCAAAGAGGTCACGACCCACAGGTTGAGAACCGCTGCCCTAAAGAATTCTGTCTGTCTCTCCAATCTTGAGGACAATCGTTTGCCCCATGTCATCCCTCTCTTAGGGATCCAAGAAGAGTTGTTGATTTTTCAGTTTGTCCAGGTTTTTACTTGTTACAATGGAGTGACAACTTTCAAGCTCTTTTCAATTAAACATATATCCTCACAGACACATCATCTACTTAAATTAACCTTATAAAGTATATTCAACTATTAACAGACATTCAAAACGACCCGTAAAACTTACGTTATCCCTATACTATCAACCACCTCCAGTTGTCCGAGCCTTTGTAACTTCTTCTCATTTAAATTTTGTGACTTAAATTTTTTCTTACAACTGTTCTAAGCCTCCATAAAAAGACAGATTTTCATACAGACTCCACCCTCACAAAAGGATTAAAGAGGAAAGACTATACATATTCACTTTCTTTTCTGTGCGATGATTGATTTCTGTTAAATCTCACCCAGAGCAAGATTTCCCTTTATGATTTCTCTGAATGACATCTCAAGTTACTTATAACAAGCCAGAAAGAAAGAGAGACTGCTCAAGACATGGCCCCGCACATGAGCCTGAGTCAATCTTATAGATCTTATAGGCTCTGAGATGGAGAGTAGTGGGGGGGGGGGGAGGGGGGACACTTAACTGAAGCATTTAGGCCTGTCATAACTAGGTCACATCAGACATACAGTACAGTCCATCCCCAGTCACCTGCACTTACAGAACAGAGGCACATGGAACCCAAATACCATTTCTAATGGACTTCAAACTTATATGATTTTTCACACCATATTAACCACAATGCATGTTTCTCTAGACTAATAATAAAATCACTATTTCCAGAGCAGATGGCCCCAGTAGCAGCCTCATCTCCCATCCTGAGCCTGCTCAGCCCCAGCTTTGCCCTGACACCCAGCCTTTCCCTCTGCTATCATCTCAGGCTCAGTTATAAATAGCTGTCTTCCTCATCATTTGTGTAACCCATAAAAATTGGTCAGACTTTGCACATTCTCCTCACCGCCCAGCAGATGTCTATGAAATCAGGATTGACAAACTTGGGATTAAAGCCTTATCCTTAGGCCACTTCAAAATTTCTCTGTACCTTTGCTCAGTCTCATTGTTATTTTATCTTCCTCAAAAAAAGGACATCTCTCTTCCTGTTCAAAACTAACTCTTCCACTTGTAAATTCACTTCATTCTCTTCCATTTCTCTTTTCCACAAATTTTACTTTTTTCCTTAATTTTTACCTTGCCTCTGGCCCCTTCTATTTTGCCTTCAAATCTATTCAACTCTCCCTAAATAAATAAATCCCTACCCTCCCTCCTTCTTTGTGTCAACAAATTTCTCAAGAAGTAGACAGAATTCCCTTCTTTGTCATTGTACTCACCTCAGTCCCTTATAATTTAGCTCCTGTCTGTAACTATTTTATTAATATTCCACATTAAGACATCAAAACTTACTTCCTAATCACTGAATCCAATGTTATTTATCCATTTTTTTCTTTCTCTCCTTTGCTCAGCTCCCATCTAAGCAATTGCCAATTCTTATACATTCTCTCTCTTCAAAGTCTCTAATGCTTATTTCCTCCTTCCTATTCCTACCACAACTATCCTACAACCAGCTAAATATACTCCATTCTCTACAACCTGGAGTTTACTTTTCCTGTTTCTAACTATTGAAATGCTATCCATACTACAAAACTTTTCAAGAATGCCCACAAACTGAACACCAGGGATACGTCTTCCTCATCCTGGAATTCTCCTTGGCACCTACTACTACTATCATAAGTGAATCATACATGAGGCATTTAACCAAGATCTGTAGACAAATGATTGGTCTGTAAAGGGAAGTCCCCTCAGAAATGCTACTCTCAGAAAGTAAAAGCTGCCTTGGAATGAGAAATCTCCTGTGGGACATCCATATATTGGATAACCCACTATGTTTAGAATCATGTGGATTTCAGCCTAGTTTGTTGCCCTGGTGCCCAGAACATTCTTTCACCTCAATACGTAGCTGAATTTGAAGAAAGGTTCTGAGTTTCAAATACACCAAAAGATTTCCAAATAACACAAAAGTTTTTTGCTAACATTACATCTTAAAAGTTGAAGACATTATTAACTAGTCTAGCACAGCACCACAGACAGCTGGAATAAATATAATTAAGCATTGGTTACAACATGGAAAAAAAGACTCCTTAAGAGTCAGATTGTTCCTGTATAGCATTTCTGTTTTAGCCATTGATTTACCTCATGACTATTATGTAAAGTAAGTGGAACCAAAGTGGCAAAAACATTGGAATTGGCACTATGGCAATTCATCTGTATAAACAAGTTTATATAATCTAGCTTTGCAAGCCTGAGGATAGTCTGATTTTAAAAAAAAAAATAAGGTGGTCCTTAACTAAAAACATGTTTTTGTTATTGGGATTTTTTTTATGGTTTGGCAATGAATTATTCAATGCCCAAAATAGCATAATGAAAAAAAGATGAACATATTTTAAAGATACCTACATTCAGCATATCCTATAACTATGACCCTTTAGCTATATCATGTAACTCTATTTAGCACAGTTATTAGAAGACATCATCATAATATTCACCCTGTAATCATAATAGCTGTCCTGAACAATGTTTTAAAACCTGTTTAATAATAATCTGTAGACATTTAAACAAATTAATATTATTCCCCAAATTAGAATGAATCATTTTGTAACACCAAAACCGTTAAGCTTAAGAAAAATCAGAGGAGATGGGACATTTTTAATTTGGGCAGAGGAACTAAAATAAAATGTGCGCTGCTCCTCTTCATTTACCTTTTTTAGGTCATCTTGGGCAATCAGCTTATACAACAAATCATATCTGAGCTCTATTATTCTCATGAAGGAACAAAAAGTAGGAAGAAAAGCATTTTCTGGAAGGGGAAGAGGATGAAAGAATGGCGTAAGTATTGCTAAGTTCTGAAAATGGAGTTTATACAGAAAAACGTGGTATTTCAAGTTGGCCAAAGCGTGTGAGATTCAAGGCTGAGTGCCAGGTTCCAAGTCACTAGTGCCAGCCACTGTGAAGGTCATTCATTCGAGCTCTAATACTAGCACCTCCTCAAACACATACACACAGTCTTTTCGGGTCAAGTGGTATACGAAAGGAATATGGGCTTTAGAGTCCGACAATCCAAGTTCAAATCGTGGCTCCATAACTGACGAGCTGTGTGACCTTGAGCAGAGCTCAGGCTCTTCACCTGCACAAAGGAGTTAACATCCATTCCAGAAGATGGTTGCTACCATTAAATGAGATCATGTATGAGGCACCTAACACAATTGTTCTCCTCCTCGGAACAGTGGTGGGACTGCAGCCTAGGCAATGACAGCTCCCAGCATGAGAGGGTTAATAAGGAGAGGTTATTCTAAGCTGCTGGTTCAGGGATAGGCATCCTGTCCCAGACAGCCCATCAGCCCCACTAATGGGATTTAAAACAGTTGCTGCCTCTCCCTCAGTCGTGTAATGATTTCTGGACAGCCTGAGAGGCCCATTAGCTGCAGTCCCTACTTCTGCTCTGTCTGGCGATAATGACTTCTTAGCACAACAGCAGGGCCGCGGTCTTCCACTTCCTGCTGCGCCACTGAGAAAAGGACCCTGGTTGAAGTCAAAGACAAATTGTCATCCCACCACAGAGGCCGGTGGTCTGAGAAATGCTGCCACAAGAGCTCCTGGAGCTTGTCCTCTGAGGGCAAGGGTGCCCTTTGGGGGGTTCCCTGGGAGAAGGTGAATAGAATAAATGAGTGTGCGTTCAAGTGAGACAGTGAGATCCCAGCACACCCAGAGGGCCTCTGAGGTTGAAGTCCAGGTGCCCAGAACGTCCCCAGCCTCTGACTCACTGTCTCATTCCACTCAGTTCTCACAAGCTGCCTGCAGAGCCCAAGGGCAAAAAACAAACAAACATTAATGTGTAAAAACATGCCACAAAACTATGATTTTAAAAATCAGTGTCCAGTTGCAATAATTAACTAAAGTTCTCATTAACATGCTCTGCTTTATTCTTTGCATTCTTTATCTTACTGTTTTTATCTTGTGATGGATAAGTCACCTCAAATCTGGTTTGGTAGGAGGCAAGATAAAAATCCTAAGTAAATAAAACAAATAGGATAATAAATTAAAGAGTTCTACCAGGCTTGAGCAGATCCCAAAAGAATTCTTGCATTAATCATGGAAGGAAACTCTTGCCCAAATTAAGAAAGATATAAAATGTTCACCGTACAGTGTGATTTGTCAAATTAATGCTAATTTATGACTCTGAATGAAAGGGAAAAAATTTAGTTGATTGTGGTTATAAAATGAATTTTTAAAAACTAATTTTAAAGTAGAAGAAAAACTTCCTCCTGCAGTTAGACAGCTACCTAAAAATTAGTTTCAACCAACTATTTAATTCAAAGTTACCATCAGCCCTAGTAGGTTTGACTCAATGGATAGAGTGTCAGCCTGTGGACTGAAGAGTCACAGGTTCAATTCCAGTCAAGGGCACATGCCTGGGTTGCAGGCTCGATCCCTCATAGGGGGAGTGCAGGAGGCAGCCGATCAATGATTCTCTCTTATCATTGATGTTTCTATCTCTCTCTCTCTCCCTCTCCCTTCCACTCTGAAATCAATAAAGATATATATTTTTAAAAAGTTAACATCAAATTTATTAAACATTATCTCATGCTTTAATAAGCATGTATAGTTTTAAAACATTTACCTGGTGAAACTGAAAGTCATGACAATAGTTTAGATGTACATTGTTATACCCATTTTGGAAAGCAATTAGGCGTTGTGTTTTAAGTTCCCAAAAATGTTCATTCCTATTATCCCATTTCTGGACATTTATCCTAAAGAAATAGCCCCAAATTCAGGGGGGAAATATGCAGAAAGACATAACAGAAAAAAATAATGAAAATAAGCTAAAAATGTCCAATTACAAGGAGGTAGATTATAAAAATAATGGCATGATTCTATGATGAAATAGCATTAAATGTAAAAACGTTTTAGTAACATAAGAAAAGATGACAAAATAAATAAGTATGCAGTATAATATCAACTATGTATAACAGATAGAAATATAAAAATTGCTAATAGTGGATAGAATACAGGTACTAGTAATTTTAATTATGCATATTTTTCCAAAATTTCTAAGATGTGTACTTATGTATTCTATTTATAATATGGAAAAATTATATATATGTGAAATATAAATAAGTGGGATTAATTTGCAAAAAAGAAAAGAAAAATCACTACCCTAGCCTGTTTTCTCAGTGATTAGAGCATCAGCCTACAGACTAAAGTGTTGTGGGTTCACTTCCCATCAAGGGCACATACATACCTCAGTTGCAGGCTCGCTCCCCCTGATCCTGATGCATGCAGAAGGTAACCAATCAATATGCCTCTCTCATATTGATGTTTCTCTCTCTCTGTCTCTCCCCCTTCCTTCTACTCTCTCTAAGAATAAATGGAAAAACTATCCTCCAGTGAGGATTAACAAAACAAACAAACAAAAATCGCTGATTGACACAATCTGTGTCCAAGATTTTTTTTAAAGCAAGAGTCAAATACAAAGGCAAAACAAGGATAAAGGGAAAATACACTATGCTAACACTGATTTTTTTTAAAATTTGGAGTGGCTTTATTAATATCTGACTTAGTATATCTTCCTGCTTTTTAGAGCACAGAATATTATCAGTGATAAAAAAGGGTCATTTCATCCTGATAAAAGGATCAATTCATTAAGAAGATATAACAAGACTAAAAGCTTACACACCTAATAATGATAAGCTTCAAAATGTAAAAACAAAACTGATAAAACTGCAAGGAGAACTAAACAAATCAGCAATTATGGGCCGAGATTTTAACATTCTCTGTCATTAAATGATAGAACAAGTAGACAGAAAATTTAGTAAAGATGTACAAGACTTGAAATAGACTATCAACCAACATTACATAATTGAAAATTATAGACCACCTTACCCAACACCAATAGAATCATTTTTAAATGTGCACAAAACATTTTCCAAGAGAGACCATAATCTCTGGGGCCATAAATCAAGTCTCGATAAATTTATAAGGATTAAATCATACAAATATCTTTTCTGATCAATCTTCTCTGGGCAAAATAGAATTAAATTATAATTAAAACAGAAAAATATTCAGAAAATCCCAAATATTTGGAAATTAAATAACACACTTTCAAATAATCAAAGACTCAGAGAAGAAATCAAAAGGGAAGTTAGAAAGCATTTTAAGGTAAATAAAATCATAATATATCAAAATTTGCGAAGGGAAGTTTACAGCACTAAATGACTTTATTAAAAAAATAATAATAAAGAAAAGCCTCAAATTGATGATGTCATCTTCTACCTTAAGAAACTAGGAAAATGAAAGGCAAATTAAAACCAAAGTGATCGCCGAACCAGTTTGGCTCAGTGGATAGAGCATCGGCCTGCGGACTCAAGGGTCCTGGGTTCTATTCTGGTCAAGGGCATGTACCCTGGTTGCGGGCACATCCCCAGTGGGGGGCGTGCAGGAGGCAGCTGTTCGATCTCTCTCATCGATGTTTCTAACTCTCTATCCCTCTCCCTTCTTCTCTGTAAAAAATCAATAAAATATATTTAAAAAAAAAAAAACCAAAGTGATCAGAAGAAAGCAAATTAATGAAGGTCAGAAGAGAAATCAGTGAAACAGAAAAACAATAGAGAAAAATCAGTATTTCTAATAGGCAAAAGATTTAGCCACACACTTCAACAAATAAAATGCATAAATGACAAATAACACATGAAAAGATGATTAACATTGTTAGTCATCAGTAAAATGAACATTAACATTGCAAAGACTTGGAACAAACAGACTTCTCATACACCAATGGTAGGAATGTAAAATAGTACAACTAAGTTGGAAATGTTTGTCAGATTGGCAGTTTCTTAAAAAGTTAAACATGCATCTACCATGTAACCCAGCCATCTGTATGGGTAAATGCTAGAAATATGAAAACATATGTCCAAACAGACTTGTACATAATGTTCATGGAAGCTTTATTTGTATTAGTCAAAAATTGGACTGGGGAAAAGGGGTGAAGGGATTAAGAAGTACAAATTGGTAGTTAAAAAACAGTCACAGAGATGGAAAGTACAGCATATGGACTATATCAACAATATTGTAATTAATGACTACGTATGGTGCCAGGTGGGCACTGGAAATATCAAGTGAAATACTTTGATATTTGATTGTCTAATCACTATGTTGCACACTTGAAACTAATACAAAATAATATTGACTGTAAACTATAGTTGAAAAATAAAATTTACATTTAGAAAAAGAAAAGAAAAAAATAAAAACAACCCAAATACACAGTAACAGGTGACTAGGTGAACAGAGTGTGGTATATTCATACAATGGAATATTACTCAGCAAGAAAAAGAATGAACCACTGATGTGCAAAACAGCATAGATAAATCTCAAAATAAAAATACTGAATAAAAAAATTCAAAGCACAAAAAAATACATACTAACTACTTTTATATAAGATATTAAATAGAAAAAATCTATGGCTACAGAAAGAGGTTATCTGGGGATGGGTTGAGTGGAAGAAGAGGCGGAATTAGCAAAAAACATGAGGAAACTTGTGTTGGTGGTAGATATGTTCATTTTCTTGACTGTTGTGATCACAGGTGTGTACATATGTCAGACATTATCAAATTATACTGTATAACTCGCTGGTTGGCTCAGTGGACAGAGCATCAGCCTGCAGACTGAAGGGTTCCAGGTTCGATTCCCATCAAGGGCACATGCCTGGGTTGCAGGCTCGATCCCCGGTGTGGGGCATACAGGAGGCAGCCAATCAATGATTCTCTCTCATCATTGATATTTCTATCTCTCCCTCTCTTTCTGAAATCAATAAAAATATATTTTAAAAAATTATACTGTATAAATAGGAGCAGTTGCATATTAATGATACTTTAATTAAATTTTTTATGTAAAGCCCAAAATATGAAACATTACTCCAAAAGGACAACTCCAGTGAGGTGCTATTGGTGTGGGAGGAGGGAGTGGCAAGGAAACCTAAAAATGTCATAAAGGGAGTGAGCAAATCAGAGAGAATGCCTAGGAAGCAAGATCCCTGCCGACAGTTTTTACCCACTTAACCATTTTGCCTGAGCAGCAGAGTACACCATCAGTGGATGAATCCAAATGTCAAGTTCAATTAAAGGATGTACTACAGTCATATTTGTTCCAGGCCTGGTTGAATTTCTTCAGCCTCTAAAACCATGCTGACTTGTCTGTTTGTTAAATCAAATAGAAAACTTAGAATGATGACACTGACTAAAAGGAAGGATTTGCAACGACACCCGGACGAAAACTGGATTACATGTTTGCCTCCTCCGATTCAAAAAGAGCAAGAGGTGACTGGCTTTTCCCACCAGCTTCTCAAAAGTATAAAATTGTTGACACTGATATAAATATGGAAGAAAGAAAAGGAAGAAACAAAAAGCACACAATGAAAGTGATTGGAAAGTTGACTTTATAACACACGACCTAGAAATCACGTGTTGTCTAAAAGATAACCACAAGAACATAATGTAAAATTTAAACTTTCGACTATGTCTGAAATCTATAAAGCTGCAATCAGATCTACTATTGGCAAGCCACAAGTACTTTGTGTGACACAGGGACAGAGGCAAAACAATCCTTCAAAATTGGAATGCTAGGCCTGGCTGCTGATGTAATAGGGAACAATGATTAAACTATCAATCAAACAGATTTTTTAAATATGTTGCATGTCATAGCCGGAGATTTCAAATCCAGGACAAAATCTGGTGTTAGTTACAACAGAGATGAATTGGGTGGTCTCTTAGTACACAGATGATCACAAAATCAGCATAATGTGGAAATCAATTCAAGGACTCCTTTCTTCATCTCAGCTCATGAAGATTCCAAATTAATAAAAGCGATGTTATAGATTTATGAGCCATGGCCCTGCAAAGTGTTTTATGCTCTTTTCCAAGTTATTTACCATGTTTCAAAGCAAAATCATTTAATATGAACTCCATTTTCTAACTATACCTAAATGTCTTTACTTTTTAAACAATTGAATTCTTGGTTATTTTTTCCAGATGCACAGTGCTTCAAAAAAAAAAAAAAAGCCAAAAAACACAACAACAACAACTGGGTAAATTTCATCCCTGAACCATCTGGAGAGCCGGAAGAAATGGGGCTGGTCTCAATGCCAGTTCTCTCTAGAGCCTATTTTATGCTCACTCACATCCAATTGAATATCCCTCCCTATATGGGAACATTTAATTGAAATATTACAAGCTCCCATGTGATCACTTCCTCCTCAAGTTTGTTTCCAGGGAAAACTCTCTGCAGTTGAATGTTGTAGGCTGCTTATCAGGAAAAAAATGAAAACACAATATGATTCTCTTTACGTTACAACTGCCAGAAACCAAATCCAAAGTTCTTGCCCAAATATCATCATCTGCTTGGCCTTGATGTCTACAGGGAGGGGAACTTTCTCCTTCTGAAATATGACCTCTGTTTCTTAGCAGGTATTCTATTTCAATGTGCAAGCCACCTTTTAGAAGTAGATAAAATGTGTAAATAAAATAAATGTACTTGAGAGACAAATATTAAATGTCATTTCATGATCATAACCTATAGCAGCTTTCATTCACCCCACAGGTAGTTTGCGTTCATTATTATTGTGTCAGACTCTGCGTTAAGTGCTCATAAATGGAGATGAACAAAACATAGTTTCCACCTCAAAGGACTCTTAGGTTAGTGGGGGAAACAGACAATAAAAGTGAAATTCTCTGGCTGGTTGCAGAGCCCCAGGAGAAGAAAAGCATTTTAGGGATCCAACTACCTCATTTCACCTAAAGCCATGACCCCTTAAAAAGGCAGTTATTACAAGTGACAACATCCTTCTGCTTTGTCCAATTATTTCTCCAACTGTAACACTCCCTTCTAAATCAACATCCACTTACAAAGATGGAAGCACCAATTTCAAATATTCTGGTGAATCCTCATGCCTTATACCAAATTATATGCCCCATGTTTCAGAAATGTAATCACCAGATGCATACATTCCTACCTTCACCCTGTGGCTCAGGCTGTCTCCCAAACCAAAGAGCATTTCAGCCTCTTCCCCATCTCCTCATCCATCCGAACCTTAAGTAAGCTCCAGGGTCAGAGTAGGTACCATTATTTTCCTTGTTATGCCTTCTGTTGTTACAATGGTTTACCCTCTCTGTTCTCCTGATACACTTAGGAGAATTTAGATCTACCTTTACCTCCAGTTGACGCCTCTTCAACTAAACTCTTAAGTTCCTTTGGGAACCTTGTGCTCCAATAAGGCTGAGAACACAGCAAATGCTTGAAAAAATATAGGTTAATCCTAATTTATGTGGAAATCGAGGTCAAGTGAGACTATCGTTTTCTCAAAATAACAGGGCTAAATAATAAATACACATTAATAGCTATCATTTATCACCTACCAACATGCCAAGTTCTGTATTATTCAAGATTAGAGCAAAAATAGATTCTGGGTTCTCTAGCTTTCAAGCAAGCATTTATATAATATGTTTCACTCAAATCTTTCATATAATTATGATAAGTTTTATTTGTCAAGTATCTACTTTGTGCCAAGAGCTGTATATCAGCTGTTTCACTTAATTTTTATAAAAACATGAGGTAAGTATAATTATCATCCCTCAAAAAGGTTAAAGAACTTGCCCATGTGCTCATTGTATGGAGTTGAAGCAAGATACTAAATTAGGTATTTCTGACCTCAAATCTTTTGTTCTTTCCCCACTCTACACCACCTCTAAATTACCCAAAAAAAATTATTACATCAATTTATTTATTAATAAACCTGGCCAGTGTTGCTCAGTGGTTGGTCATCGACCTATGAACCAGGAGGTCAGGGTTTGATTCCCAGTCAGGGCACATGCCCAGGTTGCAGGCTTGATCCCCAGTAAGGGACATGCAGGAAGCAGATGATTGATGATTCTCTCTCATCATTGATGTTTCTATCTATTTCTCCCTCTCTCTTCCTCTCTGAAATGAATAAAAATCTATTTGTAATAAAAAGTGTATGAGATGTGTTTATCCAATCCACGTTACATAGAGTTCACACCTAGGTCCACATTATGTAGCACCAACTGAAGAGTGTGCAGTTTTCCTAACATTTTAGTTCTAGAGATGCTAAACACCAGTTATCCAGCATTTGTAAAACTTGCCCAGTCAGTCACCTGAGTGATCCGAGTTCTCTGGACAATGAGCAACTAAAAACTATTTTGTATAGTTTCTGTTCCCAAACCTGGTGGTCCAGGCTTTGAATTGTTTTACTCAAATGTTGTTTGTGTGTGTGTATCTTGGTGTTGTTTGTTTAAATACACAAATATCAAATTCTCTAGATTTCAGCCTAAAGAGCTCATTTGTCCTTTTCTTCTGGTCAAGTCATTGCATCTATTTCATGGGGCATGTTTGGAGGGGGGTTTCTTCCCCCCAAACCCCAAACCATTGCTAATTTCACAAGTGGTAAAATAATTACCATTGGATCAGGGAAATGTATTAAAGAATGCATTGCTTCTACTTAATGCAATTGGTAATTATTTACTTATTTATTATCAATAGGGCCTCAAAGTCGGTGCAGCCTTAATTACTTCCTAATTATCCAGACCCCTATTTCTTCATAAAGATGGACTTGAAAACAGCAGTTCAATAACTCAGACATTTTACAACTAACATTGATTGCTCCTCCCTCGTCATTTATTGATGGGCCATTCTCTCTCCTGTATTTCTTTTTCCTGATAAAGTTGTAAATGACTCTGCTTATTCTCTTTAATGCCTTCAGTTAGCTTTAGCTCACGTGGCCTATTTGTTTTCTTCACCTCTTCTGAGGGTACTAGTCCTATTGAGATTTTCTGCTTTGAATCCTTGCCTGTGATCCATCTCCAGTAAATGTTCCTTTGACCTTTAAACTTCACTGTTTCATGTCCTGTAAATTCTGTGCTCCCCCCCACTTTCCACAAAACCATGTTGCAAAATAATCATCACCTCATGCCAACTTGCACTGTTGTTTTTTAAATTGTCCCCTTTTTCTTTTGTTGCTTTAATATACCTAAAAGTTGCAGATACTCTATCACTTATATTTCCATAGGAAAAAAACAGATTCGTCAATGAATAGCATATGTATTTACCTCCAGTCGCCTGGGGAAAACAGAAACAATCAGAATACGTCTATAAATAGAAGCTTCATCAGTTTAATCTTTTCAAAATTTCCACAAACACAAGCCATTCTGCCCAAGGTCAAATTCTCTTCAGTGATTTGCTCTGTCCACAGCCCAAAATCCGTATTTATCCTCCATTCTCATTCCAAGCTCCAACATGTGTTTCAAACTGTGAGTAATCTCTGCCTAGTGAAACTGAAAGGAAGATAACCTTTCCACTTAAATAGCAGAGAGCATTTCTTACTAACACCTACACCTTCGGTGATAATATTTTGGTGATCTTTATCCTGCTTCTAAGTATTCTAAAATATTCAAGACAAATAGAAAGACTATCATTTTAAACTTAAGCCCATGGTATGAGACATGACAAAGTACAGTATGTATTGTATTAGTTCCCTTTGCTGCTATGATAAATTACCATTAACTTGGTGGCTTAAAGCAACATAAGTTTATCATACAGTTCTGGAGGTCAGTGTCTGAAATGGGTCTCACTGGGCTAAAATTTAGGGGGGCCGCAGGACCGCATTCCTTCTGGAGGCTCTCCAGTGGTTCTCAACCTTCTGGCCCTTTAAATACAGTTCCTCATGTTGTGACCCAACCATAAAATTACTTTCGTTGCTACTTCATAACTGTAATGTTGCTACTGTTATGAATCGTAATGTAAATATCTGATATGCAGGATGGTCTTAGGCGACCCCTGTGAAAGAGTCGTTCGACCACCAAAGGGGTGGCAACCCACAGGTTGAGAACCGCTGCACTAGACCAAGCATGCCAAATTCAAAGGCTAACATGGGCCAAATAAACAAGGTTTAAGTTTATGTGGGCTGCAAAAAACCCAAAAGATTCAATTATCATAGAAATGTAGATTTCGATAAAGATAAAGGGCTGCATTTGACCCTGTGATCCCACTTCTAGGAATATATCCCAAGAAACCAGAAACACCAATCAGAAAAGATATATGCACCCCTATGTTCATAGCAGCACAATTCACCATAGCTAAGATTTGGAAACAGCCTAAGTGCCCATCAGTAGATGAATGGATTAGAAAACTGTGGTATATCTACACGATGGAATACTATGCTGCTCTAAAAAGGAAGGAACTCTTACCATTTGCAACGTCATGGATGGAACTGGAGAGCATTATGCTAAGTGAAATAAGCCAGTCAATGAAGGAAAAATACCACATGATCTCACTCATTCATGGATAATAGAGACCATTATAAACTTTTGAACAATAATAGATTCAGAGGCAGAGCTGCCTCAAACAGATTGTCAAACTGCAGTGGGAAGGCCGGGGAGGGTTGGGGGGCAGGAGGTAGGGGGGTAAGAGATCAACTAAAGGACTTGTATGCATGCGTATAAGCATAACCAATGGACATAAGACACTGGGGGATAGGGGAGGCTGGGGGACTGTCTAGGGCGGGGGGATAAAATGGACACATATGTAATACCCTTTGTAATACTTTAAGCAATAAAAAAATTAAAAAAAAAAAAAAAAGATAAAGGGCTGAATACAAAGGGCTAAAATAAATGAGTAGTCCTTAACATAAAATAATAGAACATTTTAATAAAAATTAATATTTTTTCTTGAACATTAACTTACCAAGCACAAAATAACTGCACAAATTAATAAACGTAATGCAAATAAGCCTATTTTTCTTGTTCTCAGAAAGCAAAGTATTTCCTGTTGTGCATACCAAACAAGTCAGTCCAAGACTAATAATGTGGCAATTGGCTGCTAAAATATTTGCTGCTAGTATTAGTGGAGAGAAATGGTGGGCCTGTGCGTAAGGCGCGTAAGGGGAATGACTGCAACACGATTATAGCAATCAGTCATTAGCAAACGTTGTAGTTCGTTATTAATAATTACGTATAACAGGATATCGTAAAAATTAAGTTATGAAATTTTTATTAAAATGTTTCTTACATACCATTGTATTGGCTGGGCCGCAAAAATATTCGTGTGGGCTGCATGCGGGCCGCGAGTTTGACATGCTTGCTGTAGATGGCAGAGAATTCATTTCTTTAGCTTTTCCAGTTTCTAGAGGCTGCCCGCAGTTTTGGCTCCTGGGCCCTTTACAGATGATGGGACGTTCCCAGGATGCATCATTCTCCTGCTTCCATCATTCACCTGTAAAAACCCTTGGGCCCACCTGGATAATCAAGGATACTCTTCTAATCTCAAGCACAGCAGATTAGCAACCTTAATTCTGCTTTGCCTTGTAACAGAACACATTCACAGGTTCTAGGAGTTAAGACATGGACCTCTGGACGTGGAGTGGAGGAGTATTTCAAATGAATGTTACCCCCTTCAAAGTAGACACTTGGGGAGACCTCACACTTATTCTAATCATGCTACAAATATTAGAAGCATTCTTTTTTGGATGCTGTCTTTGAGCTTAATAGAACATTCTTAGAATATTCACACTTATAGCAAGTTATAATGTATTTAAATATGAATTTGTGAAAACAGCCAAAAGTCATAGGAAACCAAATGTCTTGACTATGACAAATAATTCCATGAGAAAGTATCACATTTAATTAAAAACAAGGTGAAATCAATGAAATAATAAGTTTGATTTTTTTCCAGTGGACTGATTTTTCTGGTAAATAATAAATGTGTTATAATGATAGTAAAAATATATAGCTAACTGAGTACTCACTAGGTGCCCAGTAATGTTCTAGGAGCTTTACGTGGATTATCTTAAAAGCCCTGAGAGATAGGAACTATTATTAACCCCATTTTACAGATGAGTTTAACAGAGAATCAGAGAGTTTGAATAACTTCTTTGAGGTTACCAGGTTAGGAAGGAGAAGAGCTGAGATTCCAACCCCAAGTAATCTGTCACCAGCACCAAAATTCTCTCTATTTTCTTTAAGATTAACTCCCACGACATTCCCATTTATTGCGTTAGCAAAATAGTCTGCTAAAAAGCCGGAAAATTATTAAGCACAATACTAAAAATAACAAAAAGGAAAAAAAAAAGTCAGATGACATTTACTTCATTCATGCTCTGTGACATTTAAATTTAAAATAGCATTAGCACGATTTTAGACAGGAACAAGACAAAGACCAAGAGATGACTCCAAGCAGACTCTTCAAAATATTCATCTAAAAACAACCTAGTGCTTCAGATTTTCTTCCCAATGTTTCTGGGAGTAGACATTAAATACTTAAAAATTTTAAATGTTGCTTTGCCATAGGAAGATCATCTCTAGCTGTCATCTTTATTGACAAGTTGGGGAGGTGAGGCTTTTAGTCTCCAGGAGGGAAATCAGAAAGACACAGGCACCCACAGTGTGACGTTTCAGCATCCTTGAAAAGGCTGAGAGAAGCCAAACCTGCCTGGCAGACATTTCTTTTTTCCCCAAAACTGAGTGTAATAAAATAAGCTGAAACACTTTAAAAGAAATTACACTTATTTTAGAATAATTTGTAAAAGCTGGTTTATTCACTTAAAATTGTAAAAAAAAAACAACCAGTTTTATTATTAGATCTTATTGACTCACTTAAAGGCTTTAAAGTTAAGAACTTTATGCCAGTTTCATGTGGTTAGAGGGTTTTGCAAACTTCATTATGAAAACAGAGTTTAAAGATACAGGCCGACTCTTGACAGTGTTGATTTAAAAAAACTCCTAAATGGATAGAAGAGTCAACGGCCTTTGTGATTACATTAAACCCATAACAGAAAAAAAAAGGATGCTATTAATTCTCAAAATGCTCATACCTTAAAATATATTTAATATAAAGTAAATGTGATAAGGACTATCTAATTCATTTCATGGTGATTTGAGCAGGAGGCAATCAGCAGTCAAGAAGAAAACAAACAGCATATTGATCCAAATTGGCATTTAGTCATATAGAAAGAGGAGATGGGGAAGGAGGAAGAGGAGAAGCAGAAGGAGGAGAAGGGGGAGAATGAGAAATGGGAGGAAGAGAAGGAGGAGGGAGAGGGGGAGGGAGGAGAAGAGCAGCTAATGCTTCTTGAGCACATCTAATTTGTCAGACATCATTCCAAGTATCCTGGTATGAATTACTGCATTTAAGCCTCTTGAGCCCCATGAAGTAAGTGCTAACATTATCCCCATTATACAGATGAGGACAAGAAATAGTAACCACCGCATGTTTACTTCTCCTATTTTTTCTAATTCTTTTGAAGACACAGTTTGATTGAGGGGAAGGGGAAGAAAATGAAGGAATGGCCAGGTGGGTAAAATACTTCCTATTTAGGGGGGCAAAAGTGCTACTTGGTTCTATACTATGTTCTATCTAAGGACTCAAATCAATGGGAAAATCTTCCCTTTGGAAGAGAACAGGATTTTAGAAATAATACCAGACAGTGCAGCAATCTGCCAAACTGAGCCCCCGTGCAAAGTAGGAAGAAGTGCTCCCTCCTGGGTGATGCATCACAAAAAGAAAACTTTTTAGGAGATGAATTAGAAGAAGCACCCACTCCAGATAGATCAAATAGAAAAGTCTGCATTTCTCTGGGCTAAAGTCACCCTCAGCTGGAGCCCACAACAGACCCAGCAAGAGTTTAGCCTTCACTGGCCAGGTGCTCTGGTTCAGGGCACAACCTACACAATCAGGTGTTGAGTCCTGGGGCCAGGTGGTTAGTTCAGTTTTTGTTAAAAGCTTCACACTCTAACCTTTGGAGCCTCATGTACTGTCTTCTCCAGCACAACCTTGAACCCAAGACCCAGCAATATTTTTCCAGTTTCAGCACATCCGGTTCCTTTGCTCAGAACACTGTCTGGGCCCTTGTCTACCTGGATAAACACTACTCAACCAGTTCAAATGCTACTTCTGGGAAGCTCTCCCTGAAAGAAAAGAAAGAGGACACGGGCCAGGCAGAAGACTACTGGTCCTGAAGGAAACATCCAGTAGCCAAGAACAACCAAATCTTAGTCTGAGAGTCAAACTGAAAAAGAGAAATGTCTCAAGTTTAATTCCTGGTATTTACTACAACTTAAATGGTGAGTAAACCTGTGCTCAGGTGCTTCCAATATTTACTCACTCGACAAATGTTTCTGGAATCCCTACTATTTCCAAGTGGTACAGGCTGGGCTTTGCAGTCAGACAGACCTAAGTGTTGGTCCTTGATACATTTATTGAAGTCTCAGTTTCCTCAGCTACAAAAAGGGCATAATACCTACCTTAGCAAAGTGTTATAGTAGATGCTATCTAAATATTTTATTTCTTCCATTCCCTTTAACTGTATGAAAGATTCATTTATTTTTTTTCCAACCCTGCTAACCCATAAATGTCTAGGGCCAAAACCATGTCTTATTTATATAGATTCTCTTTGCATCTTTCTTTTCACTTCAACCTCATCACAAAATTATATAGGACCTGCCCTTAGGACTTTAACAGTATATAGGAGAAATGACATATTTTTCCATAAAAGTTACAGGACATAACAAAGCCAGAACTGAGATATTAAGTATGATGGAAGTTGTTCCTTTCCTCATCTCTGATACTGATTAATGCATAGCAAATCTTTAAAGAGTATATGTCTTTAAAAATAGGGTTTGTGTTTAGTGGGAGGCACTGTTCACAGTTGGAGCTTTAGGGGGAGGAGGAAAAAAATGAAGGGCAGCCTCTGCTTTCAAGTCTAAATGAGGACAAGAGACACACGCCTGAACAATCAGGAGTCAGTATGGACATTAATGATTACCAAGGCATAATTCCTGAGAAATTTTGTAAAGAGGGAAACAGTGTGGTTTCCTTGCCTTCACAGAAAACTGGCAAGGTGTGAGAAAATTGTTAACACTCTGGTAAGTATAAATCTAAGGAAGCATGGACCAAAGATGGTAGCTTCATTATTATTATTATTATTATTATTATTATTATTATTATTATTATTACTGGAGGCCCGGTGCATGAAATTCATGCATGGGTAGGATCCCTAGGCCTGGCCAGCAATCAGGGCCAAGTGGGGGCCTTCCAGCTGCCAACTGGGGCCTCCCTTCATTCTGCACTGCCTCCTGGTGGTCAGCACAAGTCATAGCAATCAATCGGTCTCTCAGTCGAACTGCTGAGGGGACACTTTGCATATTAGCCTTTTATGTATATATAGATTACTATTAGTAGTAGTATTTTGTTAATCCTCACCTGAGGATATTTTTCTATTGATTTTTATAGAGAGTGGAAGGGAGAGGGAGACACAAAGAGAGAGAAACATCACTGTGAGAGAGGCACATCGATTGGTTACCTCCCGCAAATGCCCCCACCTGGGCCAAGGATCAAGCCTGCAACCTAGGTACCTGCCCTTGACCAAATCGAACCCATGGCCCTTCAGTCCCAGTGCCCACACTCTAACCACTGAGAAAAACCAGCTACAGTGTGGCTTTATTATTTTGATGGTCAATACAAAACAAAAAAGAATGGAAGCTAAACACCAAACTGCTAATAGGTGTGAATTCAGTGTGTTCAGATTATAATTTTTTTCTAGTCATATTATTTTTCTTTTCTGCATTTAATTACTAGTATTCATCATAAATTAGTTGTTGGTTCTATAATTAGAAAATAAAACCATTAGCTTTTCTTTTTTAGCTAAAGTTCTTTCTGATTACATGCTACCAAATAATCTTATAAAAGAATGAGGTTTGGGTAAAAATAAATGAGAACTCTCAGTACTTGACTCTTAGCCTAAAAAGAAATATTAAATAAGTGATTTTCCATTTCAATTTTCCTTAATTGTGACCCATTTGCTGCTCTCCAAATTGCCTTTAATACGAAAGATGAAATCATTTCAAAACACTTGTGTTGAACGCTGAAATGATGACATAGATGCCTTGTTTAATAATTCTGGTGTACTTTTCTAAGTCCTAAAAAAAACCCAGTGTGCTATTTATATAAAATTATAATGAGTGAACAATTCACCACATTTTAAAAAATTTTAGCTACTCTTAGGCTTCAGACTTGAGTGGCAAAATTCCAGGGCAAGTGTTTGAAGAATTGGCAAGGATAGCTAGGGTACTGCCAGGGGCTTTCACATTACATTTAATCACAAGAAAACCCCAGTGAGGAAAATATTATCCCCATTTAATTACAAAGAAACTGAGATCAGAGGTTAAGTAATGTAAACAATCATACGACCAGGGGACTCTCGCACCAGCACTTGAACCAAGGTCTGTCCTCCTCCAAGGCCCACCCTCTTTGCACTTTACACCAACTAGGGTGGGCAGAGGTTCCCACTCTGTCTGAAAATGAATTGGCGGAAATTGAAAAGTGACTCAAAGTAATCACAGACGTAACACATTAGCTACAACAGGCACATTTGAATGTCATCTGAACATCTTGTGGTTTTGAAGAATTATCCCTTTTCCCAGGACGAGCAAAGCCCAAGCCCATTACATGTCATACATCTTCCAGAAGACACACACATTTCCCCTTGTTTCTTCATTTCTCTGACTTGTCAGGCATAATGAAAACAGAACAGCTTACCAGTAAGTGTTGGTTTCTCTTTTTTTCAATAGGCTGTATTAAAGCTTAATTATGTGACAATCATAAGATGATTAAAAATTAAAGAATGATAAAAAGTTGAATGTTTTCAATACATTCAGAAAAACCACACAGGTGAATGTAAATCAGAGAGATAGGCAGGGAAAGGGACAGTTGTTTAATTAATGGAATCTTCCATCCAACAATAAATCACCACGTGCACCATTTCACAGACTTTTCAATGAGGTAGCTCATTCAGGTCACTTCTGGTCTGTTCACACCAACGTTGCAGGGGGGCGGGGGGAGGGGGGAGGCGGGGGGGGGGGGGGGGTTGGTCTGGAGCAGCCAGAGCTCCTGGCTGGAGACAATGCAGTGGTGGCATGGCCCTAGGTAAATCACAGGGGGAGGTGAGGAGGGCGACATGGGAACTCAGCCCTGGGAACTTCTTGCCTGATCAGCCCACAAATCATTTAACAATCATTATCATAATTACTGCTAAATTATTGTTGTGCTGCAGGGATGGGGAGAAGGTCTATTTTTTCACTCTGTTTTCACTGAAGGGTCCAAGATGACTATTTAAATTTCCAGAATAAATAATTTCCTTTCCCATGATTGTCTCAGAGAAGCCAAGCCTTCCCTGGTGACTGTTAATTCTAGTTCTCCAATCTTAATTTTTCAGTGGCCTTGGGCAAGGCATGAAAGTGCACAATGCCTTAATTCCTCTCGTCACTAAATAGTAATAATGATACCTGCTTTCCTTGGGCTGTAAGAGTGATTGCTTAAAGATTGCTAAGCACTTTTAAAACAAAATAGCTCAGGGGGGTTGGGGGAGGGAGGAATTCATCTTTAAGAGAAGGTAAAATATAAAGATCATCTTTGAGGGTTGTTTTTTTTTTTTTTCTGCTGCTTTGTGTTTATCCTGAACTTCTCAACTCTTTCCCACTTCAGCACCTGCCCATGCTTGGATCTATGCATTTTGTCCCTGGTCCATGTCCCCCGATTAACTCCTACATATCCTCCTGTTTTAGCTTAAGCATCTCTTCCTCAGGAAAGCTTCGTAAAGACTAGGAGAGGATCTGTCTTAGTCACCACTGAATGGCCAGTGCCTAGAACAGCACCTGGCATATGCAAAAAAAGCTCAATTGATCTTTCTTTTTTTTTTAGTTAATTAGTGAATGAATGAATGAATGAATATATGTAGAATCTTGGGTGATTCATTTCATCACTCTGGACTTTTTTTAGTTTTCTCATTTGCAAAATAAACAGCTAAAATAAATCATCACCAATGTTCCTTAAGCTGACATTCTGGTATTATGATTTGGGGATTAGCATCCTCTCGTTGATTTTAAACACTTTTTTTTCATTTTATTCTGCCTGATGGAATCCACTTAACTACCAAGATCACTGTGATGGTTAATTGTGTGTCAACTTGGCTAGACAACACGGTGCCCAGATATTTGCTCAAACATTATTCTCAGTGTTCCTGTTGAGAGTGTTTCAGATGAGATTAACATTTAAATCAGTGGACTTTGAGTAAAGCAGATTGCCCTCTCTGGTGTAGGGGGGGCCTCATTCAATTAGCTGAAGACCTGAACAGAACAAAAAGATCAGCCTCCCCAAAGCAAGAGAGAGATTTTCCAGCAGACTGTCTTTGTTTTTTATTATTGTTGTTTAAAGTATTACAAATAGTAGTATATATGCCTCCTTTTCCCCCATTGACCTCCCCCCAGCCTCCCTCACCCCCCAACACATGCCCTCCCTGCCCCGGCCCTCCCCCCGTGTCTGGGTCCATTGGTTAGGCTTATATGCATGCATACAAGTCCTTTGGCTGATCACTTACCTCCACCACCCCCCCAACCCTCCCCTGTCTTCCCGCTGAAGTTTGAAAGTCTGTTCGATGCTTCTTTTTCTCTGTATCTATTTTTGTTCATCTGTTTATGATGTTCATTGTATTCCACAAATGAGTGAGATCTTGCAATATTTATCTTCCTCTGACTGGTTTATTTCACTTAACATAATGCTCTCCAGTTCCATCCATGCTGTGGCAAATGGTAAGAATTCCTTCTTTTTTACCGCAGCGTAGAATTACATTGTGTAGATGTACCACAGTTTTCTAATCCACTCATCTACTGATGGGCACGTAGGCTACTTCCAAGTCTTAGCTATTGTCAATTGTGCTGCTATGAACATAGGGGTCATATAACCTTTCTGACTGGTATTTCTGTTTTCTTGGGATATATTCCTAGAAGTGGGATTACTGGGTCAAATGGAAGTTCCATTTTTAATTTTTTGAGGAAACTCCATACTGTTTTCCACAGTGGCTGCACCAGTCTGCATTCCCACCAGCAGTGCACGAGGGTTCCTTTTTCTCTACATCCTTGCCAGCACTTGTCATGTGTTGATTTGTTGATGATAGCCATTCTGACAGGTGTGAGATTGTTGTTTTGATTTGCATCTCTCGGATAATTAGTGACTTTGAGCATGTTTTCATATGTCTCTTGGCCTTCTGTATGTCTTCTTTTGAAAAGTGTCTATTTAGGTCCTTTGCCCATTTTTTTATTGGATTGTTTATCTTCCTTTTGTTAAGTTGTATGAGTTCCCTATAAATTTTGGAGATTAAACCTTATTGGAGATAACATTGGCAAATATGTTCTCCAAAGCAGTGGACTTTCTTGTTGTTTTGTTGATGGTTTCTTTTTTTAAATATATTTTATTGAGTTGATGGTTTCTTTTGCTATGCAGAAGCTTTTTATTTTGATGTAGTCCCATTTGTTTATTTTCTCCTTCATTTCCATTGCCCTAGGAGCTGTATTGATGAAGATATTGCTACAACAAATGTCTGCTATTTTGTTGCCTATGCCTTCTTCTAATATTTTTATGGTTTCCCGTCTTACGTTTAAGTCCTTTATACATTTTGAGTTTATTTTTGTGTATGGTGTAAGTTGGTGGTCTAGTTTCATTTTTTTTTTTCATGCATCTGTCCAGTTTTCCCAACACCATCTATTAAAGAGACTCCAGCAGACTGTCTTTGGACTTCACCTGCAACATCAGCTCTTCCTTGTTCTTCAGATTCAAAGTGGAACAATGGCTCTCTTGGGTTGCCAGCCTGGCAACACATTCTGTAGCCTCTGAACTTGACAGCCTTGTATGATTCAATTCCTTATGATAAACATCCACCTATTTGTCTTTCTATACATACACACATGCATGCATACATACACACATGCATACCACACACAGACTATTGGTTCTGTTTCTCTGGAGAACCCTAATGCAATCACAGTAGCCCTTCCTATCCCTAGAGAGCGGGATAGTTCTAATCCTAACAGGAGGCTGGATTCAGACTTCAGATTTGAAGACCTGGAGAAAACTGGTGCTGGGTACCATCAGTGTCAGCAGGAACTTCACTGAGTGGTTCCAGGTATCAGCCTACTTGTCTCTCCTCTATCGATCCACCAGTCTCCCGTTCTGGAACTGACCTAAGATCAAAGTAATGCGAGCAGCTCCAGACCAGTACAGTGTGTAGGATTTCGCTTTCTGCCTTCTTGGTGGCTCACTTCATCCTGACACAGTCTTGGTTCTAATAAACAAACAAACAAGCAAAGCACAGACTAAGCCCTAGTCTAGATCCTCTTGCTCTTTCTAGTCTCCTTCTCAGCACCCCAAAATTACTATCCCTGAGCCTAAACCCAGATGAATTGTTCCTATCTCCCTAGATAGTATCCCTTTGTAGAAAACAGACCTTCACAGCCCACACATAGTCAGTCTTCTAGATTAACACTAAAGAAACCTTGATGGATTTTCTATACTTCCCTCCTATTTGCATTCATCATTACATCACTCTTCTTGTTGAACATACTTTCTAATGCATTACAATTCCCAAATTTACTGTTTATTTTTCATTCATTTTCATTGCTTATATTGTATATTGGTTTCCCTCTGTGGTTTAACTTAGTTATATTTAAATTTGATGCATATGTTTTCTATTTTAGAGCTTTTCAGGCACACTTTCATCAATACAGCACCATCATTTTGTCACAAGACACAACAAAAATTTGAATAGGGCCATAACAGTTTCTGTATACTGAGTATCTTCCAATTGATATATGCATTTAAAGATGGCCTGGCTAGTAAGTTATGTGTTTAATAAAGTGACTTGTAGTGAAATTTCTACTTTATTCTAGATCATCCCTAATGGTTATGGAATAATAGACTAGAAATAGTCCTATAAGAAATTCTAATGATTTCAGACTAAAGGAAAATCACATTTCTCATATGTGAAAAATATCCTAAAGGTAAACAATAAACTCAAACTCCAAGTAATCATTTAAGTGTTATTTTATGAAGACTAACAAATGAATTTCATCTGTACAGTTTCTCACTGCAAGCAGTAAGACCTTCTCCTTTTTCTCTGTCTCCTTCGCCTCTTTTCAGTCTATAAGTACTACCAAAATAACAGCCAGAATCAACAGAGAAGTCAGAGCAGGTCATCAAACACAGGGAAGCATGACAATTTTTCTATGATGGAAACTTCAGCAAAGTAAAACTGGAATAAAATATGGGATTTCTTGTGACATTTGTTATGTCACACAGTTTAAAGGGCAGGACCAGGACCAAATTTTGTTATTTTAAATCTACTGCAAAATTGAAAATCCAAAGGATTTTTACTCAAAAATTATTCAATGCTTTCAACATTATGAAAATGTGTATGCATAAGCTTATTCATTGTATCTCTGTTTGTAACTGCCAAATATTGGAAACAACCCAACTGTCCATATAAGGAGAATGGTTGAATAAACTATAATATATCCACACAATGGAGTCCTAAGAAAAATGAGGAAAATCTCTATACCCTGATGTGGTGGGATTTCTAGGACATATTATTAAGTCCTAATAAACACAAAAGAGTATATATCATATGAGAACTTTTATAAAATGGAAGAAGCGATAAGAAAATATACATGTCTACGCTCATTTCTTAAAAAGAAACACAGGAGGATAAACCAGAAATTGTTGACATTAGTTAACCACAAGGGGGAGGAGCAAATCGAAACAATAGAAGGAATGAATCGGGTGGAGATGTTACTACTCTGAGAATACCTTTTCGTACAGTTCTCTTTTGAGATCACATTAATGTTTCATATGCTCAAAAAAAAAAGAAAATAAATAAAATTAACAAATATGAAGAGAGACTAAAAAATGTACCCATTGTTTTAATTTTTTGCCAAGAACAATATTCACTACATATATTCAGGGTACAGCTTGCTTGGTGGTTTTGAACATGTTTTCTTTTGGCTTTATTGTCTATAAGTAAATAGACAATAAAGGTTGGTAATAGTTTGGCTTCCAAAATCTTATTAGAATAAAAATTTTCAAACAACGTTTTTTTCATTATATTCAGTGAAACAATACTTATCTATAACAAAGAATCTAATTTTTAATGTGTACATAATTGTGTACTTCCATAAATGACATTTGAAAACACGTGAAATTATCTATCCCTGGATGGACCTAAATTTGCAGATTCCAAGTAACTACCATGTTTTGTCCTCTTTATATAACCATTGCACTCATTCCCTGCTGCTTTATTTAATGTGGAGTTCTTTGTAACAACCCTCATGATGGTCCTTCAGCTTACCCAAAAGAAATGAGAAGTTTTAGTAAGTACCTCTGACATCAAAGATAACATTTAAGATAAACTCTTTATATAAGATGGCACTAGTCAATTTTTTCCTGATAGATCACTACTCATTCTTTCTCTTGTCATTCAGTTGCCTATCTATAAAATAATAATCATTTTTTCAATTTCATACTTTACAAGGGGCTTCATTCAATGTAAATTTGAAAGATTCAACTTTAGTTCCAGAATCTACATGATGAATTCTCCCATATAAGTTGCATTTTTTTTAAAAATAGATAAATGAATGTGTCTGAACTATAAAATTATGCACAGCACATGCTAGTTTGAACACTGACATTAAGGATCACTTTGAGACAATTTGATCCTTAGTAGATGATTATCTTTTTCTAACAAAATATTATCACTGATATTGCTATAGCAATCACACAGCAAAATTACATCATCCATAAATTCAACTATCTGTGGTAAAATAAGATGATCATCTATTATAATATTAAAAATGGGATTCCGGATCTGAGAAAGAGTTCAAAGAAAATAAACCTCTAGAATCTATCTCAACTCTAAAATGCACAGTTCATGAACGATATCATAAATCAAGAACAAAAGCAACATATTGATTCCTTTTTAAAACCATGAACTAAGGTAAGAATTTACACAAAACAAATGCGCAAGTATTTTTTTTGCAGTGTGCAAGTCTTCTATATAGACAGTCAATAGTGTCTATTTCAAAAGATAAAGTAATAATCATCACTCATCAGAGAGCAAGGTAGACAAGTGGGCTTGGGAGCTTGACCTGAGAGGGAACCGTTCACACATTACACAGCTCAGGGCCCTCCCTCTGGGACCATGGCTTTCTCAATGTCACTTCCATTAGTAGAAGGGAAATGGCCAACTCCGCTTCAAAGAGAAGAGCCATAGATTTTCCTGCTGCCATTACAGCAGTGGGTAACACAGCCTCATCTCTTCACTCGCTGGAATTTTGGCTTTGTACTGGCCATCTTACTCATGCATAACTTGTCAGAGTCTCATTTTTCTGTTCATATTTGTTCTTGGGTGAATGCTCTGTACATGTCTTCACCGCTACAATGAGTAGTTGTCTTTTCTCCTCTCCCAGCCTCTAATGATTCTGAAATTCAGCATGTTAATGTGGATGAGATCACACTAAGGAAGAGTACCAATTTGAAATTTAAAGCAGAAACAAAAATTACTGGCATTAACGATAAATATTTATAATCTAAGATATTAGCCCTATCAATAGAGGTACAATCACTCTCCAGTAAGATACACACACACACACACACACAAACACACACACACCTCACTTTTAAAGCACAGCATGCAGCTTAGCATTTGTAAATTTACTACAAGACTAACTTCATAAAATAAATCATGTTTCCTTGTTGATTCACTGGAAGATTAAAACTTATCAGTGTCATAAAATCATAACTAGACAATTAGTTATGTAACTAGACAATTAGTAAATCTTTTATCACAATTATTAATGGAAAAAGATGCTTTTGAAAAATATTGACAGTAAAATATTTTACTTGTATGACTATACTTAATATGTTATGTTAAGATAATTCTTTTAAAAACCATTGCAACTGAGATAAGTGTATCACAAGCCTAAATAGTGTGATTGTCTTTCTCATCCATTTCCTTTAATTATATAGTTGTAGAAAATTCTAAACATTTAATACTTCACAGGAACTTTCTACAAACGCTACCTCTACACCCCATAAAAAATGTTTCATCCTTTTTTAACTTTTTAATTAATCTATGTCAATCAACGATTTCCAATGTAATAATATGATTTGGTGACTGAGCATAGTGTCATCACCAGTAGAGGCCGTTAACACATCAACATGGGGGTATGTCTGACAAAGTGACAGTTGTTGGACCTTAGGACAAAGAAGGACTCCAGCAACAGCCGAGGACACACTATGTGGATGTGATATGCGGGATAGGAAACTATCATCTCGCAGAAGCTCAGTTAATGAAATTCCAAAATTTAGGAAACTGGACTTTTTCATGGCTTTTCTACATGAAATGGAACCCCCAGATTTAGACACTCACAGGTTAAAGAGAGGGTTATTCAAGTCCCACTAAACCAAGAATGGAGTGAGAGCTCTTTTTCACCAGGCATTAACTTCTTTTTCTGTGCATTTTCTAATTCGAGGCTGTTACTCCTTCTTTTATAGCCTTCTCCACATTTAAGGGGGAAAGTAAGAAATGCTGATGGACAATTGAGAAAATAAAAGTGAGAAGACAAATTAAGAAAAGGAAGGACTATAAAAGCCTCAATCTCAGTGGAAGTTAGATTCACTCCCTCATTCACTCAACAAATGTTTACTGGGGGCCTCCTATGTGTCAGATACTTTTTGAATCCCACTTAGTCACCAAGAGCTGTGAATTCTAAACATTCATTTTCAAAAGTATTCCCTGGGTCATATCTCTAAGTTAGCAAATAACAAGACATGTGGATTTTCTTTAGGACCATGAGTATAGGAAATGTTTTGTGCAGCTCAGCTCACTTGGCCACTCTGGGCTACAGAAATGGGGTTTGCCACACCAACAGAGTGAGTACCAATAGGACACACAGGCCAATTTAGACTTCCATTAAGAGAAGACTGAGCTGATTTCTAAGTGATTTATTTTAACCCTCAAATATTTCAAAGAAACATTTCAACATTCAAACATTTCAAAGCAGCTGCTTAGAGTGCATTTGTATTACATGTTAGAAATGTCGACTCTTCCACCAGAGGAAGACTGGGAGGATACGATATGTATGAATTACTCACTTCATCATGAAGTTTGATAGGCTAGGGCAGTGGTCAGCAAACTCATTAGTC